>NC_136507.1:67692071-67879571 GCF_053919585.1 Euprymna scolopes
ATTAAAGAGGATATGTTTTAAAATGGGCAGAAATAATTGCTTGGATTAAAATGCTTTTTCTTAAAATAATTCTGCACATTAATTCAAATATGTTATTTTTTTTCTGGTTTGGCGATATATACACAGTATATATACAGATAGACACCGAATGTGTGTGCCAGAAACAGACAGAGTGTTTATATGAGAAAGAGTGTGTATGAAAGAGAAAGAAAGAGACAGTGTATGAGGAGAAGAAAAAGAGAGAAATAGAAAGAGAAATTTTGTTCGTGTGAGTGAGTGAGTGAGAGAAAGAGAAAGAGAGAGAGAGAGAGAGAGAGAGAGACTTGCGCCCTGAGCAAGCTATTGTACGTCACCGAATCTTGGACGCTTCGTGCACATCAGGAAAGGCGCCTTCACACTTTTCACATGCGCAACCTGAAGAGGATCCGGAGTATTAAATGATCCGATTTCATCATCACGAACAGCAGGGGTCCTTGTGGATGGGCCTAGTATGTATACTCTTGCGTCAGCGTCGACTGCGCTGGCTTGGACATGTCCGCCAGATGGAAGATGGCAGGATGCCAAAAGACCTCCTCTATGGAATATTGATAACGGCAAGAAAAAGGCGTCGTCCTCAGCTTCAATTCAAAGACACGTGTAAAAAAGATATGAAGAGGTCGGCATAGACCTTGAAAGCTGGGAGGCACTTATTGATCAGCGATCTGTGGAAACACTAGGTCATCAGCGGCCGAAAAAGAGGTAACGATAAACATCATCACTTGCAGGAGGAGAAGCGAGACCGACGCAATAACAACTGCGCCGCCACTATCAGCTTCCATCCTTTAGAGCAGAGAACCAAGATCAGACGTGATCAATAGACGCAAATGAATATATGAGATATATATAATCTCTCTCACTCATATATATATATGAAATAAAATGGAGGTGAAAGGACCTGGATACTCAACGTTTCGCCCGATTTATGCGGGCTTCTTCAAGAGGGATGGTCTTGAAGAAACCCGCATAAATCGGGCGAAACGTTGAGTATCCAGGTCCTTCCACCTCCATTTTATTTCATATCGTCGGATTTAATCCAGCTCAACAATCATATATATATATATATATATATATATAGTACAAACCTTTGTTGAAATTCAAAGACTTACATTTTTTCTTTTTCATAACTTTTGTTTATTTCATCTTGGATTTCTTCATTACAGTCATTTCGTTAATGGGGTGGCAATTTTATGATTTTATGTGTTCATTAAAATCTCCTTTTCCTCACCAACTCGTCAGATATTACCAACAAATGTTAATTTTGTATATGTTAGACCTGGTATTTTCGTTTGTTGGTAACATGGAATGAAAATAACAACAGTGCTACTTTGAAGCAGGGGCTACTATCAGGGACTTAATTAGCAGGGTCATTATGAAGGGAGATGAGTAGAAAGATGTTTGTTAACATTACACTTGAACTTCTGCATATCAGTGCATTTGGGAAAGCAGAATCCTGGAAGGGAGTTTCAAAGACCCGCAGTTCTGGGGAAGAAACTATTGGAGTAAAAGTCTTTCTTGCACCTAGGGATATCTACTGTAAAGGGATGAGACTTAGTAGCTAGTCGGGTTTGTCGGGGGTAGTTACGTCGGGGAAGTACAAGTGTTTGCAGTTCGTCAGAACATTCACCATTAAAGTATTTGTAGAACAGGCAGAAGGATGCAACATCTCGTCGATGGGACAGAGGCTGAAGCCTAGATGACAGTTCAGGACCTATCAGGTTGGCGACTCTATTTTGAACCCTGTCCAGGAGCGAGAGACAAGCAGCAGATGCACCAGCCCAGATGTGACAACAGTACTCTATACATGGGCGAATGGTTGCCTTATAGAGGTATAGGATACTGTCAGGCGTAATATATATATATATATATATATATATATATATATATATATATATATATATATATATATATATATGCTGACCGTCAGTAACGATTCGGAATTTACACCGGTAAGCAAGGAAAGTACATTAAAAGAGAATAAAATGTATTATAGTTTTTTCTTCCCACATAAGGCAAAATGTGGCGTGATTGTTTTCACTTTAACCATTGGAGTGGGAGTAAGTAATCTGAATATTAACGGGGCTGTCGCACTCCTCAAGGCCGACCTTAATGGGGTGGGAGAGAGCCATTCCAAAATAGTCTGACTTCCTAAGCCCATTGCAACGAGCATAAAAGTGTACCTTGACTCTGTAACAGAGTACACAAACGGGTGAGCCTGTCTGGAAGTTACAAGACCTGAAATCTATATTTAATCCGCTTAGTTTAACGAGGGAGAAAAAGAAGAAAAAACAAACAAACAAATTTATTGCCGGTGGACCACCGACTGGTTTCGTTGAAAGCCACTTCACAATGGCGGCTGAACAAGATTATTACCCAAGGAAACAAGATATTATTTTAGTTGAACGTTTGGATGTTTTGAAGTCTGCTAATATCCATTACAATGTTTAGTTTTAGATGCAGTTTATTTTGCGATTATTTATATTCGTATCCATCTATCAAAATTTTGTATTTATCTGCGTATGTCTAGCGATAGAATCCTGTCTACATATGTGGCTCTCTCTCCACATGTGCCGTCACACACGCGCGCACACATTTATATTGCGACACATATGCACACATCCGCCGTTATTGATGCACAGGTTTATTGCCAGATGCAGACACACATATCGTCACAAGACGCTTCGCCCGCTCAGATCATTGTTGTCAAATTAAACTGATACACTTATATGTCTATCGGCACAAGACATAAATATGTCGCTATTTATATAGCTACGTGCATCTTATTCTGACCACATACGCAACAACATCTGCAGCTGCGCGCTTCTGATGCTGATTATATACACCATCACATCCGCAGCTGCCCGCATCTGATTCTGACCACATATGGCGCCACATCTGCAGAGTTTACGTTCGTTAAAGTAGAGCATAACATTCAATGTCATAAACACCACTAAAATGTTGATAAAGGCTAATTTAAATATGATCAAATCACGTCATTGCCAATATCATAGTTCAACCAATGTCATATTTGTCGTCTATAACTATTTATGGGATTTATTGTGTTAAGAATTGTTGGATGTGATTTACTACATAAGATCACGTGTTTTAATTTAAAAAAAACTATTTGGATGCTTTCATTTAATTGCCCTCTTCTTTCGCTTGTCTAACTTTACTTTTCTACACAAGTCTCATTGAAATGAAATATAGGGATGTAATCGCTAAATAAAGTCCAAATTTTAACAAAATGAACTTAAAAAACAAATACTGAAATCACCATCCGACCGGTCTCGCACCCTACTCAACAGAAATAAATTGAGGTATATGTAAAAAAGTAAAGCTTCTTAAATGAAAACGTTGAAGAGATACAACAACGGGAGTGGTACCATTAAAACAAGCAACATTTTGTGCTTTAGAATTTATTTTTCTGCATAGTCACCCCTATTGTCAATGCACATTTTCCAGGAATTCAATGACGCATAGCTGCTTCTGACCCACGTCCATGAGAGGAGTTGCTTTCTTAGAGTCTCACACTATCAATGTTTGAGCCGCTAGAAACAACGCGCGGCTCTTTACAGACTTCTTTCTCCAAATTTACAATATGGCAAGGAAGAAGAAAAAAAAAAATGAAACAACACACTGAAGATGGAGGATACCTCCGAAATATATTTGTGATAAATTTCAAACAAGTAAAATATTTGTTTATTTTCCTAATATTACGTTGTATTTGGTTTTCAAACGCACTTGATGCGTATTTTATTATATATATATATATATATATATATATATATATATATATATATATATATATATATATATATATATTTCTGTTTTTTTTTTTCCTCCTTCGCGGTACGGGTTCGAGCCTGCCTGATACTACCAACTTTTTTTTTTTTTTTTTTTTTTTTTTTTTTTGCTCAACACATCTCCAAACACCCGGGAAACGCCGGACACCCAGGCTAGTATATAAGTAAAAGATTATTATTATTATTATTATTATTATTATTATTATTATTATTAGTTCTGCAGAGAAGAATGCTTTGAAAGGCATATCAGATTTTATGAAATTTCGAAAGCAATCCAAGTCAAATAGTGATTGCAGTCTTATATTTATAAAAATGCGGACAAAAACACACACGCCAGTGCGCCTCATATCTGAAATAATTGAACAGGTAGAAGAAGAGAGAAAGTAAACGGTTATCTCGCTTCGAAGTTGAAAAAAATCTACACTTATCTGCAATTAGAAGAAAGAAACAGAGATGCCGCCATTTCCAAAGTTTAACTGGTGTGAAACGCGATAAGAGGGGCGGAAATCTGCTCGCTAGAAGGACTGTACGTGACCTGGAAACGTTTTGGATCATACAACACTCAACTGAACGAGGTCGCTATGATCTCAACGAGGTCAGTCCGCGACTGGCAATTATACAGATACCCATTTGATTATTTCTAGTTCACTAAACGTAAAAGATAAAAAAGAAATTGGCACTTCTGCATGGCAGTGCCATGAGGCGAATGTGTGTATTTTAGGTTTAAGAACGGCCAATAGATGTGTCAGTCAAATAGGTGTCGATAAATCGCATCATTCATTAAAATCAAAACAAAATATTAAACATTTCTATGAATTTTTATAAATAAATAAGTAAAAATTTCTATATCAAAATTATATTTGCTCTATTAGCAAACCAAAAATAATATTTTGATATATGTTTATACAATCTTACTGTAAAAAAGAAACAATAAAAAAACAAATTATTTTTGTGTAAAAAACCCCAAAACTTAAACCTCTATAAATGTTTTATGTTTTTAAAATTATATTTTGCTACATTTTTCTAAAATTATGTTTTGATATATTTTTATACAATCTTATTGTGAAAAAAAAATTATATGTCGCTTCATTTTATACAATAGTACAAAAAAAAACAAATAATTCTTTAAAAAAACAATCTATAAATGTTTTGTTTTTAAAATTATATTTTGCTACATTTTGCTAAAATTATATTTTGATATATTTTTATACAATCCTGTTGTGAAAAAAAGAAACAAAAAAATTATATGTCGCTTCATTTTATACAATCGTACAAAAAAAACCCAAATAATTCTAAATAAACAATCTATAAATGTTTTGTTTTTAACATTTATTTTATTTTCATTTAAAAATCACTCATTCAAAATAAATATTAAAACATTAAAATAATATTTTTTATACAATAAATGTTTCGATTTTCATATATTTTTGTGGTATTTATTTCATTATTATATATTTTTGCGTTCTCAGAGACACTTGTTTATATTTGAGGTACTTAGAACGGCCGGTAGAGGGCATTTCTCATTGATAAAACAGGGGTCGATAACTCGTCTTAGTCGCCTCGTATCACTGTCATGCAGAAGTCTCAAGAAATCTACTAGCACGATACTCATCGCTTGCCCGTTCATAACTTCCATGTTCTTTTTGTTCTAGTTTTTGCCGATTTAAAATTTCATTTTGAAACATGAAAAATTGTGTTTTCCAAAATTTTTATTACAATAATGACGTTTGCTCTTTGTAACTTTTAGACCTAAGTCCTTCGTTGGCAAACTAATTTGCTTCTTAGTTAATCACTTGCAAGCATTGTATTAGTTCGTTTGCGAGAATTTACGCCAGTCCTAATATTATTTTAGGGGTCAGTTGTTTACTATGAAAAAAAAAAATGGGAGATTTAAATACAAAACACTATTTTATCTCACGGCTCCCCAGCAGTGTTCATGAAACATCACCTTCCCTCCCGATACTGAAACATTTTTTTTATACTCCAAATTAATTTTTGTAATAACCTATTTATTAGTGGTGAAACGATTAATCGGAATCGGGGGGGGGGGGGGCGGGACTACTTGGAATATCGAAATCAGTATTTAAATATGAAAAAATTATGTCTGTTTTTCGATGCCAAAAACGATTCCTTTAATCATCTTCATTTTATTTTATTTAAGAAATACCTTTCACTGCTGGTAGTAATAATAAAATAATAAATAATTATTGATTTAAGCTTCCAATAAAACTAAAATCCATAGATCATCCACCACATGCGTGTTTTTTATGTTTGAGAAAATATATACAAATTTTACATCTGCTTTTACGGTAATCGGGGCAAAATAATAATCTCTTAGTTAGATATTTACATATTTATAAAGAATCGGAATCTGCAATTGTATCGGAATCGGGAAAAATGTGGGATTGTCCAATCACTTCTATTTATGTTATTAAATGTTTCTCTTTACCTGTGTGATTCATCTTTGGTCAAAATAAAAATGATATAAGGTCAGAACAAAAGTTCTTGCCGGTTTGTATAAGGGGCATTTTAAAATAGTGTAATTTATGTTTATAGATATGTATGAATAAAAAAAATCAATACGAAAGATATAAAGCTGTTTATATCTTTTCTATATTTATTTCCTGTGTGTTGACGTGTGGAAATACAAAAAAAAAAAAAAATCTTTCGACCCCCCCCCAAAAAAAAACGAAAATGTTTCTTTCGAAAGCACATATTTTCGACCGATCCTTCGGTCTTCTTCAGTGTGAATAATTATTATTCACACTGAAGAAGACAGAAGGATCGGTCGAACTACTACCCCTCTTTTTGTTTGCTCAAGACACACCTTCAAACACCCTGGCAACGCCAGGTACACAGACTAGTATAAAATAAAAGCAAAAAAAACAAACAAACAAAAAAACATTTTTTTCATATTCAAGATGAAATTTTAAATCGGTAAAAACTTTTGCACCGACCTGAAAATTTGTATCCTTTTTCTTTTTAAAAAACAGTAATTTCCTATATGTTTCTCTATTTCGACACCCCCGGCTTTTACTAGTCACATCCCATTCATGTTTATATTTAATTTCCTGTTGTGTTCGCAATTATCGCCATCAAATTATCTAGTGAAACCATATCAGATGCTCGAGTTAGCCTTTCAAATGCTTAAGATGTACTAAGCATCGGTCGTATGAAATTTGGACATGACCGGAAACGGGAACTGCCACGAGGGACACACACACATATCTAAAAAATAGACTTAACGCCGTTTATTTGACGCGGCAGCAAACATTAGAACTTCATCTATTTAAAGCCACATTTTTTGGGGAATCCAGAAAAAAAAACAGTCAAGTAGAGCGAGAAAAAATTATTTTCGTAAAATCTGTTTTTGTAGAAGCTAATTATTATTATTATTATTATTATTATTATTATTATTATTATTATTACTGCGTAATTCTCTTCTACGTTCGAATCATTGTACTTTTGTAAAAAAAATAAATAAATAAAATTAAAAAAAAAAAACATTTAACAGCAGCCAAACTAAGTTGTCGTTCGATAAAATAAATATTAAGTTGGTGCAAAAATAATGACTTTTTTTTTTTAATAGTTGAACGTCAAAAAAACATTTTTTGCGCCAACCAAAGATTTGTACATAGGGTGGGTACCGACTGTTGGATATCCAATATTCCTGTAGTATATACCTATATGTACTTATGTTGAAATCATTAATAAATATTATACGGCTCTTAATATATATGTATGTTGTATTTTTCTCGGAAACTACTGATCCGATCTACATGAAATTCTGTATGTAACTTCGTTTCAATGGTTTCTCGTTTATACCGCAAGACTGCTTCTTTGCAATATCACAAATACTTGTTATAAATAATCATCAAACTCCGTTTATTCGTTTAATCAATTTTTATAATCCCATAATTTATATAATTTCTTATGAAGGGACGATTCCAATATTTTTTTTTTCGATTTCCATACAATTACCGATTCCGTTCTAAATAATAATTCCGATTCTTTTAAAATCTCTAAATATTTAGTTAGAGTTTTCTTTTTTTTGGGGGGGGGGGTCATAATAGGTGCATATATTTTCGCAAACATTAAAAAAAAAATCAATTTTTGAGTTTTGTTTCTGTTTAAAATTTCATTTCCATTCATAATGATGACATAATAAATACTGATTGATGTTAAACTTTTAGTAAAACAAAAATCTTTAGATCAAACCCTATATGGGAATTCCCGGCGAGCATTTATCGTTCAACTGCCAACTGTTTAATCAGTATCGTATCACCGGTTATAAATGTGCTGAACACTGAGACGGTCATCGCCTCCGCTTCAAAGAGAGAATAAATAATCAACAACGTGCACGAGTCTTGAAGTGTGGCGGAAGTGATGTCATTGACATAATTTGCATGACAATAGCTATATATATATATATATATATATATATATATATATATATATATATATACATACACACACGTGTAAATGTCTAAGTTTGTAGTATGTTCAAAGGGGAATCATTTTCTAAAGAGGCAATTCAGTTATATTGAATATTTTTAGCTTTAAGATAAGAGACATTCAGACAATAACTATGTTTATTATTATTATTATTATTATTACTTTTTAAATAATCGCTGTAATGCTGAAATCATTAATAAACAGTCCGTAATGTTTGATGTGGAATCCTTTCACTTCAACTAGATGGAATACAGTATAATCATCCCATCGAGAGAAGACAGCTGCGAATCTAGTCGACGCATTATAACAAGCTGTCTCGATGAGTGGTGACGTCTCTCTATTTTGGCGGTAGTGACGACCGTCGTTGTGGAGATACTTAAGCAGAAATAGTTGTTCGCTCCTTTCCTTTGCTGTGATAATAGCAACAATGATTCTCCTTTTTTGTGTCCCTCAATAAAGTAATACATAAACTAAAGATACCAACAACAACATTAAATCTAATATTTATTTTACCCTCCCATGGCGCAATTGTGTGAAACAAAGGTCCTAAAAATGAGATTGAAGAGCCAGCGACCTGCAGAAAGAGCACTCTGTCCTGTAAGAAATGCGTGATACACCCCGTCGGCATTCCGTTGTAGGAGCGCCTTAGGCGATTAGTAATAAATTAACCCCTTCTTAAAGGGATCCTAGCAAGATTTACCAAAATTGCACAGGACCAAAAACATATTTTAGCCAAGATGAAAAAGGTCATTTCAATAGTGGTCAGGACTCCGTCGTGTTTCGAACCGAGAAAAACCCGGTTTAACTCAACGCCTCGCTCTTTTTAATGTTGCATTTTTTTATAGCAAACAGTTACTCATTCTGTAAGGTTTTACTTGACCGCTTCCCACGGAAACGGACAAAAGAAAACAGAGCTTGGAAAAAGATGCCCGAACTCAACCAGCTCATCTGCCAAAGATGAGTTTTTGTCGCCACGTCCAACTTGCCACTTTCTGCACACAACGTCACACCTGAACACGTAGCACAGACTCTAATCTTTAACTTCTATTGGAATTTTCTACTTCTGTTTAAAATTGCTTCATGTGGGAAATTCCGGGTAATATTTTTTACACATGCCAATCCAACTCTACTATATCACCAATGCAAAATTAAATCACAGTCAGACTTTTAGACTGTTATCCACACTTTAATGTCGCAGGTTAAATGTCTGTGGTATCTGTTTAATAAAACGATAAATAAACCCCGACCATTCTCCAAACCGGCCCACAACGGATCAAAATATGCAAAGGTGAAAATGCTTCTTGATAATAAATACGACACGATTGTTGTGAAACGGAGTTGAAGCGCGAAATATGTTCAAATGTCGATTGTATTACAGAAAACTAGCTTCTCTGATAACGAATTTGTTATAAATCTTTCTTTTTAAATAACAAAATCATAAAAATACCATGTCACTTTAGGACGGATAAAAAAGATAGAAGTCTGAATATTTGGAGATTTATTTACAGTGTTATTGTTTACTTTCGTTTTTTTTTTTCGGTAAATATGTGTGTAAATGAACTAAAATGTGTCAGACATAAAGCAAAATGGCGGCCAAGTATTTCTAGTTTCTCGCTTGATTTTAGATTAAAGTTTTCTTTTAGATTTTCTTTATTTCTCGCCTTTTCTTTTTAAATTATTTTAATTTAAATCATTGAACAATGTTAATTCCTGTATTTTTATTCATTCATTTTTAAAAAAATTCTCTATTTTTTTTCTTCGTTTTCATTATTCTATCTTAAATTTTCAATTTCATTAGATTCTTGATTTTTTTATATTATTTTATTTATCATTCTTTCTTTATTGCATTTTCAATGATTAAACGAAAGAAAGAAAAAAATAAATGAAACAATTTTCATTGGTATTCTTTGAGGTTAATAATTTGTTTATTCTTCCTTGCGATCTGTTATCCTCATAGGTGTTTGTTGTTGTTTTCTCCCACGTTCCGGCAACACATCATCTGGTCTTTCTCAGGTTATTTACAAGGACGGGATAGAAATGCTGAATTTTGTATCCCCAGGAATTACTGCCTTTCATAATTGTTATATCACCACGTGTCGACCAACTAATCCTCTTGCCTGTTTTATTCTAATAAATATACATTTTATTCATCTCAAAGGGTTCCAATAAAGATAGGATATAATACCATTTGGTACGGACTTGACAATGGAAGATCAGATAAAGAACGAAAACTTTGATTTATAAGACCAAAAAAATCCAACCTTGATTGCCCTTCGGGGTCCGTGGCACCCTGGCTAGAGGCGTCGAGTCTATGGTGCGAGGTGAACATTGCCTGAAGATAGCGGTTTCGATACTATCCAAGCAAGCCAAACGATTAGTTGGCCAAAACCTGGTGAAACAACAACAACTATAGAAGGCAGTAATTACTGGGGATGCAAGACTCGGCATTCCTATCCTGTCGTGGTTAATCACCTGAAGAAGGCCAGAAGATAGGTTGGCCGAAACGTGGTGAAAACAACCTATGAAGATGGGGATAACAATCCGCAAAAAGATTAAATACATAAAAAAAAAAACAATTTTCATTAATTAATATTAATTTTCTTTTCTTTCATTATTCTTCTTTTATTTTAAAACTTTTTTTCACCCTAATCAACGCATATTGCCACTTGGAACGTAAAGGGCTACTATTTGGGATCGTAATTAATAGACGACTGTTAGGACTTAAGCAGCGAGAGGACTGTTCACATTACATTTAAACTTTTGCAGATTAGTAACCATAGGAGCAGGAAACAAGGAAGGAATTTCAAAGTCTATCAACAGGAGAGAAGAAACTATAAGAGTAGAAGGCTTTCCGGCATCTAGGAGTTCAGCAGTGAGGGGTGGGATTTTGTTGTTTGTCGGGTTAGTCGAGTGTTGCACATCGAGGGGGGCACAAGTGCTATGAATTCATCAAAGTACATTTCATGAAAGCACTTGTAAAACAGACACGTCCATTTTTCATCCTTTTTTGTGCATTTTATGGATTCCTTGTTTCCATGTTCATCTTTCCGTCCACATTCTACATGCTTTTTTTTTACTCCTTTTCATTCTAACTCGCCATTGCTTTTTCCTGTTTCTTGTATTTATTCTTTGCTTTTCATTGTTCGTTCTTACAGCTTTGTCTTGGTCTGTTTCAACGATTCTGTCATTACGCTTATAGACTGCCTTTTATTTTATGCGTTTTTTTTTAATCATTTCATTCTTATCGATTCTCATGAATATTCACCCAATTCTTGATCCTGTGTCATTTCTCTAATCTGTAGAAATCTCTTTGATCCACAAAGACTTCAATTCTCTCTTTCTCCTCTACGCTTAGCTCTCCCCCTACTCTCTCTTCCATTCTCGTATGTATTTTCACTCTCACAAAAAAATTCTTGAATTCTAAATCTCGTGAGAAATCTCCATTAGATTCTCTCTCTCGTGAACAATCTCCCTTGAATTCTCTCTCGTAAGCAATCTCGTCGAATTCTCCCCTTTCTCTTTGTTTCGTGGGCAATCTCGCTCGAACTCTTCCTTTCTGTCTTGAACAATCTCTCTCTCTCTCTCTACCTCTCTCGTCATCAATCTCCGTTGAATTCTCTCTCTCTCTCTCTCGAGCACTCTCCCTCGAACTCTCCCTTTTTATCCTGAACAATTTCTCTCTCGTCTATAATAACTCTTGAATTCTCTCTCTCTCTCTCTCTCTCTCTCTCTCTCTCTCTCTCTCGTGGGCAATCTTCATGGAACTCTCCCTTTCTATCCTGAACAATCTCTCTCTTTCTCGTCAATAATCTCCCTTGGATTCTCTCTCTCTTGTGAGCAATCTCGGTAGGATTATCTCCCACCTCTCTCTCTCTTTCTCTCTATCTCGTGATCAATCTCCCTAGCATTATCTTTCTTTTAGGACACTTTCCCTCGAAGTATTTGTCTCACTCATTTGCAATCTTCCTTGAATTACCCCTCATTTTCTCTCTAGTAGACAATCTCGTTTGAATTATTTCTATCGTGAGCAGTCTCTCTTGAATTTTCTCCTCTCTCTCTCTCTCATAGTCGCCCTTGGAGTATATCCCCCAGGATAAATATATATTTAATTCTCTCTTACTTTTTCTCACGATCAATCGCTTGAATTCTCCCTTGATTCTTCATCCCCCTTCTCTTTCCTAACATCCTTTTAAACAATTTCAAAAGCGAGTCTGAATAGAGCGAACAATAATGTGCAAACAGAAAGAAAAAGACAGATTTCACCAAAGGTGAATGGTGTAAGAAGGAATCGTTGTAATCGTCATTTGTTGATAATCGCCCGACTTTCTAAAGGAAACGGCTGTCATAGTTTTAAATTACACCTGCTTTATCAATGAAGTAACCATAAACCCAGAGTATTGATGCATTGCTGTGAGGGAATCGGATGGGGTGGCACGATCAAGTACATTGGACGCCGTGAATGGCGACAAAATTGTTGCGAAAAACCATGTAGAGGGCGCCTACGTAGCAAAAAGTAAATCACTGCTCGTCATATACACATCTCTATACGATTGCTAGGAAAGTGATACTGACGGTGTTCTCGTTCAAAATTACCTATATGTTGAGACCAATATAATATAATATATATATATATATATATATAAGTGAGAATGTGTGTATGTGAGGGCTATTCTCAACCTACATACTCAACAAATTTTTTATCTACAAACTTGAAATTTGGTATATAGGGTATTCAGACATTGAAAAACTTGAATCTATTTTCATCCTGAAAAAAAAACGGCTTCTAAGAGGTCAAAATGTAAAAATTGATACTTGGTGGTCATCGAATTTTTATCTTTTTGTAAACTGTTTCACGGATGCGCATGCGTGAATCGTTCACATCATATATTCCTTATGTTAGGAATAAGTAAGTTTGAAAACACTTTTTAAAGATCATATCAAATCGGCCTAATGCTTATCATTATTGACTCGTTTTGGTTATGGTTCGATCTCAGCACAAAGTTTTGTTTTTACTTACAAAAATTGTTCAGAAAAAAAAAATACTCGCACGAACAGGTCCCAGTTTCTGTATGAATTAAAATATAATATTTCTGCGTACTTTACGACCTGTCAACGCCGGGCTTCCTGCGAGTTAAATCTTATTATATAGGACGAAAGTCCCTATACAGAGAATTTATCCGAATTCTTTAATTATATATAATTTATATTAGTAAACCGCCCGATGTTGCCCCGTCGTAAAATAAACTTAAATATATTTAAATTAATTCAGATTTCTTATTGTTTATTATAGAGCAAATCCCCTATTGATTATTATATTGTACCCAATATATAGAAATTATTTCAGAAGTTTAAAAAAATACATATAATTTGGATTCCATCAGTTAGAATTGAAACCCCAACATTTAGAGCTCCAGCTTTGGTTGCTACCGTTTGAGCTATTGACAGATAATAATCGTTAAAAATTAAGGGACCTAAAAAGTATAAATGTATATTTTCACATATGCAGAAATAACAGGTTTAGACGATGTACTTGCAAAGATAAACGGTTTTTATTTTTCAATTCGGACTCGTTATCAGCTATTTTTACTGACTAAAATCCAAATAAAAATTGTTCTACAGGTTAAAAACACTGTCTCGGAGATTTAAAAACAAAATAGTATATAAAATCATGACTCCCCGGCAATGTTAATCAAGCACTACCTCCCTTAAAACACAAACAAAAATATTTTTAATATTGCATCTAGTTTTTTATCTTCAGATAAATTTAGGCTAACCAAATCATGTTATTTAAAAAAAATATGTCTTACCTGTGTCCTCCATCTATTTATCCATAAATTTATTTGCCTATTTACAAGCTACTGTTTTTATATAGTGTTTGGTTTTTATATAGTGTTTGGTTTTTATATAGTGTTTGGTTGAATCCACTCTACTACTTACCACCCCCTTTGTTATTTAGTATTATTTTTATATATTTACATCCTCGTACCATCGCTATAATGATAAGCGAGTAAAAATATAAGATATATATAAAAATACAGGTGTTTGTCTAGCCGCACTGATGAGTTGTGATACAACGAAGCAGTACTGTATGTGGATGACAATTAAAGCCCCCCTCTTTGGGTTTATCACTTTGTAAATGTATTTTCACCCGACGCGTATTTAAAAGCGATTAAGCGAAGCCCACTATTAATTTGTTTGTAAACAAGATGATGGTTCGAGCACTGTGCGACGGGAGGGTGTGGATATAATTCACACTCTAGGAGAAATATTTACGACACTGATTTGTAGCCGAATGGTGAGAGCTGCCGACTGTCAATGCGACGGTTGTAGGTTCAATCCACGGCTGAGGAAAGGTGTTTGTCTAGCCGCACTGATGAGTTGTGATACAACGAAACAGTACTGTATGTGGATGAAAAAAAAAAATATATATATATATATATATTAGTAATTTATAAAATATATATGGCGATTAAGCTACACTGAATATTCTGCGTTTCATCCACTATAGGATTCGTCAGGCTTATGCGCGAATTACGTGGTTGTTTCTCGTTTTTATATATGTTGAGGATTTTAGTTAGCCAATCAGCTTTCTAGTATCCACCGCGCCCCTTCCTATCAGCCAATGGGCATGCATTTTATCGAACAAAGGATTTGTTTTAGAACTAGGTTAGTGGTTTAAGGTAGACGTTTTCCTCCTTTATATATATATATATATATATATATATATATATATATATAAATAAATATACATATATATATACACATGTGTGATCGTTTATGTATATTCGTGTTTATTTAATTTATTTATTTGTTTGTTTTCTGTTGTTTTTGTTAGTTTTAAAGCTATTTTGTATCGCTATCCAAGAGTAAGTTTTATTTTGTGAACACAGTTGTTTGCTATATATATATATATATAGCCTGACGAATCCTCAGGACGATGAAATGCGGAAAATTGTGTGTAGCTTAATTGCCATATATATATATTATATATTTTCTCAACTCACTATATATAAAAGCTATACATGTAAGTGATATCAAGGCAAACTGCGGCCTATACATTTCCAATTGAATCGAAGTTATTGATCCCTTTTCACTAATATCCCTGGGAAAGACACGAATCCATTGGTTCTTTATACGCTAGGAAACCGCCGACCGTGACAGACTGGTGTCGAATTTCTTACCATCTAAGTTAACGAACGCACCACTGGGACTGGAAGAAATCATATCTGTTCAAATGAATTCCTTCATTTGTTTTTCGATTCTGCTATTATATATAATGTGTGTATGTGTTCGCGCGCGCGTGCGTGTATACAATAAGTTAAGATAAAGAGTAAAGTTACATAGGAAGTTTATTACATTATTAAGTCAATAAGTGTTACAGAAAGAGAAATAAATAAGAAACCACTTTAGACTATGGCATTTCGAAGCTAAAAAAAATAAAAAAGTATTAACTATATCAAGTTATAGGTTTATTAATAAAAAGATCCACCGAACCTATTAAAAAACTTTTTTTTACCGGACCCATTATACAACAAAGAAAAATTATTCCAGGAATATGCCCAACTCGGATAATCAAGTCTGTTGCCAAGGTCGCAGGAAAGATGGTGGGATCCTTCTACCGCTCCAGAAGATATCTCACTACTGATGCAATTCTCTATCTATATAAAAGCCAAGTACGGCCAAGGATGGAATACTGTTGCCATATCTTGCCAGGAGCTGCCAAAAACAGCCTATCATGCCTTGACAGAGTACAAAATAGACTTCGTGGTTTAGTGGGGGGTGCCCTTTTCTCTACTCTGCAACCCCTCTCCCACAGAAGAGACGTTGCGAGCCTATCCTTGTTTTATCGTTATTTTCATGGCAGGTGCTCATCTGAACTCCAATCCCTGGTCCCCCCTCGCCAATCTTTCATGAAAAACACCCGGCTAGCTGAATCCACTGTGAAAAGTTTCCCCCACTCTATATCTGTGCCTAAATCAAAACGCGGATTTCATGAGCAAAGCTTCTTTCTTAGAACTGCACGCCTGTGGAACTCTGTTCCGTCTGCCTGCTTCCCTCCGGACTACAACTTGGATGTCTTCAAGTCTAATGTTAACAAATTCCTAATGAACCGCCCCCCCCCTAATTAAACACTTCATAAAATCTCCTCACTAACGTGATGTACTTGCAATAACCCTTATCCCTGAGTGGCTTCCGGGCCTTGATAAGTGGTGATCACAGTGTAAAAAAAAAAAAAAAATTGCTTTGTGATGTGGATTACCCTAAATACAGTTTGGATCATTTTACCACACTGCTTTCAAATGATGTTTTCCTTCGATTTTTGCAGTGCCATTTTGGACACCCTAAATCTGTCATAAATAATGTCTTGGAAAGAGCACAAATATGGGCAACATTTAAAAGACATTATTTTATATAAAGATTGTTTGAGTTTTGCATTAAAAAAATTGCCCATGTCTTAGTCAGGTTTTGTTAAAATTATAGAAAGATATCAAAAATCGAGAGTCTTTAAGTTCAAAACCCCTTAGTTACTTTTTGGACACCCGGTATAATATATATATATATATATATATATATATATATATATATATATATATATATATCACGCACGTATACCTACACATACACATATGGTTATATACACTCACACACATTTTATATATATATATATATATATATATATATATATATAAATTTCCAAAATATGCTGGTACTGAATATTCCAAATGTAAATATATATTTATCTTTCATTCATAATATTTTATTGTCTTACACGTGTTTCATTGAATGGTGAAAAAACACCAAACTCCGAGACAATCTATATATTCCTCGAAAAAAAAAAAAAAAACAGTTAGTGATTTTTTTACTTGGATTAAAATAGAATTTAATTCTGTGAAAAGAAATGGAAATCCCCCAAAATCATAAGATTCATAATAACTTACTTATTAAAACATATACTGAAACTTTCTGAAAAAAAACAAAAACAAAAAAAAAAAACACATGTAGCAATGTTCCAATAAATATTTGTGCCAGCCGGGTAAAGAAGGGACACAAGAAGTCAATTGACTTGAAAAGTGTTGGAAACTTTTTTTCACTCAAAAGATAGTTATTTTCACTCCATCTAAAAGAAACTATGTGCAACTATGACTCTCCGTAATAATACAATAAAAAGCCTCATTTAGAAAATTATTTACCCGACTAATCCCTAACTGTGCTTCGAACGAATATAATAATCCTTGGTCCGCTGCACCTTGTCATAAAAGTTCGTTCAAAATATCAACAAAATCGTTCCCGTAATTTCTGAGAAAACTTCTATAGTAAATGCAGTACTATGGTGGCTAATCCCTATAACTTCTTAACCGTGCATCGAACGAATACCATAATGCTTGATTCGCTACACATAGTCATCAGAAATATTTACATAAAATTTCAGCTGGATCGTCCCAGTAATTTCCAAGAAAACAGTGAAACGGACAGATATACATACTTAAAGAAATATGATATAGATAGTGAATAAATGAGATGTATTTTTCTATATCATATGTAAAATAGTTGGACCCAGCGAACCAATCGGGTGTACATTCCAAAAATATTAGAAAACTAGACATTTATTTTGTACTAGCGGAGGGCGCCCAACTTGCCGGATCTTAAAATACGCTTAAATATATTTTAATTCATACAGATTTCAAATTTATTATTACAGAGCCAATTCTCTATTGAATATATATATATATATATATATATATATATATATATATATATATATATATATATATATTACTGATTTTAAGTTAAAAAATTACTTGGGTGCCATCAGTTAGAATGGAAACCAAAATATTTAGCGCTCCAGTTGCTTTCCCTAGCATTTGAGCTTGCGCGACAGATGAGAAAGATTTAAAATTAAACCATATTTATCTATCAATTAATTTGCGCATGCGTAAAACTAACAGAAATGTGTTGGCACGTTAAAATGAACAGTTTGCATTTCAACGTTCTGACATATGTCTGTACGCGTTATTTATCCATCTAAACAAAGATTTTACTCCTTATAAATCATCCTTGTTTTTTTTTACAGGGTGGTCACCACTTATCAAGACCCGGAAGCCACTTGGTGATAAGGGTTATTGCGTGGACAGTACGATAGTATTGGAGATTTGATAAGTGGCTTATTTAAGGGGGCGGTTCATCAGGAATTTGTTTATATTGGACTTGAAGACATCCAGGTTGTAGTCAGGTGGGAAACAGGCAAATGGAAGGGAGTTCCACATGCGTGCACTTAAAGAAAGAAGCTTTGCTCATGGAATCTACGTTTTGGTTTTGGCACAGATAAAAAGTGAGGAAAAGTTTTGGCAGTGGTTTAAGCTATACGGGTGTTTTTCATTAAAGATTGGCGAGAGGGAACCAGAGATTGGAGCTCAGACGAGCACTTGCCATGGAAGTAACGATAAAACAAAGACAGGCTCGCAACGTCTCTCCTTGGTGCATGATTACTATTTCCTTTTAATTTTAGTGTTATGTGAGTAGTTTAAGAGTTTATCGGTTAAATATTTACACACTGACAGACACACATACATACATCTGCTGTTTTATATATTTAGTATATATGTGACATTACGGTTTTTATCTCGGTGTCAGTGTTATACAAGATCAAATAACGCATATACTTACACTAGTACAATTATGACACTGAAAAAGGATAAAAGCTCCTGTTCCCACGCACAAGTCCGGCCCTATGCTAATGAAATTATGACGACTTATTTATATAGCCAATAATTGCATCATTTCGTTCGTACTTTAGAGAAGACAAGAGTCGTTCTTATTAAATTGAAGATTATATGGAAAGATAAGGATGGCTTTTCCAGTGCAAGGTTCAGAGTGATGGCATTTCTGATTGGGAAGGTGGTGGGCAATTAGCGTGGACGCAAATGGTAATATAGAAACGTTACCACTTGAAATGCGTCTTAAGTAAAAAATAGAAAATTACTAAGAAAATTGAAAGTACCCTTCGAAGATACGTCCAGAAGAGTTCTCAGCAACGTGTTGGTTTCATTCTGGTTTCGAGTTTGCTTGCAGATTAACCAACCAAGGTAGTCCTCCGCGCATCGAAGACGATCAACTAAATGACGTGTTACTAAGTTACGAGTTAAGACGCTCTTTCATTCATTTATTTATTGCGGACAATTATCCTCATATTTCAGTTGTTGTTTCACGACGTTTCGGCCAACTATTCCTCTGGCCTTCGTCAGGTGTTTACCGCGACGGGGTAGGAACTCCGAATCTCCTAACTGTATTCTCAGTAATTATTGCTATCCATAGTTGTTGTCGTCTCACCCATGTAATTGCTGAGAATACAGTTAGGATATTCGGAGTTTCTATCCCATCGCGATTACCACCTGACGAAGGCGGGAGGAATAATTGGCCGAAACTTCGTGAAACAACAACTGAAAGGTGAGGATAATAGTCCGCAATAAATAAATGAATAAATAATACTCATCCCAATAAACATTCCAATCAATTAAATAATATGACGCTCTTGTTTAAGAATACTAAATCTTGGGGAAATTAAGCACTGCCGGTAGTTGCATTGTTGCTATTTTATACGTATAATTTGTGCCAGTTTCCCACTTTTATACAACCCCACTTTGCTCCCAGTTTCCGCCATGCATATTACTATAGTCTGATGCGAGTTTCCCCTCATACAAACAACCCCAGTTCCCCCTTTATGTAACTCTGTCTTGCTTTCAGTTTTCTTTTATAATATAAAAACAAAGCGCGCGCACGCGCGCGTGTGTGTGTGTGTGTGTGTGTGTGTGTGTGTGTGTGTGTGTGTGTGTGTGTGTGTGTGTGTGTGTGTGTGTGTGTGTGTGTGTGTCTCTCTCTCTCTCTCTCTCTCTCTCTCTCTCTCTCTCTCTCTCTCGCAAAAACTTCGACAGAGGCGAGGGATCCTCATAGACGACAAATATCAAAAAAAAAAAAAAAAAAAAATGGCTCAAAACCCTCCTTGACCCTCAGCTGAGCAGTTTTGTACAAGGAGGGGGGGGTGCGCTTTTTCGCGACATTTTAGCAAGTCATCGTCATCTTTTCAATTGACTACGCTTAATTTCAACGTTCCAAACTTCTGGTCGGACGCTGGAGATATCGTCAAAGACATCACCTTTTTTAACCTTTTTTTTTTCTCTCTCCTTCACTTACGGGTTCGAGCCTGCCAATATACTACCACTTCTTTTATTATTAAAAACACCTCTGTCTACTGTTGTTTTGATTCCCACCCCCGCTACCACAATTTTTTTACCCCCCCCCCCGGGGGTTCCTTACACGACCACCTATACACACACCCGGGCACCCCCGCTTATATTGTTTTGACCACATCCCTCCTGGGGTCCTTATTACACCATCTATACGCCCCTCACTAATCTTTCATAAAACTCACTTTGCTCCTATTTCCTCGGTCCTGGATATGACCTAAAACTATATCCGATGGTGAGGCCCCACCTTGCGGGCCTTAGAGAGTGTGGAGCCACCCTTTAATCGCCATTGCTCCCAGGTTCACTCTGACCCGGAGTGGTAGTACCTATTAGGGTCCCAACTATGGGTTAAATAGAATCTGACTTAAAAAAAAATACTCCATTAAAAATTGTTCCTCAAAATAACTAGATTCGGCATTAAATAACCTGAAAAAGGTTGATATGCCGTAAAACGAAACAACCAACCAACCTATTTCCGCGTACATATAAGCCTACCCTGCCCCAATTTCCCTATTACAAACAACCCCGCTTTACTTCCAGTCCCCTCCTCATACAATCTCACCTTGCTCATAATTTCCTCCTTAATACAACCATATCTTGCTCCCAGCTTCCTCTTCATACACACAGTTTTGCTCCTAGTTTCCCCCCTTTCATACAACCCCAACTTGCTTAGAGTTCCACCATTTCTCATACCTTTGTGTTTCTCTCAATTCTGTACATTTAATTCGGCTTAAATGAATGATTAAGTCATGCGGATTTTCCCCAGAAAGTTCGCGGAAGAGCACAGAACACGTTAAAAGTATATCTCGCAGATATCAATAATAAAGTTTTAACATTGCTTCTGGCTGTAAAGTTGAATTTACTTTTGACTAAGATTCGGGGGAAAAGAGCTGTAAAGAACTGAGAAATGTAGATTGAGTGTTAACTTTGCGCCTCCCCCAAGGCTTACATTCGTACGTTGTTATACATTTTCTTTCAAGATGAAAGCAAGAACGATTTTTTAGGAATGAACAAGTAAGAGACCAGTATATTATATATTATTTTTAATTTGAATTCATTATTGAGATGAGTATAATGTATATTAATTTATTTATTGCGGACTATTATTCTCATCTTTATTAGTTGTTGTTTCATGACGTTTCGGACAGAGTCCAACATAAACAAACTCCTGACAAAACGCCCTCTTAAGTAATACACTCTATCAAAACCCCCAATACTAATGATTACTACGATACTACCTCACTGATTACTGTACACGCAATAACCCTTATCCCTAAGTGGCCTTCGGGCCTTGATAAGTGGTGACCCCGATGTAAAAAAAAAAGATATTCCTCTGGCCTTCACCAGGTGGTAACCGCGACGGATAGGAACTTCGAATCTCCTAATTGCATTCTCAGCAATCACTGCCATCGGTAGTTGTTGTCGTCTCACCACGTTTTGGCCGAGTAAGCCTCTGGCCGGCTTTGGGTAGGATCGAAACCGCTATCTTCAGACAATTCTCATCTGGAACCGTAGAGATTCAAAATCTCTATCAACTGCGCAAAAGGTTGGATTTTTTTATCTCATAAATCCACGTTTATTTATGTAGTGAGACGACAATTACTATGGATGGCAGTGATTGCTGAGAATGCAGTTAGGAGATTCAGACTTCCTATCCCGTCGGGGTTACCACATGACGAAGGCCAGAGTAATAGTTGGCCGAAATGTCGTGAAACAACAAATAATAAAGATGAGGATAATAGTCCACAATAAATAAATTAATGAGAGAAAAGTGTTGTTTCTATTTACTTGCCTCCCCACGAGGACAGAGTTAGACACAAGGTCGGCTTTTAATGAGAACATTCAGCTCCCCCAAAAGGGGCACTCTGGATAGGAACAAAAATAAAAATTTCCTCAATCTAGAAGGATTTCTCTTCCACTGATCGAGGATAGTAAAGGTGAAGTATAGTATCAGTACAGATACTACACTTTGTTACTAGCCAAAAGGCCGAGAAATAGTTGTTAACTTAATCTTATGAAAGCAAAAATAAATAAAACGAAAGTACAAAAATTCAATAAAATTTAAAAAAAAAAGAAAAAAGTATGAAAGCTCATACATTTTTTTTTACTCCATTCCACCCTCAAACAAGGCATACTACCATTTGGAAACTTTGTTTATGGACCAGGTTTAAGAGTGACTTTATCAACCCAGATGTAGCAACAGTACTCTATGCATGGGCGAAATTGTGGCTTTGTAAATATACCGAGCCCTCTCTGGTGTGAGTAATTTTTCAACACAGTAGAGAGAACCCACCTTGTAAGTTGCAGCCTTTGCAATATCCCCCAATAAGCCGAGGAGTTTGAAAGATGAGCTTTCAGGTTTGGTGTTATTAGTTATTGCTATCGATATAGACCTGTCATTAATAAAGGAAGGTGTTTAAACTTAGTAGCATTAAATGTTATCTATTTACGACCCCATTTCACTACGAACTGGAGGTCGTTTCTCATGGTTTCTGCCATTGCCAACCAGAATGATCAACTTAATTTAGTGTGATAAACAGTTTAGTTTCTGGACTTCTATTTTTTCATGGAAATCGCCTCAGACCAGGCATGAAGCCACTTTATGTGAGGAATTAAAAATACTACTTCAAAATAATTTTTTAAAAACAGCAACGATAAGTGGTAAATGGACGATCCAAAAATAGCAATTCTTTCTCCTATATTAGCAATATCACTTATGGAATGCAAGGACTAAAGGACAAAAATTAAAACGAGAGTTACAAGACTACCGAAAGTGAACACTTATCTATTTTCCTAAGTGGATATATCAGCTAGTAGATATATTAGTAAAGATAATTATGCAGCCATAAACAGGATGTGTTATAGACAACGGAGTAATCAGGATTCCAACAAGTGACTTTCAAATAGTGAGTTCTATCCGTAGAATCTGAAACTGTAAGACCTAGCCTAAGTTACGTCAGATGCTTGTTTGAAAGCGTAAAATTACAATTGAATAATAAGGTGCTTATAGTATGCGACTTTTTTTGTTTTGCTATTCAGCTTAACAAGATCACTATGATCAAATAAACCACCATTCTCTAAAAGTACCTCGTCACTTAATTGATAACTGTTAGATAATAAACATGGTTAAAAGTTCAATTAGTTATTATCGATCTATCTCTCTGTCTATATAGTTATCTCTCTATCCAGTGATATTGTTAAAATGCTTTATATTGGGAGTTATTTATTGTTTACAGAATAAAGTATAGCAATGGGTTTTAGCTGAGGATGTTTACATAAATTAGCTAGGTTAAATAAACAAACTGGTATTGGGAAGACATACGTGGGAAGGTCGCACGTTGAGATACCTGTGCTTTTTGAATGATGACTAACAGAACTGAGGTCAAGAGTTCGGGAAGATTAGAGAAAGGAGTAGAGTTTGAGTTTGGTCACGAAAGTGGACAGACCTGGTTCAAAAAAGCCTGGAAGCGGGCTGTAAAGAACAAGCATGCAGACACGTAATGCAGACTCTTTGTGAAGACCATTTGAGACAGCTGAAATAAATTCGTATTTTAAAAATATAAAGTGTTCTGTGGTTTCACAAAAGAAGGAAGAACAGAGGTCTTGGTTATGTTGCTGGTCATTTCATGTTTCATCACAGAGCCCAGCAGTGAAGATAGAAGAACTCTTGGAGAAAGAAAAGGTATGAAGCATATAATATTATCCTTATAAAAGATGATACATTTACGTAAATATGAATTGTAATATATACCCGTGTGATAACTCTCTGATACAACATAACTTGGTTTATACGTCGATATAATATCCCAAAACAATAATGCATACAATTAAACGTTTATAACGAGTGCCCTTATAATAATATCTCTCAGTCATTATATAACATAACGATGAATAAGTTTAAGGCGAATGCAACTCACTTGATTGCAGCTAGTGAATTCTCTTCAGTCTGGAAATATATATTAACTGGAACATGAACACGAGGAAGCCAGCCAAAAAGTGGGTATGTACCACATTTAGTTTGAACTGGATCCTTTAATAAGTAAACATTTTAAAAGTAAATGGATGATTTTAAACAATTTTTTATACTCGACATTCCATTAAAGACATATTTTCAAAACTTGTACTCGTTATTATGTATTTTTAAACTTTAGACTTAAGTTCGTAGAAAACACCAGCCCCACTATATGTAAATGAGTATCATGAGCATTTAAGCGTGGAAGAAGATATTACCTTGGATTCGTTTGGCTATTTTTCACGGCATATCAACCCTTTTCGGATTTTTAATGCTGAATATAAGTCTTTTTTTTTAAATTATCTTTGAAGTTCTTTATATTTACAAATATGTATTCAGAGTGCTTGGTTTGATTGTTTTGTAGAGAAAACTTGTGTTTGGCTTTGCAGAGTATGATTTAGTTGTACAAAGAAGAAAGAAAACCGATATCATCAATGTTTGGTGCATTTAAGGTCAGAAAGCCGATATTTTCAGACAGTCTGATCTGGTTCTACTAAATTACTGTGGATTAAACTACATGTAAAAACAGGCGTAGTAAAACAAATAGCAATGTCGAAGATAATAACGTGAAGACAAATAATGCAAGAACAACAAAAAATCATAACCTTCACATTGAAAAATTCAAAATCAGCTAATAAAATAAAACAGTTTAACATGTGCTGTACTTATGTTTATGCACTTATAAAATGCTTATAATGGGTTTCCTATGTATGTATAAAATGCCTATGATGGGTTTCCTATGTATGTATAAAATGCCTATAATGGATTTCCTACGTATTTCTAAAATGTCTATAATGAGGTTTCTACGTAGTTCTAAAATGCCTATGACGGGTTTCCTACGTATTTATACAATGCCTTTAATAGGTTTCGTATGTATTTATAAATATATAGGAAACCCATAATAGGCATTTTATAAAATGCCTATAATTGTTTTCTTATCTATTTATAAAATACGTATAGCGGGTTTCCTATGTATTTATAAAATACATATAGCGGGTTCTTATGTATTTATAAAATGCATATAGTGGGTTTCTTATGCATTTTTAAAAAGCCTACAATGAGTTTCCGTCATTGACTCCAACAAGCTGGTTATTTAACAGAAAAATAATAGCCACTGCGATCGCAAATGAGAAAACAACGGATCGTGCAATTACCTAGGCAGCATACACAAAAAAAAAAGAGGGAATACCAAAAAGCTATTTTTCCCCGTCAGAGTCATCATTACTTCCTGACATTTTACGCTGGTATTTTTGTGTATGATTAGGAGCTTCCGAAAGGTCATTCCCGTTGTCTAAGTATGTCAAATAACAGCAAATATTTAGATATTTTAGAGTCATTTAAAAAGGAATAAAAACATTTCATACGCTTAAACAGGTTTCCCGCCAGCACGATACATGTTTTTCCTTTTTGTTTAACCAATGATGAATACGTTATGTTGTTATATGGAGACGGGAGAGACTTTCACATTTTACAATATAAATAAAAAGAATTTATTGGCCGACATCAAAAAAGAGTACAAACGGGAATGCCGGTTGCTTCATCACATCTTTGACTCAGAGATTTTCCCCCCTAGCCAAGAGAATCTAGACCGTTTCTGAAATGATTTTTACCCCTATTGGCTGCTGTATGTCGCTAATCCTGGGAAGTTATAAGAGATTCAGCCCCCAGGCTTTGCGTTCTCCTTTTTAAACGTAGTCAGTTCATTGCAAATCGCTCAAGGCGCATCCATCGGGGAATGTCGATGGGGCTGCTCTGGGGCGCTGGCTGTTCAATCTCACTTTCCGAACGTTGTGTCACATAATTTCACTGTGAAAGGGAGATAAATAAGTTCATTCCATCCTTGCATTTAGTATTGCGTGCAAACGCTATGTACCGCATAACTTCTTCGTTACACCAGCTCGCAGATAGTGCTATGTTGAGTCCGAATCGTTCGAACGCTTCTTATTCGGTTTTTGTTACAGAGTCGTGAAACAAGCTGCCGGAAATCGTAGTTAGCCTGCAGACTTATAAACAGTTCGACGCTGTATGCATCGTGGTCGCTGATCTTTGGCTGATTACCCCTGTATATAACCATCTTACAATTTTCATAACTCGTCCTAACATCGTTCAAGGCCCGTGATAATCATTTAACTACAACTGTCAACAACCCCCTTACTCTCTATCTGTACATATATCTGAATGGAAATTCCATGAGCAAAGTTTCTTTCCTAGAACAACCCATCTATGGAATACAATGCCGCGGACTGCTTCCCATCTTACTATAACATGGTCGTGTTAAAGTCTAATAGAGGAATAGAGAGGGAATGCTTCTATCGCATCTCTATGTTTGATCGTTGTTTTTATTTTAGGAACTGTGGTTGTTTCTCTCTGGAATTTACTTTTTTTTTACATAGGCGTCACCACTTATCAAGGCCTATAGGCCACTCAAGGATGAGGGTTAAAGAGTGTAGAGTAGTCAAAAGGACAATATAGTAATCAACAGTAATGGAAGTTCGGTAAATTTGTTAACTTAAGTGGAACGGCTCATCAGAAACTTGTTCACGTTGGACTTGAAGACTACCATATTATAGACAGCTGGAAAGCAGGAAAACGGAAGACAATTCCACAGGCGTGCAGTTCTAAGAAAGAAGCTTTGATCATGGAATCTATGTTTAGGTTTAGGCACAGATAAAGAGTGAGCGAAAATTATTGATAATGTTTTCAGCTAGTCTAGTGTTTCTTGTGAAAGTTTGGCGAGGGGGGGCCATAGATTGAAGCTCAGTCGAACACTTTCCATGAAAATAACGATAAAGCAGAGACAAACTCGCAACATCTCTTCTGTGAGACAGATGTTGCAGCGAAGAGAAAAGGACATCTCCCACCAGGCCACGAAGTCCATTTTGAACTCTATCAAGGCAGGACAAGTCTTTTCTAGCAGCTCCTGCCCATATGTGGCAACAGTATTCCATCCTTGGACGTATCTGGCTCTTATATAGATAGAGAATTGCATAAGCAGTGAGATATCTACTCGACGAATTTATCTTTGTCGTTTATGCTTGCCAATAAGAATAAGTGGCAATATTTTCACTGTAAGAATGTTTGGTTCTTATTTTGATTGCACATAAAGATACGTGCATTGTAGAAATGAATCCTATAGAACAAGAGATATTCCTTATATCTTCCCTCATTTAATAGCTTACCATTGCCTCATTACGTTTATCATTTTTTTCTCTTCAATATAAACCTTAGCATTTAGTGTGATAATTGCTGATGCAATTCTCTTCCTATATAAAAGCCAGGTACGTCAAAGGATGGAGGATTGTTGCCACATCTGGACAAGAGCTGCTAGAAAGACCTTATCCTGCCTTGACAGAGTTCAAAATAGATTTCGTATCCTAGTAGGGGGATGCCCTTTTGTCTTTCCTGCAACCTCTTTCTCACAGAAGAGACGTTGCGAGGTTATCTCTGTTTTATCGTTAGTTTTATGGCAAGTGATCGTCCGAGCTCCAATCTATGGTCCCCTTTCGTCAAACTTTCACAAGAAACATTCGCCTAGCTAAAAACACTATCAATAATTTCCCCCACTCTTTATCTGTGCCTAACTCTAAACGTAGATTCCATAAACAAAACTTCTTTTTTAGAACTGCACGCCTGTGGAACTGTCTTCCGTTTGTCTGCTTTCCAGCTGATCACAATATGGTCGCCCTCAAGTCCAACATAAACAAGTTCTTGATGAGGCGTTCCCCTTAAGTAATGCAATTTACCAAATTTACACTAAGAACGATTACTATGATATTCTCCCGTTGACTACCGTACACCTTTTAACCTTTATCATCGAGTGGTCTCTGGGCCTTGATAAGTAGTGACGCTTATGTAAAAAAAAAAAGTCACTTAAAATAAGCTGTCCGTTCCTTGACGAACAAATATTACGTTTTGACTTTGCCCCAAACCATTAGAATCGTTTTATCCGATAACAGACCACTTACTATATTACAACAGGTCTCTACGACCTGTCTCTTGTCATGTCTTCAAGTTGCAACAAGGAAGAGAATATCTCCAAACATAACAGCCCAACAGTTGACAGCCCATTATTAAAACATCTCTTCGTTCTGAAAATATGATCTCAGTCAATCATACCTACTGCTACCAGATCAAATATACGGCATAATCGCGTTGACACACTGGTTCTCGTCAGATCACCGAAGTTAAGCAACATTGAGCCTGGCTAATACCAGATGGGTGACCATTTGGGAATTCTAGGCACTGTATGTGCTCTTCGCTTATCTCGGCGTTTGTTGCCAGTCGTCCTTAACATACACTTCACTTGCCACTGATATTTAACAATGTCGACCCAGGAGAGGTGTGGTTGGAGATTGCGCACCTCCTGCAAAAATTCCACGCGTAGGCACCCCTTCATGGGTATCCATAGTCTGTCCAAGACTGACGGAACTTGTGTACCAGATCAGACTGTCTGAATATATCGGCTTCCTGACTTCCATGCACCAAACTTTGATGTTATAATTTTTCCCCACTTTCGAAAATTCAATAATGTTCTGCAAAACTAAAAACAAACCAGCAATTATTCTCTACAAAAAAAACAAAAGCAAAAAAAAAAACAAAAAAAAAACACCATAGATAAATATTTGAAGATATAAAAAATTGGAGGCATAAAAACTTTCGCCAAATATGATTGAACCTAAAAGGGGTTGATATGGCGTAATACAAAATAACCAAACTAAACACGACGAATAAATATGTAAAGATATTAAAAAAAATATGAATCACCGGATTTTGCATTGAATAACCCGAAAAGGTTTGATATGCGCTAAAACAAAATATTCAAACAAAACACATACCTGAAGATAAAAAACTTACAGCATAAATATTTTAACCTTCACCGTAAGCTAATCATTCAATCATGACTTCGTCTTGTTCATACTCTGCTTTATGTTCAAAAGGTCTCTTACACTTGGCTTAACAAAGAAAAAAAAAAGAAACCTGACTTTTGCGGTGTTATTTCTGCAAGCGACCCTTTAAGCTTCTCAGCTGTTGGGCGCAACAAACATTACAAAGGTTGAATTCGGCGTGCAAAGTTTGGTTATCAATTGAAACCACTTAACTATCGCATGACGGTTCATGATGACGATAGCTGCCTGCAGGTTTAAAAAAAAAAAAAAAAACAAAAAAAAAACATGGAGTCTGATTCATCTGACATTCAAGAATAACTCTTTCAGGAACAGCAGGAATTAGCTGGGTCTCAAAGAACTTGCGGTTAAGTCAACCACCGTAACATTCAGCCCAACCCAACCTAACTTTAGTCTGGGCATCGTTAATCATTAGGTGATTATGTATATATTATAAAAATACACACGTGTGTGTGTGTGTGTGTGTGTGTGTGTGTGTGTGTGTGTGTGTGTGTGTGTGTGTTAGGATTATCAATTGAAATCGTAGGAAAAGAAATCAACTTTGGTGTATCGGAAAACGTTAAGCTTAACTTTTGAGGTCAAAAACGATTGTTTTAATTGGTTTTTGACCTTATTTTCCATATGTTAATGATAAAATGACACTCGATACATTTTAAACTTCCAGTAATACTGAAAACTACAGATCATCCCCGCGCATGTATTTTTACGTTTGCAAAAGTATATTAACATGTTACATGCGGTTCTAAGCTCTCCACCCAACTAAAAAACAAACTTTATAGTTAAATATTTCGAAAAAAAAAAAAGGGAATCGGATTTTTTTTTTTACTATAGGCTTTAAAAATAAAGGTACAAGATTATATTTGAATTTTATTTATCTTCAAACCGCACTTTTATAAATTTTACAAAGTAAGGTATAAAAATTTAATTTAAATTGAATCAAAAAATTACCTTGGATTTATTTTATGTAATGTACATTCTGTTGCACTTTAAAAAAAATGATCGGAAATTTTATATCTATATCATTAATTGCTAGATGAAAGATAATGTTTTTAAATTGCAACAAAATGTACATTACATAAAATAAATCCAAGGTAATTTTTTGATTAATTTAAATTAAATTTTTATACCTTACTTTGTAAAATTAATAAAAGTGCACTTTGCAGATAAATAAATTTCAAATTGAATCTTGTACTTTTATTTTTAAAGCCTATAGTAAAAACATTTTTTTAAACAATTTTCATGCCTTGGATGAAATGCTTTTCTAACTTGTATCTTATCTTTTTAAGATTATATTTTAAAACTCTCCTACTCTCTATTTCATTTTGTATTTCTCCTCATACCACAAATCATTTTTTTGCAATTCCCTCTTTGTAATACAGGTCTGAATAATGAGAAAATCTGAGTTTTTAAACAAAAACTTTAAAATAACTTTTTCAGATTAATTTTTTAAAAACTTCTTTCAGAATAGAAAATCTTTAAAATTTAATAAGGAACATATTTCATATAAGTTTCATTAACAAATATTCAGTACATAACGAGAAAAATAGAGATGAAAATTTCAAAAAGAACTATATAACTGGTTACGGTCAATAGTAGTCCTCGCCAGCGAAATTCTTTGTTATTGTTATTCTGTTATCATTATTTAAAACATTTTGTGTACTGCTCTAGGACTAATAACGTTCATCTTGATAAATAAAAACATAACACATTGTACGCATAAGTTCGTCTCGTCATTTACTCTCTAAGACCAATATGCATTTATATATATATATATATATATATATATATATATGCAAATAATCAAATAAATATATATCCGCCCTGTCACACAATAGTTAATAATTAAAACGTGCCGTTTTCAAGTAGTGAGAAAGAGCGAGAAAGCAAATAGGACGCCAAACAGCAAACGACGTCGTAAATAAATTATGAAAGACATTCCTCACTCCAAACAGAAATTCCACGGTGGATGTTTTTCTTCAAGTCATCGTTAATGACGAGAATATTATGCAGAGAAGTAAATTACTGGCGTAATTCTATGATTTTATATATTTGTGTGAACACCGGTGAAGCATAGTTATATCGTATTTTTGACCTTATAATATAAAATTGAGAATATGTGTGTGTGTGTGTGTGTGTGTGTGTGTGTGTGTGTGTGTGTGTGTGTGAGGACACTTCTCAACCTATATACGAATTTTTGATCTACAGATTTGAAATTTGGTAGTAGGGTATTCAAACACGTTAAAAAATTTTAATCTGTTTTCATTCGGAAAAAAGTGCTGCTAATGAGTCAAAATGGTAAATTGGAACGTAGGGCGGTTATCGGATTTTTATCTCTCAACTGTTTCAAGAATGCGCATGCGTGAATAGTAAACATGACATATTAATTATATTAGGAATAAGTAGGTGTGAAAAACTTTTTAAAATCGTGTGAAGATGGTCTAATGGTTATCGCACTTGACTCACTACCTTTAGGTATCGATCTCAGCTCGAATATTTCTTTTTTTTTTTACTTCCAAGAAGTTAACTGCTTAAAAAATATAATACTCGCATGCACATGTTTCTGTTTCTGTATGAATTAAAATATAATATTTATGCGTATTTTACGACCGGGCAACGTCAGGCGCCTGCTAGTGAATATATATTTCAAATTTTAACAATTTTTTTTCGGTATACGATAATCCTTTCACACTTGCATACCGGATTGTTTGACTTCAGGGATTTATATTTCCATTAATTGATTGATCGATTAGTTAATCAGCTAATTGATTAGCTTTTTTATCTGTTTAACAAAAATAACGAAGGCTGCGGGAAAGGAAATGAGCTCTCTTTTTTACGGTGTTAGAAAATTGCTCACGCCAGTGATTATTCTATGTCTTTATATAAGCTTGACTTCACTTATGCATAGAGTATTGTTGCCACATCTGAACTGGTGCGTCTACCATTAGTTCCTCATTTTTAGGCAGGCTCAAAAAAAAAAAAAAAAAAAAAAAAAAAGAATCTCAAATCTAATTGATTCAGCGCTATCGGCCAAGCTCCAATCTCTGTCCCATCGCCGAAATATTACATTTCTGTGCCTGTCTTACACGTACTTTAATGGAATTTGCTTTAATGAACTTGCAGCACTTTTTCCTCCACGACATACGTATTTCGAATCGACTTGTCATCAGCAAAAAAGGCCAGTCCTTCACTGATGAACTCCTTATATGCCGGCAAGCCTTCTATCCGAGCAGTTGTTCTATCGGACTGTTAAACCTTGAAATTCCCTATATGTTTCTTGCTTTCCTGACCTGCAAAAGTTTAAATGTAATGTGAAAATACATCTCACCACTCAATTTCCTATAGTTTCCTGGTAAATACGATCCCCAATAATAGCTTTATACTTTCCAAGTGATAATGTGCCTTATTTTGGGTTAAACAGGGTATAAAATGAAAATTATAAATCAACACAAAACGAGCTTTGATTAAAACGTGTTTAGAAAAATCGCTATATTTTATTCTATTTAAAAATTATAATGTAGCTTACTATTATAGACCCTTACTGTGGTAGGATTTCAGCTAGTTTTTTTTTAAGTTTTGATTGCAGACACAAGTCGATAAACTCCATAAACCCAGTGACCTTTTCATTAAAACCAAAACGGTAGATCTGGCGAATAATTAACATAAATTAAACCTGATATCATTTATCTTGAAGGAGTCAGATAGCATTTGCATTTTTATCTTAGAAACAGATCAGTATTCATTTTTATAAGGGCAGCGTTTTGTTTAGTAAAATATCGTTGAAAATATATGATATGTGTGATTCTTGGGAATAATACAAGAGCAATATAAATAAACTGAACTGGTATTTTTTGTTGTTTGGGAAAATGTAGCTTATTTGGTTTTACTGTTTGTGTTCGACAAATTAAGGCACAACAATTAGGGGTTGCTTTTTATCTTTAAAATCTTTATAAAAAAATAAACAATATACTTTTGTAGACTAAGAAGGGATATTTAAAAGAAAAATACAAGTCAAACATAAGTAAAAAAAAAAATGTGTCCTTGAGTTAAAAGAAAAAATAACTTTATTTTTTTTAAATCCTAAATGTTTATTTTTTGTTTTTATAATTCTAATAGTAAATATTTAAATAAAATGACAATGGGATCTAAATTAAATATATCAATGAATTATTAAATTCTCCCAGTTTTCGAGCCGCCAGTCTGAAAAGAAAAACTTTTCTATTTTTTACAAAGATTTTTTTAGTGTCTGACGGCGTATTATCTCTTTTTTTGGTTATTTCATACCGAATACAATTATTTTGGTTAAATTTTAAGAAAGGGGCCCCCGATTATCAAAGCGTAACGGTCACTCCTGGATAAGGGTATATAAGTGTCTAGTGTCTAGTGATAGTCGACTACTCTTGCCATGGCCAACAGTTTTATTTTCGATATTAACCCCTTAACAACAATGTTGTGGTCTAAAAATCATATCGGAAATGTGTTACATGTCCAAATATTCAGCAGCTATTTTTATCGGCTAAAGACCAAATCGAATTTGTTACACAGGTCGAAATCTCCTATATAAAATTTCTATTCCATAGCCCAAAACCTGGCAGAGGAGTTTGGTAGAGACCGTTCCTCAGACAAACTGAAAAAGTTACTTATATATATATATATATATATATATATATATATATATATATATATATAACCTAAGGTTAAATTTCCAGAGGTTAAGTAACCAATGAAGTATAACGAGGTTAATTCTAGAGTGCTAAATACCGGAGCAGAGCAGGATATACTCTTTAATTGTTTTTACATATGTAGTACTATATTGCTACATAGTCATGAGCATGGTTCGGTCAGCTAGTTACAAGTAACTAGAGACCTCTTCAGGCGATAAATCTCATGCAAAAGTATATATATATACATATATATATATATATATTTGTAGTCATCGACATACAGTCCTGTTTCGTTGTATCACAACTCATCAGTGCCGCTAGACTAGCATCTCTCCCAAGCCAAGGCTTGAACCTAGAACCGTCGTGTTCACAGTCGGCAGTTCTCCCACTCGACCACAGAAGGGACACCCGCAAATAACTCGTCGGAATGTTTATTTAAATAGACATCCGCCACCACTCTTACAGTGCCCAAACCGCCTGATTGTAAACAAACAACGAGCTTCGCATTTTTCAGCCAATTAAGTAGCGGGTGAGATTATATATATAAAGAGCAAACGTCTGTGCACGTGTGTATATTCGTCTCTCTAAAACTAGAAAAATTCAAATCAACGCAGTGCAAAGTTGATATCTACTTGATTGGTGTTACCCCGGATGTATTATATCTAAAAATCGAAAATAAATGATTAATTCTATTGTGTGAAAAGATCAAATTATTTTAGTTAGGGTCAACTTCCATCATATTTTAACAGCGTGTTTATTCTGTACTTATATGCATTTCTTTCAGTTCTAAGTACAGAAATAAATGCGTTCATTTTATACTTTTTCTAATGATTGTCATAATTATGGCAGTTGTTAGAATAAACGCTTGAAGATCTTAGGATTTTTAGTTGCAAATCCAACTAATCGCGTCTCCTTACTTTTAAGATGGTTTTTGTCTGTTTTATGCACTTTAAAGTTAATCAGGAATTAACACGATTTTTAATGTAAACATTTTTTTCGGGTTGGAAATTCAACATTAGGTTTCTCTTCTAGACAGTCTTAAGTTTTTAAATACTTAATATCTAATGGAGTTAAATTGGTCTTAGTTGTGTCATATAGAGCATGTGTGACTAAACATAGTATCGCCTGGGATAAAGAACGTTTGCGTTTTTTTTTTTTTTTTTTTTTTAGTGTTGCCGGAAGCTATAATCTAATCTAAAATGCTCAATATTCTTGATAAATCTGTGAGTAATCTAAACCTGAAAAAAAAACGAAACTACGGGTTAAAACGGATAACTATCTTCACAGAACACCAAAAGATGGAGGAAGTGAGGAGGCATGGCGTTGGAAATCTTTTTACCCAAATACGATGTTCAGCATGTTAAAAATATACCCTTTGTTGTAAAAATCTAATGGATAAACATCTTTTGATGGGGACAGGATATTTTTATGGAATCATAAATCGTAAAATTGCCTATTCATCAATGAAACAGCTGTAACGGAAAAAATCCAGGAAATAAATGAAGGTTATAAAAAAGAAAACATGAGTCTTTGAATTTTCAACGAAATTTTACACACACACACACACACACACACACACACACACACACATATATATATATATATATATATATAATTAAATATTTACAGACACTAGTGTTTCATCCTTTCGGGAATCATCAGTGCAGGGAGGCACGATTAACGCCAGTCGAGAGATTCGAACCCTGGCTACAGAAGTCACGTCTGGCCTCAGTAGCAAGGACCCAAAACCGCTCGGTTACCGACAACCACGAGAGATACAATTGAAATTAAACATTTATTCTTTTTTAAATGCTTTTAGCGTCAGTCAGAGTGATCTAGTCATTATATGACGATCTACGCATATGAGCTAAGTTGACCGACTTATTACAACTCAAAGTGCTCAACGATGAGAAACAAGTTTTTTAAAGGGGCTGACACTACTATAATAATTAAATGCCTACACGCACTAGTGTTTCATCCTTTCGGGAATCATTAGTGCAGGGTGTCACGATAAACACTAATCGAGAGATTCGAACCCTGGAAACAGAAGTCATGTCTGGCTTCATTAGCTTCATTATACATATCTTCCAAAGGGGTGATTTGGTTCAACTGCTCAATATTTTAGATAGAGCATGTAGTAACCTCAAGATTAGTTAACTTCTTTTTAATGTTGCTTAGAATCCTAGATAAAGTATGTGTGTTTAAGCACAGTGTCATCCGAGATAATTACCTTTTGTTCTTTTGTTGGTGTTGTCCAGCGAACATAGTGCTCAATGTACTGTATAGAACAAGTAGTAACCAAAAGGTGAGATTACATTTTATTTTAGAAGTGTTTTAGAGACTCGAATTTTACACACACACCTGCTATTTTTTCAATGGTCTTGACAACAAAATACAATTTTATATATATATATATATATATATATATATATATATATATATATATATATATATATATATATAACAGCAGGCTGCCCGGCCTTATCCAGCCGTAATATATGCTTAAATATGAATTCATGCAAATTACGGATAAGTCTATCAATTATTATATTAAACCTAATATACAGAGTGAGATAGATCCAAATTAAACACTCACACATACACACACATATATATGACTTGGATGCCATCAGCAAGAATCGAAACCAAAACAACTCTTCACCCTCATTCCTTAGCTTCGTAGCCTCGCTCATACCCATATATAATTTTTAAAATTATATAAATGCAACTGTGTGTGGGGGGGAGTATTTTTAGACTCCGAAATGGCTGGATAAATTTTCTTTAAAATTTACAGAACTTTAGTGTATAAGTCTGGGAGTGATCTTAGCTAAGTTTTGTCTCAGAATACTCCCGATAATTGCCGATAATCGAAACTGTTATTTTAATTTATCTATCATCAGTAAAGCTATTCTTTCTAGGTGGTCGCTTAGCAACAATGATAGAACAAAGGGTCGTGAAAATTTTACCGTGGGTAAGTTGATAGCGTGTTTTTTTTTTTATTTAGTTTTTGCTTTTTTTTTTTTTTTTTGCATGATGTGGTCTGTAGGTTTAAACTCCGACGTAAATTTCTTAACTCTTTTTTACATTAAAAGCAAAGAATTTTATAAGACTTGGAAAATTACTTGTTTTAGCAGTGCAAAAGGAAATTATTTTTCTGTTTTTGAACGTCCATTGAACTAGCAATAATTCTGAAGAAATTGCGAAACAGTCTACACACATATTTAGTGAAAATGTGTGTTCGAAGGTTTCTTATAACATCGGTTTAACGAAACCTAAACCCAACAACCAATCATAAGTAGTATGCCCGGCAACATAAGATCAGGAGTTTTTCGACACAGTTGACTAATTGTAGAACTATACAGCGACAACCACATAAATTCTTACAACGAATGGACAGTCGTTGATCGTGTAGTTTCTTCTGTAGACGGCCTCCAAAACCTCGACAAAGTAGTTGGTTTTGAGCTGGAAGAATAGCTGCTAAGGGGACAAATGAAAGAAATTTGATTGTTGCATTCACTGTGTGGGAGCTATGTTGGATATTAAGGTGTCAATATAAGCGAAATTTACGAAAATAATTTTAGGATTACAAAAAAAAAAAAAAACTATTGGAATTACCAAAGATACAGATCAAAATAAGCATAAAAATGCATCATAGCAACACCCGTCCAAGGCCGGGCAATACTGCTAGTATAATATAATTCACCTGTTCAACTGTCCCCCAGTTTTAAAAGATGAAATCGCCTGATCGTCGAAGACAAGATGCAAGCAAGCAAGGTACACAGAGTTGTGTGTTTTTGAAATTGAATAAAATTCAAAAGTACATTAACTTATCTTATTGGTTCTTCCAGAACGCTGAACGACCGTTTTGTTTCCGGAGAAAATAAAATTGTGAAACACACTTTTAGACTAGTCCAATTGAGCTACCCCTTTTTATGAGATTCGATTGTGTTTTTGCATAACCGATAAATTTAGTAAGTAACTATTGGTTACAAACGGAAATACCTTTAACTTGGGCGTAATTTGATTACTCCTCGTGAATGGAGGAGATAAAAAAAAGATGATATCATCAAGCAAAAAACAAAACAAAACGAAAAAAAAACAGAAAAAAGCAGAACAAAAGATAAAACGAAACACCACACAATTTCGAGGCAAGGGCGCTATTCACTAACATACATTCTAGAAACTGATATTTCAAACCAACCACTAAACTAACCCATGTACGTAATAAAAAATAAATAAATAAAATAAAATTTAAAAAAAAAAAACAACCTACGTTCGCTATCGGTTTTTATGCCAGCCGAATAAAATGTCCGATGTGGGCTGGTTTTATCGGTTTCAGGGTCGAAAGAAACGAATAGCCTTTTTAATTAAGCGCTTACATTATGAATCGTCTTCTTCGAGATAAGAAGACAACAGTGACACCTGGTGTGCCAGGAGCGAACCACCAAAGGTGTGGTGAGTTACGGTTCGTTGTGTTCTGTTTTCGTTTACCAGTCCCACTCAACATGCGATCAGTGTACCAAATGGCTTTCAGACATCGAAATAAGCAGACGTGACAGAACGCAAAAACATTGGGATTCGCCTGTAGAACTCCATGGTACTAAAAATTAGAGGTTGGCCAAAATGTTGGTTCAGTTTTTGATTGGCTGTACATGCTAAAAAGCTACACGTTTACTTTATTTGCACGTTTTACGAAACGTGAAAATAAAGTGAGCATGCTGCTGTTAATACAAATGTAAATGCCATTTCAAACTTAAGCCTGACAGCGATGTAGCGAAGTATCTAATGTTGTATTGTAATTCGAAAGACCAACGAAAATTATATCAAACTGAAGCGTGATCAATCTCATTATACATACATTATATATATATATATATATATATATATATATATATATATATATATATATTGTCGAACCCCGGGTTACGGTATTTGCCTGGCCTTATAGTTTCATTTATAATGTTATTTGAATATATACATATGTATTATATACTGTACCCTATTTTTTTTTTTACTATATTTTAATGTTGTATCCTGGGGTTATATATATATATATATATATATATATATATATATATATATATATATATATACACACACACACACACACTTATGCTTAGTTATATTTTGGGAAAAATGAATTCCAGCGGCGTGCTCTATTATAAGAAGTAAAAAAGTTTCTAAGTAAGAGCGTAATATTTATATTTTTATTTCCATTTTCAGAAGTTTAGATAAGATAAGCAATCGGTACCGTCAGTTTCGAACCTGATAATAGCGAACCGTTTCAGGTTCCAATATCAAGCTCTCTACAGCCTATCTGTTTGATCTGTTGTGACATGACCGATCCCAAGGGCGGTTGGGCTCTCCATGGGAGGGGGGCGAAAACTTTAAATTCGCTATAAAAAAAACGAGCAAACATAAAATTAAATATGGTGCGCCCCGGCGAAAGCAAAAAATCACTGCTGAGAGAAAATAACAAAAAATTAATGATTGTGTTATATTCATCTTTGTTTTATCCATCCACAATAATGTCATTTTAAAGGTTGAGCGAAAACATATGCGGTGAACTGATACAAATAATGCAAATTCATATATTGGAGAAGAATGTTTACACCTCGAGGACAGTCATCTGACCTAAGGATCACGAGTGTGACCCCCAAATATCTGATAAACAGCTCGCAACTTTTGCAGGTGCAATTGTGCGGGAATTCTAAAAGGGGACCAATCCAGACATAGCAGAAGTAACACTGTCGTTGTTGATTGGTTGGGAAAACACACCACGTTATCCCGTCCTGCACTATTGCACTATATAATAATGTGCAGAGTCGAAAAAACGTTAGTTAGTCAGTCAGAGAGTAAGAGAGACAGTCAGTCAGTGATACCATTGAGAGTGATCGTTTACCCATCTTTTCACGACGCCCAGCATCACTAACACCGCACTATTAAGAAAGAAAGAAAGAAAGAAAGAAAGAAAGGAAGGAAGGAAGAGGCCCAAAGATTAATTATCGACTTGCATGGACTCATTTACGAAACTGTCAAGAGTAATTGCACATATATATATCTACATTTGAACCCTATCATAGACCTAACCAATCTGTACTATATGTCCATAACGAATCAAACCACCCTAAATCAATATTGAAATCAATAGTTCCCAATGTCTCTAAGAATTTCTAGACTATCTTCTAACGAATCTATATTTAACAAAAATGAAAAATATTACAATGAAGCCCTTAAAAACTCAGGATACAAATCACAAATCAAATTCCTTAAAAAAACGATGGAAACAAAAACTGCATTGAAAATAAACCTACTAAAAGCATAATAACCTATAATATGGCAATGTCATCTCGCATACGAAGGACAAAAAATGACCAAAATGCAAGACAAAGCAAAATGGAACGACAAGTATTATATACTTACACAAATAAACAACAAACCAAAGTCCTTAAGCGTGAAAACAAATATAAGGTTCAACCCTCCATATTCCAAAAATCCTGAGACAAACATAGCCAGAGAATTCTTTAAAATATTAGAAAAAACTTTAAAGCCCCTCATAGATACAGTAAAATCTTTAATAAGAACACGATCAAAATGTCTTACTGAACTATGCCAAACGTTCATCAAAAAATAATTAGTTCTAACAATAAAAAAATTAATAAGATACAAAATACAAATACCGAAAAGATAGCAGGTTGTAACTGTAGAAGAAAAATAGATGCCCTCTACAAGGTACATGCAAAAAAATGTACTTTATAGCTGCACAGTATCACAAACCCCAAATTTAAATGAGGGTAATGACAACCACAGCTCGACCACACGATTAAATAACTACACTGACTTTAACAAATCTAGCAATCAAATACAGACCAACCCATTACATACCAATGCCACCCCTAACCTACCTGACAATAAATGCATTAAACAAAACGCAATCTACTTAAGTTCCACATCTGAACTTATTAAACATAGGATTTCAACCCACAAGCACTCTTTTAAAAATCCCTCCCTGGTGAACCAAACCACTCTATCTAAGCATATTTGGCGACTCAAAGGTAATATTTCCTTCAATTTGAAATGGTAAATAATAGGATCATATAAAGGATATACGCCGGGAGGCAAATTCTGTGCACTTTGTATGTATGAGGCCCTTAAGATTTAAAAAAAATGACGATATCAAAAATAAAATAAATTCAAGGGATGTGCTTTTATCTTCATGCAGTCATAAACGTTGGTTTAAATTTAACAAATATAAATCACCTTAAATCATTAAAAATGTTGCTTATTAATAATCTATCTTGGAATTTTTAATTCATAACTAAATATCCTTAATAAAATTTGGATCATCATCATTATTATTATTATTATTAGTTTATCTGATATATTTACGATTATTGTATATCTTATTTAAATATCTATTTAAGTTTAACCTATACTATATTTATTAATTGCGATAAATAAATAAATAAATTATTAAAATATTATTAACTTTCAATAAGATCCTTTTATAATATATAATATTAAAAGAATAAACGCTAATTATCTCCCTTTGACCATTTTATTAGACAAATAAGATTATATCCCCTTATTTTTTTTAAATCTTTACTTAATTTTAAATTAGGCGTTATTAACATATTCTAACCGCTAAAAATATTACATTGGCGTTCACTTTAAAAATTCAACATTCCGTGCATTTATAAGCTACATTCAACATCCAAATGAATGCTTTGACGATAATTACGGTTTTCAAAAGGTGAACAATTAAAAGGAAAATATAATTGTTTAATTTTATTAAAACAGATTATTATAACCTTATATTAAAACCAAATTCAGATTCCTAATTTTCTTCTATTGTTTATTCTCAACCCATATTAGCAACATTAATAAGTAATCATTTTCCTTTGTATTTTAATATTTTCCAGATACATCTGCCCTACTTAAAAATGCTAGGTTTATTTATGGTGTCTTTTATATATAACCCCCCAATATTTTTGCTGGTGAGGAGACTTTGTTTTAAAAAAAAACTATATGTCAAAATTATTGTTCATGACTCAATGTCTATCACAATAAAAACATCGTTTCCGAAACGATCGTACAAATTATTCATTTGTTGTGTTCCTTCTTATGAAACAGGTATTTAATTTTTAATTTAAATTTTAAATTATCAATCACCTTACTAAATATATAATTTTGTTTGCAAATTAATCAGTAGGCTAGAAAGAAGCGGAGTTTGTTTTCTTTTTCTGTGAATTGAGTTAGCTTCCTCCTAGAGGGCGAATTTGTGAATTACTGTTCTTTTTCCTAAGCGGGCGACCGACCATCGAGGCGACAGCATATCAACCCTAATGCGAGATGAACTATAAGCACTGGCCGCGAATGGAAGACTGACCAGTGCAACCAACATGTTCTATTGCATTGAAAAGATCACATCTGGTGATTATTGATCAAAATAGTGACTCAGACAAGATCAAAGTTCACACTTTGGTTTCCTGACCGAAAATTGACTCTTATGTGACAAAAGGGTCCCTTATGAAGGGATCCGGTCACACTGTCTATAACCTTTTTGTTTTTTTCCGTTACGAAGCAGGTAGTATAAAGAATTGGAACTTTTGACATCTTGAAAGGAATAAATGGCAAGATGATTAAAATCTTGGTATTTAGAAATATAACTATTTTGTTATTCATTTGAATATGCTCTGTTGTTAAATTTAGCATGCATCGAGCTTCATAAATAAAACGATTGATGTAAATAAAGGGAAAAATATAACTGAAAAAGATTTTTCTCAAACACGCGCGCACACACACGCACACACACACACATATATATATAATCGAAACATTTGTAGCGTTACACACATTTACATACATAGAACGCATAAAGCGTGTTGGGTCTACGTCATAAGGAACATGGGACAAGTAATAACTCGATACCTTTTTTATAACAACGACATTTATTTTCTGCTTCTTTCCGAATAAACCGTGATCGTGCTCCTTCTCTCCGACCTCTGTCCTCTCGAACGTCATCCACATTTCGAACGTACTCGTCTGTCTGTTGCTCACGTTCATTTTTTATAATCTTTTTCTTTATCCTTACCTTGATGTCATTTAGCATTTCGTATGCATTTTCATCCGCGCGTCCGCGCTGTTACCCATTGATCCATGCACATGAATAACAATGAACGCATCTTGCTAAACTAAACATCACACACACGTCATATATTTGTTTAAATATAAAAAAATCTTTTTATAAAATTATTGTTCAAGACGTATTGTCTATTTAAATAAAACATTGTTTCCGAAACGATCGTACAAACTTTTTTTTTCCTTTTGAAACTGATTTTCAATTCAAAAATTATGAATCATTTTACTCAATATTAAAATAGCTCTAGGATATCCATACCTATCGAGCTTATTATATATCTACATTACAGCGAGCATTGTTTTTTTTTCTTTTAATAATATTAGTATATTTACTAATACATTAAAGTAAACTCTGCTCTGTAGACTCGAGGTCTAATTCTCCCAAAGTTATATATATATATATATATATATATATATATATATATATATACACAAAAAAAAAAAAACTTAGTATCATGAATTACATGCATTTTAGTCTGATGAATTATCACGGGAGTGAACCCCATAAATTTCTGTCTAGTTTAATTACCATATTAGCTTACTACGTAACTCTACTCGCGTACAGAGCACAGTGGAAATATATGCTGAAAATCGATACATAAAATATTATCATTCCTTATATTTTATGTGAGCACATGAAATATATATGCACAATTAGGGATCAATAGGTACTACCAATTAATGTCAAAACGTGTTTAATTATAGTCAATCATCAATTTGGCATAAACCAATCATTATTAGTCATATATATATATATATATATATATATATATATATGATTTTCAGAATGTGAGAGATTGTATATAATAAATTCCACAGCCAAACAACGTCGCAGCTCACAAGAGCCATGGCAGTCAACGAACCAGAAGTCCAAGACTCGAGTTTCGCCCTCATTTGGGCTCATCAGTTAGACATCCGAACTCAGTTGGTAGAGTGCTTTCCTTTCGAATCCTGTGGTCGGATGTGTCTAACTGATGAGCCCAAATGAGGGCGAAACTCGAGTCTTTGACTTCCGGTTCGTTGACTGTCATGGCTATTGTGAGCTGCGAAGTTGTTTGGCTGTGAAATTTATTATATATATATTATAGCAGGCCGCCCGGCGTTGCCCTGTCGTAAAATAGGCATAAATATTATACTTTCCTTAATGCAGAATTTTTATTATATACAGAAATACCGTAGATATTAAACGTAACATTAAATTCCTTTTAAGAAATAAGATAAAAAACGAAAGAAACCGAGACATGTGCATGTGAACATTGTCTTTTTTTCTGAACCGTTTACTTCTTGCAAGTAAGACAAAATACTCGAGTGGAGATCGAAACCAAAACCTAAAGACCGTGAGTAAAGTACGATAACCAGCTTGACATGATCTTTAAAAAATGTATTCAAACCTACTTATTATTAACATGAGAAATCTGTTAGGAGAACGATTTATACATGCGCAGTCGTGAAAGGATTGAAAACAAACATCCGATGACCCCCCCCACACACACACACAACGTACCAATTTTTTTAAAATTCTGATTGCTTAGCAACACTCGTCTGGATGGAAACCGATTAAAAAGTTTTCCACATATCTGAATACCTTATATACCAAATTTTAACTCCGTAACTCAAAAATTCGTTGAGTAAATAGGTTGAGAAGTGTCCTCGCATGCACACACATACACACACATTCTCGCTTTATGTATAATATTCAAATATAGTTTTTAAATTCTAATCTTGTTAGAAAGAATGTCACTTCCTTATTTTAAGCGATAAAGACGCCACCGACAAAGTCGTAACCACTCAGGCCGTTGTTCCAATCAAACATTTGGATGAAGAAATACACAGGGGTCCTCATTACGGATTGTGAGTTATATAAATAAATTGAAATCGAATACCTTTTAAATATAAACAAATGTATTTCTGTACAATCGAATTCCTTGCGTGTATAACCTCGTTTTTATTTTAAAACAACGAAAACAAAATAATGTACTTTTATGTGTTTGACAAATATTTGAAAAGTATATATATATATAAAAAAAAAACCTGTTTGAAAACATCTTTTTTTTTCCTCTTATTAAATTTCGGTTATTCTTTATTCTCAAAAGAAACTCGGCTACCCGGATAGCGAGCACATATTTTATAAACAATATATGATATCTCATACATTCATGATAGTCTCGAGGGGACTAGATTGGTTTCCATTTGTAAATAAACTATTTTTTTCTTTTCTCAGAAATAAAAAAAATAAACAAAAAGAATGTCTAAGTGTAAGTCACAAAAGCAAATAAGACCACGTGATCAATGGCTGACCAATTTTTCTACTGTATCGTTTTTTTTTTTTTTTTTTTTTTTTTTTTCTTTCTCTCTCGAAAGTGCTCGGCTCATTCTCCTTGTAAGATATTGACAGCAAGAGTTATATTTTTTTTTACTAGCGGGGCCTGTGGAAATTCAACAAGCACCTTTCACATGTAATATATTGCTGCCAAGCTTTCTGTAGACGTTCAGCGTGAGTGGAGACCCCGCAATATTATTGTAGCCCTTTTGTTAAAACTGCAAAAGTATTTAAGTAATCTGGTTAATATAGTGTCGGAATATATCCGGTTATTACGGTTTATCTCCAATATCCTTATAGAAGTCTGTGGCATATTTCCATTGTATAGACGCCTGGCGCGAACGGAAACCCCACGATATCATACCATCTTTAGACGGAATAGATAGTACCATCGATCCAAGCCAGAAGACCAAGAAGGTATATTTTAGTTTCACGTAAGACCTAAAACGACATCATTTTAAAATTTTAATTATTATTTTTTAGATTGGGCCTTCGATGATCGGGAGATCCTATTTATTAAAAAGGAGGATAGAAAACGATGCCATGCTACTAGTATTAAATTATTGTATCTATATACTAATTTAATGTTCATAGAATGTTATTATTTTCTATCCTTTTTTGATAAATAAGATCTCCCGATCGAATAATTTATAATTTGGAAACCGTGATATACGTACGTACGTACGTTAAAGGTATTACGGTATTAATATAAAGATACGATAATGGGCTCACATGTGAAAGTTATTACCTCTAATTAAAAAGGTAAACCGCAAATACCGTTGTGAACACGAGCTTCTGGGGGAACTCTACAGGGTGGAAAGATAAAAGTGTCGTCCCAAAGAAGACAACGCTGCAGATTTATTTTAAAACTTAAAAAAAAAAAAAAAAAAATTCAGGTTATTTTATTATGTAGTAGAGCTTACATATATTCAATGTAGCCGCCTTCAGCCTCAATCACCGCCTCGAAAGGCATTCGGAACTCGGAGCATGCCTTTTCCATAAGCGCCGGCAAGAGCTCAGCGAATACTCGGCGGATGGCAGCGATCAAGCTGGCTTTAGTGTTGTGTAAGGTCATGTTGATGATGTTCTCGACATCAACCGAAATGTTGTGAAAATAACCTTTCAAAAAAGAACAGTAGTCTGAAGAATCCAAATAATATAAATAACATCAAATATTCAAATTCGGTTTCATGCATCAAAAAGTTATCGGAGTTACAAATAGAAAAGTGTCTTTTTCAAACATTTATAAATAACAACTTTAGTTTGCTTGAAGCATTGCTTAGTGTGTATATATATAGAAGGTAATACAATGCAGATGTGACAGATCGCTACTGACTTTCTATTATAAGGTTTAAAAAATAACAGATTTTATAACAAAATAATAATTCTAGGTTCATTTCAAATTTATGGAAATCGCTGAAGACGAGGCACGAAGCTAATTGATGTAAAGATCTAACTAGAGCGAAAACTGATTGTTGCAAAGACAGTATATACCTATTGACCTTCGTCTTTAAAAGATCAAAACTGTAATTAGAAGGAAAACAGTGAGCAAGAAGAGAATTCCACAACCTTGCAATCTCTGGAAAGAAGCTACTGGAATATGAAGCTGTACTGCAATAAGGTATCAAAATAGCGAATTGATGGAGACCAACGAGTCAAATGAGCTGGAACAAAGGAAGCAGGAAATAGATCAGTCAATTCTGAGGAGCAAATGTCATAATAGTATTTATAGAAAAGACTGATACTAGCAACATCACGTCTGAGAAGGAGAGGTTGCAGTGAAGAAGAAAGTATGGGGCCAATCAAATTACAGATACGTGTCTGCAATTTATCAAGACTCTTTAAATGGGACGCAGATTCACAAACCCAAATATGACAACAGTACCCAATACATGGTTTGATAATATATTTGTAGAGATAGAGAATAGTCTTGGGTGTAAGGCAGTGTTTATTGTGAAACTGTACACGTTCACAACAGCCTGGAGAAAGGCAGATTTTCCCGAAATATAATTTGATATGGATGAGTCTGATAGGCAAAATTTTTTAAACAAGAATATATAAGCATACATAAATGCATATAGAAAGAGTTTTGTGTTTACTATAAACTTATTACGCAAATATAAATCATGTAGAATGTCTGCATGAATATAATTACACGTAATAATTAACTAAAGATGATCATCCCATGGAATACTGCTACCATATCTGGGCAGGAGCTGCTAAAAACAGCCTATCCTACCTTGACATAGTACAAAATAGACTTCGTGGCTTGGTGGGGGGACCCTTTTCTCTACCTTGCAACCTCTCTCCCACAGAAGAGACGTTGCGAGACTATCCTTGTTTTATCGTTATTTCCATGGCAGGTGCTCATCTGAACTCCAATCTCTGGTCCCCCCCTCCTCGCCAATCTTTCATGAAAAACACCCGTCTAGCCGAATCCACTGTGAAAATTTTCCCCCACTCTTTATCTGTGCCTAAATCAAAACGTGGATTCCATGAACAAAGCTTCTTTCTTAGAACTGCACGCCTGTGGAACTCTGGTCCGTCTGCCTGCTTCCCACCTGACTACAACTTGGATGTGTTCAAGTCCAACGTTAACAAATTCCTAATGAACCGCCCCCTTAAGTAAACACTTCATCAAATCTCCACACTAACGTAATGTAATTGCAATAACCCTTATCCCTGAGTGGCTTCCGGGCCTTGATAAGTGGTGACTACTGTGTAAAAAAAAATCGAAAAACCTAATAGGGAATTAATTAAAATGAATGTTTGAAAGAATATGCAAATTAAATATTTTGCTATTGGATGCAATTCCACGACCCATATATAACACAGTTGTATTTTCTTTTAAAAAAATATAAAAGAGGGGTTATTAGGAATATCGCTACACACAAAAACGAAAAATTATATATATATATATATATATATATATATATATATATATACGTATACATACACACACACATATATATATATATATATATATACGTATACATACACACACATATATATATATATATATATATATTAGTTTTCATTTTTCTTTATGTAAATACAGTTATATCTTGCCGTTTCGATCATAATTGATCTCACCAGGCAAGAAAATGTTAAAATTTTAAAATTATAAAGGGTTCGAGACCATTTTCAGTTTTAGAGGAGAGAAAATATACTTTGCCATAACTGGCGTGAAGCAAGGTTAATGTTCTTAAGAACAGTCATGTAAAAGTATATTTTATCTCCTCTAAAATTGAAAATGGTCCTGTATCTTTTTAATGTTTGAACATTAACCTTGCTTCATGCCAGTCATTGCAAAGTGTATTTCCTCTTCTCTAAAATTGAAAATGGTCCTGTATCTTTTTAATGTTTGAACATTAACCTTGCTTCATGCCAGTCATTGCAAAGTGTATTTCCTCTTCTCTAAAATTGAAAATGGTCCTGTATCTTTTTAATGTTTGAACATTAACCTTGCTTCATGCCAGTCATTGCAAAGTGTATTTCCTCTTCTCTAAAATTGAAAATGGTCCTGTATCTTTTTAATGTTTGAACATTAACCTTGCTTCATGCCAGTCATTGCAAAGTGTATTTCCTCTTCTCTAAAATTGAAAATGGTCCTGTATCTTTTTAATGTTTGAACATTAACCTTGCTTCATGCCAGTCATTGCAAAGTGTATTTCCTCTTCTCTAAAATTGAAAATGGTCCTGTATCTTTTTAATTTTTGAACATTAACCTTGCTTCATGCCAGTCATTGCAAAGTGTATTTCCTCTTCTCTAAAATTGAAAATGGTCCTGTATCTTTTTAATGTTTGAACATTAACCTTGCTTCATGCCAGTCATTGCAAAGTGTATTTCCTCTTCTCTAAAATTGAAAATGGTCCTGTATCTTTTTAATTTTTGAACATTAACCTTGCTTCATGCCAGTCATTGCAAAGTGTATTTCCTCTTCTCTAAAATTGAAAATGGTCCTGTATCTTTTTAATTTTTGAACATTAACCTTGCTTCATGCCAGTCATTGCAAAGTGTATTTCCTCTTCTCTAAAATTGAAAATGGTCCTGTATCTTTTTAATGTTTGAACATTAACCTTGCTTCATGCCAGTCATTGCAAAGTGTATTTCCTCTTCTCTAAAATTGAAAATGGTCCTGTATCTTTTTAATTTTTGAACATTAACCTTGCTTCATGCCAGTCATTGCAAAGTGTATTTCCTCTTCTCTAAAATTGAAAATGGTCCTGTATCTTTTTAATTTTTGAACATTAACCTTGCTTCATGCCAGTCATTGCAAAGTGTATTTCCTCTTCTCTAAAATTGAAAATGGTCCTGTATCTTTTTAATTTTTGAACATTAACCTTGCTTCATGCCAGTCATTGCAAAGTGTATTTCCTCTTCTCTAAAATTGAAAATGGTCCTGTATCTTTTTAATGTTTGAACATTAACCTTGCTTCATGCCAGTCATTGCAAAGTGTATTTCCTCTTCTCTAAAATTGAAAATGGTCCTGTATCTTTTTAATTTTTGAACATTAACCTTGCTTCATGCCAGTCATTGCAAAGTGTATTTCCTCTTCTCTAAAATTGAAAATGGTCCTGTATCTTTTTAATTTTTGAACATTAACCTTGCTTCATGCCAGTCATTGCAAAGTGTATTTCCTCTTCTCTAAAATTGAAAATGGTCCTGTATCTTTTTAATGTTTGAACATTAACCTTGCTTCATGCCAGTCATTGCAAAGTGTATTTCCTCTTCTCTAAAATTGAAAATGGTCCTGTATCTTTTTAATGTTTGAACATTAACCTTGCTTCATGCCAGTCATTGCAAAGTGTATTTCCTCTTCTCTAAAATTGAAAATGGTCCTGTATCTTTTTAATGTTTGAACATTAACCTTGCTTCATGCCAGTCATTGCAAAGTGTATTTCCTCTTCTCTAAAATTGAAAATGGTCCTGTATCTTTTTAATGTTTGAACATTAACCTTGCTTCATGCCAGTCATTGCAAAGTGTATTTCCTCTTCTCTAAAATTGAAAATGGTCCTGTATCTTTTTAATTTTTGAACATTAACCTTGCTTCATGCCAGTCATTGCAAAGTGTATTTCCTCTTCTCTAAAATTGAAAATGGTCCTGTATCTTTTTAATGTTTGAACATTAACCTTGCTTCATGCCAGTCATTGCAAAGTGTATTTCCTCTTCTCTAAAATTGAAAATGGTCCTGTATCTTTTTAATTTTCGAACATTAACCTTGCTTCATGCCAGTCATTGCAAAGTGTATTTCCTCTTCTCTAAAATTGAAAATGGTCCTGTATCTTTTTAATTTTTGAACATTAACCTTGCTTCATGCCAGTCATTGCAAAGTGTATTTCCTCTTCTCTAAAATTGAAAATGGTCCTGTATCTTTTTAATGTTTGAACATTAACCTTGCTTCATGCCAGTCATTGCAAAGTGTATTTCCTCTTCTCTAAAATTGAAAATGGTCCTGTATCTTTTTAATTTTTGAACATTAACCTTGCTTCATGCCAGTCATTGCAAAGTGTATTTCCTCTTCTCTAAAATTGAAAATGGTCCTGTATCTTTTTAATGTTTGAACATTAACCTTGCTTCATGCCAGTCATTGCAAAGTGTATTTCCTCTTCTCTAAAATTGAAAATGGTCCTGTATCTTTTTAATGTTTGAACATTAACCTTGCTTCATGCCAGTCATTGCAAAGTGTATTTCCTCTTCTCTAAAATTGAAAATGGTCCTGTATCTTTTTAATGTTTGAACATTAACCTTGCTTCATGCCAGTCATTGCAAAGTGTATTTCCTCTTCTCTAAAATTGAAAATGGTCCTGTATCTTTTTAATGTTTGAACATTAACCTTGCTTCATGCCAGTCATTGCAAAGTGTATTTCCTCTTCTCTAAAATTGAAAATGGTCCTGTATCTTTTTAATGTTTGAACATTAACCTTGCTTCATGCCAGTCATTGCAAAGTGTATTTCCTCTTCTCTAAAATTGAAAATGGTCCTGTATCTTTTTAATTTTTGAACATTAACCTTGCTTCATGCCAGTCATTGCAAAGTGTATTTCCTCTTCTCTAAAATTGAAAATGGTCCTGTATCTTTTTAATTTTTGAACATTAACCTTGCTTCATGCCAGTCATTGCAAAGTGTATTTCCTCTTCTCTAAAATTGAAAATGGTCCTGTATCTTTTTAATTTTTGAACATTAACCTTGCTTCATGCCAGTCATTGCAAAGTGTATTTCCTCTTCTCTAAAATTGAAAATGGTCCTGTATCTTTTTAATTTTTGAACATTAACCTTGCTTCATGCCAGTCATTGCAAAGTATATTTTCTCTCCTCTCATTAACCTTGCTTTACGCCAGTCATGGCAAAGTGTATTTCCTCTTCTCTAAAATTGATAATAGTCCGGTACCTTTTTAATTTTTAAATATTCTTGCCTGATGAGATCACTTATGATCGAAACGGTCTGCACATCGTAACAAGATATGACAGTATTTACATAATGAAAAATAAAGACTATAATTTGCTCTGATTGGGCACTACCAACGACACTTGTTGAAATTCAATTATTCTTAATTTTGCGATATCTTTCTACCTGGAATATATATATATATATGACTATATATAGTAATCCACGTACAGTACTTTTTCGCTGTTTCGAACCCCGACCGCCTGTATGACAGTCAAGACTCCTAACTATTACGCTAATCGGCGGCTGCTGTGCGAGTCGTGAATTAAGGATGTTTTGACATCGTCCGAAATACCTAAGCTCGATTTGTTTGCACAAAGAGCATCGCTTTATACGCTGATGGTAATTCGTGTATCACTTATCAATATGCTCGACTCAAGATGAGGAGCATATATATATATATATATATATATATATATATATATATATATATATATATATATATTAGTAAGTTATAAAATGTATATGGCAATTAAGCTACACTGAATATTTTGCGTTTCATCCACTCTAGGATTCTTCAGGCTTATGCGCGACTTCTGTGGTTGTTTGATAGAAGATGCGCATATAAAAACGACAAACAACCACAGAATTCGCGCATAAGCCTGAAGAATCCTAGAGTGGATGAAACGCGGAATATTCAGTGTAGCTTAATCGCCATATACATTTCATAACTTACTAACTAGCTCTACCTACGTATTGAGCACTTTTCAAGTAAATACTTAAAGTTTACGCATAAATCTATACTTTCGTATAATAATTTTATGTGAGTAAATTAAGTAGTTATATATATATATATATTAGTATTAACAAAAGTTGTAACTGGATCGCTGATTCCACATTTATATACCTTCATTTCTTTAAGCTTTTGATAATTCGTTACATTTCCGCATTGTATTGTCTTCTATTTCTATAGAAGAAGTTTGATAATTTTATATTAAAACTGTTATTCATCGACTTTCGAAGAAAACACTAATCGGTTTGTTTTACTTCTTAAAAAATCCTTGTTCGTCGACATATTTTCACGATGTTTGAAACAGAGGGTTTTAATTGGATGTAATCTTGTCCTATATAATAATTCATGTATTCATATTTATTTAAATATAACAAGCTTTGTTTATAAACTTCGTTTTTCGTTGTTTTTTGTTTGTTTTTTTGTTTTGTGATATTTTAAGCTAATTCATCATTGGAACGTTAGTTTAGGATATCTCCACCCAAGTTTTATTTTTTACTGTATTTATTATATTTTAACGATATACATATATGTTTTAATTTTTTTAATTTTTAAATAATGCATCATTTTTCTATTTTAAAAAAAGTATTTTTTTTTTGTTGATCTATTTTCAGGGCGGCAAAATTTATTTAGGGCATGACGACAACTAAGGCGAACATTTCTAAAACCGAAATAGAAGAATCTTACGCCATAAAATGTATCAACATTCTGAAAAAGGCGTTGCCCCAGAAAATGCTTCCTGTTGCAAAACTAAAAAAAAAAATATTCCTTAGATTGTTTGCTATGACTTGTAACAGTAGTTTGGTTGCTTTGTTTTACAGCATATTAATCCTATTCTGGTTATGTAATGCTGACTCTGGTCACTTTGGTATACGTTTTTAAGCTTCAAGTTGTTTATATAATAAAAACATCATAAATAAATATTTGAACATTTAAAAAAAAACTTTAATAATAAAAACATTTTCCAAAATTACTGGATTCAGTATTAAATAACCTGAAAAACGTTAATAAACCGTAAAACCGAACCACGAAACCTTCTACAATATTTGATCCTTGTTCGCCAGATTTTTTGATAGATCGTTTCACTAAGCTGTTAAGAAGAATAAAATGTGATCCAAATGAAGTCCTCCAAGAAATATATTTGTCTGTACCACAATTATTTTCAAATGGCCGCCATCTTTAAAAACGGACGATAACTCCGAATTCGTACGCACCGATTTAATTTCCTTTGATTGTAAGAAAGGAATACGATGTTTGAAAAGAAACAAAACACAATGATTTGCAAATAAATATATTGCCACCAAACACGGAGTAGGTGCTTTTAGCTATAATCTATTGATTTGATTGGTGGATATTGGCAGCAGTGGGCACGATCGCAGGCTGTCAACTGCTGATATATTGTGCTACAATAACTCGCCATTTTGTTAACCTTTATTTTGTCTTTTCTAAAATCATGCAGCAATGCTAATGTCAAGTTAATACATATTTTACATGATAGCCTTTACTTTTTTAGCAACCACGCGTTTGCGATTTTTCCTGAACAGGTGGTCGCCATTTTGTTTTGAAAAGGATATAATACTCACTGTTGTACTTCTTGTGATAGAAATCAGTGATTTATTTTTTACATAAGCAGGCCAATTTCTTTTTTCTTCTTTTATTATATCTGCTTGGTTTGTGGTTTTTGTTTTACGGCATATCAACCCTTTTCAGGTTATTTAATGCCGAATCCAGTGATTTTGAAGAACAATTTTTTAATAGAGTATATTTGTTTTTGTTTTTTTAAAGTCGGTTTCTATTTACTCCATAGTTGTGACCCTAACAGGTACTACCAGTATGGATCAGAATGGACCTGGGAGCAATGGCGATTAAAGGATTGCTCCACACTCCCCAAAGCCCGCAAGCTGGGGCCTCGCCATCGGATATAGTTTAAGGTCATATCCAGAACCATTATATCTGGATTTAATGCACAACATGTAATAGTAATAATACATGCGTCACGAGTTGTCCGTCCGGATTACTGAATCCTGTATACACACAATGTCTCATGCGTGTGAGTGTCTATTGGTTTGTGTGTTAGTTATATATTCGTATAATGCTGTGAACGCCAGGGAATGTAAAATTGGTTGGAGTCAAACCTCTAAGAGATGGGTGTAGCTGATGCACCGCACCAGGCTCCATAAGAAACTAGGGGGTGGTTCATGCATTTTAAAGTTCAGAATTGAAATGGACAGTTATGTTTGAATTGTTTTGATTTTTTGAAGCTGAAAGTGAATTCCGAACATCACAATCGTGAATACTACACATTATTAGATACTCGACACTATTGATAGGACGATTCCTATATTTTCCCCGATTCTGATACAATTACCGATTCCGTGCTAAATTCCCGATTCTGATTGTTTTTAAATCTGTAATTTAACTATAAAATTGTTATCTTTCCCCCGCTTTTCGTAAAAACAAATGTTAAATATGCAGATATATTCCTAAACGTAAAAATACACTTGTGGATGATGATAGTGAGTGCTAGAAATCTGTGGAGACTTGTTGTCACACAGACTTCAGATAACACAAGTTGTTCTCAAAGAGGAATCTTTGATGATAGTTTTTGTTACTACTAGTAAGTTAATAATGATGATAAACACGCATAGGCTCTGAACATATCGATCAGAATTGCAACAGATTTGTCCAGAAATATCACAGAGCTACCAGATATGTTATAGGGTGCTAAAATGATAATACTACTACTATGACTATTTAAACAAAGCTGCACCCCCTCCCTCTCACGCAATTGCTATACAAAGTTCTGAAAAAAGTGTTCTTTACTTTTTGGGAAGCTATGGTATTCATGTGTTAGTTTAGCTTTCCAGACTCACTCTAGCACCCCTCTCTCCCATCCTGTCCACAGGACACGTGGGTTAACAAATGGAGGCTAATAATATGAATATCAGAGGATAAACCCACCGAAATCCGACTTTGTAAGGTAATAGCGTGTTTTCCGGGGAGAAAGAAAACTGAAGAATGTCTCTGTTGTAATCCAACCGGTTTGTAGCCGAAGGAAAAGACTAGCATCCTCATTTGATGTCAATAACTTTAAAACCAACATTATTTTTGCTCTCTCTATTTGTACAGAAGATGGGTTGCCCTCGAGCGTCAGAGTTTCATCAATTAAGCAAGACATTTTGTTCTTGTGCGTTAAAAGAGGGCAAGTAAACAAAAGAAAGACGATTAAGCGAAAATCTCGGAGGGTCTTTTTTTTTGCGTATCCGAGAAGCGTCTTTGAAGAGTAAGCTTTTAAAAAAAGGAGCAGTTATTCCGGACCTCTGTACACTTAACTTACCAATATGTAATTACTTGCACAGACTAGTATCTCTCGTAGATTTTTGTGTGCTTGAGTAGCTTCGATGGATTTACGTTAGCTGTCAAACGTTTACGGGACTGGTTAAATGAGCATCGAGGTTTCAATTCAGAAAATTACCACAGAATCGTAACAAAACATTGCTCTTATTCATACGACAAAAAATGCTGCCTCGCTGGTATTCTCCGGTAAAAGCACCTCAGTCAAAGAGAGAGAGAGAGAGAGAGAGAGAGAGAGGGGGGAAGAGAGAAATACTTTGAAGAATGTACCTCCTTCTAGAACCAAGGCGAACTATATCTCATTCCGTCAGAGTAAGGCCTGGTGCTGCCAGGCACCCCACTGGTCTGGAAGAATCAGTGATGTAACAAACCGCGGCTAATATAAAACAGCGACTCAAGCACAGGGAGTTTAGTATGAAACAAACGTTTCACAATCCCAACCACACCGCTACCGAACTAGCATTGGCCGAGTCTAGTAGCAAGGAGAATCAGACGAATGGTGACAGTGCTAAGAGAAGCAGAGATTCCTCGCACACGCAGTCAAATTATTCCAAAATTGTCACAGATTTAGTATTGACCAAATCTTAAAGTCGCTGAAGCGTGATGATATAATGAAAACTGCTGTGTTTATGTGACTATGCGGTAGAATCTCATACGCATGCATTGCTGTACACCAGCGGTTTGTCTGGTTTTACAGCGTATCAAGCTTATGGAAGTTATTCAATGTCAAAACGCAATAGCGTATGCGATAAATTGGGTACGATTAATTGGGCACACTATTCGACCAAACATGATTAGCAGGAGTATGAGCAAAATAGAATTTGGAGTCGGACTCGTCACGACGGTATTCATTGATTCAATCACACACCTCTAGTTTTCTAACATTACACCCTCCTGTCATCTCAATAAGATACCAAATAATTTCTTTAAAAAAATCTGTAAGATAGTAATACTACCGCTTACTGCATAATTACTCGAGGAAAAAAAAGGATAAAATTATTCTATAGTCACTATTTCATTTTCGATAGTTTGAATCCTATTGATCGTTTTTTTTTTTTTTTTTTTTTGCGAAATTTATTAAAATTGTCCATGATGTGTGAATTTACATAAATGAGTCTTACAATAGTAAGTAACTAACTTAATGACAAAAATGCAATGTAACTTATTTTGTGTGGCTTGCTTTGCTCCTTACCATAATGTGTAAATTTTATCTTAAATATATAGCCAATTCTTTTCTTTAAATTCTAGCAAGGGTGGGGGCGGCTTTGCCCGGGCATAAAATACGCTTGAATATGACATTTTGATTTGTTCAGATTTCGTATATATTATTACAGAGTCGTGATTTTAAAAGTGTATAAAAAAAAAAAAAACATTTAGGTGCCATCAGATAGAATCGAAACCGAAACTGGAGCATTCAAAGCTGATGACGTTACCACTGTACCAACGTGACACGTATACGAATTGATTAAAAATTTAAAATAAACTAAGATGAATGTACAAAATGTATAACGATTTTTTCAATTTTGACCGATTTTTTACTACCTTAGATAGAATTTTAACCAACTAAAAACCCATAAAAGAATATCCCGGAAAAATCCAATCATTTGAGGCCTTTAATGCCGCTCTGCAAATTTCAGTTGTTCGGAGAAGATAGAGTTCGCAAATATAGAGAAGGACCGACACAGACCGACAGACATCGACATATAGCCGTTTATATATTAGATGCCACATGTACACAGTGTCCGATTTATAATTCAAATTTTAGGTTTCTAAATAAAATAACCTTTCTATTCAATTTGTGTATTTTAATCCATTTGTTGTCGGTACACAGTTTCAACTCAATAAAAAAAATGTAGATATCCGAGGACTTAAGGTATATAGTATGGGTTTATAAAATGTTAGAGGAGATATCATTTGTTACAGAATGCAGGTAGGACTATGTAGGTATTTTTTTTTTTTGTAAATTAAAACCAACTTGTCTAACTTTGCCTCCGTTAAGAGGCAAGCGAAAAAATATTCTGCGTGTGTGTGTGTGTGTGTGTGTGTGTGTGTGTGTGTGTGTGTGTGTGTGTGTGTGTGCGCGCGCGTGGGTAAAATGGTTCGTGGGGTGTGTGGTTAACAATTCCCTAGTACGTCACTCGATCTCCCTATTGCTTCTGTTCTTTCCCGACCCTCTTTAATAATCAACTTCTTTGCATTCGATGTTGTCTTCCGAGCAGTTTTCTAAGATCACTTCCTCGGGTCAAATGTCAGCTTCACACATTGGTATGCTTACATATAAAACGTAAAAGAAAAGAGAAACGCTGCACTTTGACGAGTTCAATCTCAGCATCATTTTTTTTTTAAATTTAATTTTTGTTGATAAAGCTTCAACGTAAGAATGCAAATTAAGCTCGCAAATTTCAATAGTCCTACGCAATTTGTATTCTGCAGCAACTCGGGGGGATCGGCACCTACTGAGGTGGAAACTCGGCACCACAACGCGCCCAGCAGATGTAAATCCGACCGGAATCGTTACATGTTTCGCTCGTGCATATGGCTGAGTCAGCAGCGGGTAAGACAAAGATAAAAGGAGCGAACAGATGGCGATATGCACCCTGGGGCGTCGTTTCAAGCACGAATAATATATATATAAGAAAAACTATTGCCTCATTGCTACTGTACTTCCAGGCAAATGCATACATAATACCATTAGTTTTTATTCCAAATGCCAAAAATGGAATCAATTCCCCCTCAGAAATTGTTATTAGTTTTTTTTTCTTCTAATTGTTTATAAGCAGAAATCTAAATTTTATATCAAGCCTTACACCTGTTTCGTTGGATTTCGAAACGTCACTAAACACTATCCCTGAAGAGTTTAATAATATTTCGTTATCCAACGAAATGCGTGCAAGACGTAATATAATAAAAATTTAGGCGGCTGCTGCTGCTCTCACCACCTTAAAAGAAATATTTACAAGAACAAAATAGTAAAACTAATAAAAGCTTATGAAGTGAATTAAGTAAATCTTTTGGTTTTGTGAATGATAACGATACGTGCTCTGAATGTGAAAATTCGCTTTCATTGAGCTTAATATTCGGGACAATTCCAACTATAATTTGTGGAATATATAGCTCATTTATATATATTTTATCATAATGTTAATGCAACAATTTTTTTACACATAGAATATAGGTGACGTCAAGAAAGAAAAATCAATGAAAACATAACTCATTCTAACGCACAGAATTTTTTGAGCAAAGGAGTATCATTTTCACGAGGGTCTGTTATGAAATACGAGTTAAAGAGTAGAGAAAAGGAGTATAAAGTCGTCTCCGTTTATCTATGTATATATAAAAGTGAGAATGTGTGTGAGGACAATTCTTAACCTATAGACTCAACGAATTTTTGAGCTACAGACTTGAAATTTGGTATATAGGGTATTCAGACATGTGGAAAAACTTTAATAGGTTTTCACCCGGAGAAAGTGCTGCGAAGTGGTCAATATTCAAAAATTGGTACTTGGCTGGGGGGGGGGGGCATCGGATTTTTATCAGTCAATTGTTTCACGTATGCGCATGCTCGAATCGTTCACATGATAGCTTCCTTATGTTAAGAATAAGTATGTTTTAAAGATTGTGGTAAGCTGGTCTAACGGTTATTGTACCTGACACACTGTTTTATGTTTTGGTTTCGACCTCAACCCGAGTATATATTTTTTTTTTATTTAGAAGAAGTGAACTGTTTACAAAAACACATAATACTCGCATGCACAGGTCTCAGGGTTTTTTTCTATTTTTTTTACTTCATTTTTTTAAAGGAATTTAACGTTACGTTTAATACCAGGCATAATCACGTAAACACTTCAGTTCCTGTCAGATCACCGAAAGTTAAGCAACGCTGAGCATGGTCATTACTAAAATGGGTGACCAATTTAGGAATTCCAGACGCTGTATGTGGGAGGATGTCGACACCTCCATGCAACAGTTGCAAAAACCTAACGCCGCCATCTTCCCTAACGGGAATATATATGCGACTGGGGATCGCTTGTGAATTTCATACTCCCATAAAACTTTCTCCTTCGGAGGAAGCCGGTTAAACCCAAATAGGGTTAATACTGTTTCACAACCACACACACACAACGCAGGGTACATCTGCTAGTATATTTATAAGAAAGTAATGTTTATATTTGGGAGTCTATTGTTAATCAACGTATGTAAAAATCTCTTCGCCTAGGGCGATTGCTTTTCAAAACTATACCTGACCTTGAGTGTGACTTCTTGCAAAGGAGGGAAATCACTACTTTATCACTCAGACTACATGCAGGAATATTCCTCAGTTTTGGGATTGAGTTATCCTTTTTAAAGTTTTGCATTTTAATTGTTTTAACTTGCTGTCATCGGCAATTTATTCATAAATTGACCCACTTTTTACTATACTTATAGTTAACACTCTCACCCTCTCGCACTGTATGCTATTTGACTTTGGTGATCTAACGGGGGCTGGCGTGTCAATGTGATTATACCGGATAAGTAATTCAACGTAATTTGCAATGAACTAAGTTTTTGTTTATCACTCACTCTCACTGTGTTGTTTGACTACTTCATACTGTATCTATCACTCTCGCTTCCGCCACTTAATTCGTTTATTAACAGCCGGGCATAAAGACAAGAAAGAATAAAACTATTCAGATAGTCCGTTATAAACAAAAAGGCAATATCGCAATATGAAATAATACTATTTAGAATGTAGCCACATTCTGAAAAATAAAGAGAGGTAGATAAAGCGAGCAAAAAAATAATAGAAAATCATCCCCTCCCCAATAAAACATTTCAAAAAGATTCTGCCCTTTCTCTCCATTACATCCTCTTTCTCACAGAAGAGATGTTGCGAGTCTATCTCTGCTTTATCGTTATTTTCATGCCAAGTGCTCGTCTGAACTCCAATCTATGCCCCCCTCGCCAACATTTCACAAGAAACACTCGTGTAGCTGAGAACACTATCAATAATTTTCCCCACTCTTTATCTGTGCTTAAACCTAAACGTAGATTCCATGAACAAAGTTTTTTTCTTAAAACTGCAGGCATGTGGAATTGTCTTCCGCTTTCCTGCTTTCCAGCTGACTACAATATGGTTGTCTTCAAGTCCTACGTAAACAAGTTATTGATGAGCCCTTCTACTTAAGTTAACAAATTTACAGAATTTCCATTATTAACGATTACTATATTGTCCAATTGACTACTGCACACTCTAACCCTGATCCTCGAGTGGCCTCTGGGCATTGATAAATGGTGATGCCTATGTAAAAAAAAAAAAATAAATAAAGCGATCGACCGCCCAACCAAGAAATCACAGACCGCACAAACCAACAGTTTTTATCTCTATCAACTATATAAATGGAACTTTGTGTATCTGCAAGTTCGTTCCCTATGGACTCGAAAACGGCTATATTGTGACGACGTAACAGGGGATAGAACTTGGTAGATACAGAGCGTGATCTATTAGATTAGAGACTCTTATATTTGAACCTTGTTTAAAAACGAGAGACATAAAATCAACAGTAGGTTCTTTTATATGACAGGCACGCGTTCGAAATGAATGTTTCTGTTTAAAGCACACTTTCACAATGATACTTGAGTGTTTCATTTTAAACTTAAATTCAAGCCATTATCACTGCACAGTAATGCCAGGCATATAAACCTTACAGTAGGTTCTTAGATATGACAAGAGCGCATTCGAAATGAAAGTTTCTCTTTAGACACAATTAAAGCGTGATGCTTGATTTTTGCATTTTAAACTTTAATTCAAGCAATTATATATAAAAAAATAATTTTATAAAATCAGCAATAGGTTCTCTACAGTTCAGTGTAGACTACAACTGAACTTATTCACTGCGAGAGGCATGTGAAGCTTTCTTCTGGTCTATCGCAATGGGTCCCCAATTAGAGCAGGCAGTCAATCGATTTGATTGAAAAATGGGCGATTTCAAAGATTTCGATGACAACAAAGTACGTAGTATGAAACATTTCTTGATCATTCCATCTCGGTAAACGTCAGGTCACCCTGCTAGTCATCAGTAATTTACAAAACTGCGTCTATGTTGGCTTGGGCATACCCTAAGATTAATTCCAGAGAGAATTAGCAACCAAGAGTTTCTTATATACGTATATTATATATGTAGAAAAAGAAGAGGAAGAAGAAAAATGAATTTGAAACAGACAATCGAGAAAGATTTGATTGCACCGGGAAGAAACGACAGGGACGCTGTGGATTTGGTTTCAGATAAAAAAAAAAAAAAACAATGCCATACTTTGATTGCCTCAGGCGTCGCAGGACGTGGTGTTTCCTAAGTTTAAATAAGTGTATTTTTTAAATATTTAAATAGCTTTTCGAACTCCCCCTTTTTTTATTGATTCAAAGAAAGAATCTAACCCGAACTCAATGACTGCCCCGTCGTATTATATTTTTTAGTAGTAATTTCCAACTCGTTTCCTATTTGTATTAGAGGGAGTAAACCTTTTAATACTTTCTTAGTCGTTATTTATATATTCCCTTTTTTTGCTCCCATATATTTTGACAGAGTCTTCCCATTGCTCCGTTGTATTTCCTCAAAGGACACCGTCTTGATGGTTGCTTTCCTAAAAGACTATTCTCCGTTGCTCTTCTGTTATTATTTGCTATGCTCTCCAATAACCGTAGCTTTATGTGTTGCTGAGTAAGCAACAATTTGACTGCATGGTTCGTTTCTATAATTACACACACGCACACACACATTATATATATGTGAAAATCTGTTTCTTCAATTATATTTCACTTTTTATTTATACCAATCCTTTAATTTATGAAGCTCGATGTAATTACAGAGCATATAACAAATAAACGGCAAAAGTCTATATTGTAAATTTCAAGATGTTGATTATCTTATCATTTATTTTCTTAAGTATATTGACATGCACGATTCTTGAAAGCACCTGTTTTGTGGCGAGAAATCATATATATAATTATTATGCCAATTCTTAAATTGATTTCACCCTTAACTAATCAGAAGATAAAGCACTTAATAATTTTAAGAGAATAAAGACATATGTAGCATATTTGTCATTTAATATATATATATATATATATATATATTATATATATATGGCTATATAAAGATCAAATTTATTTAACACTAGCAAATAAATGATAAAAGTTTATATTCCAACTCTATCTTACTGTTTATTGCTTTGAGTACATTGACATGCACAATTCTTGACAGCACCCGTTTCGTAGCGCAGAATCATTCATGTAATTATGTCAATTCTCGAATTTATTCCGCCATTAACCCAACAGAAGAAAAAGCAAACAAAAAAAAAAAAAAAAGAAATAAAGAAAGGCACATGAACATGATTACAAAAGCCGAAAATCGGGACAGAATTTGCAATAATTTTTTCAATTTGTTACGCCATCTTTAAATTCTGATGAGCTAAGGGCAGTATAAATTCAAGAATTGACAAAATAACTACATGAATGATTCTGCGCTATGAAACAGGTGCTGTCAAGAATTGTGCATGTCAACGTATTTACTTAAAGAAATAAACGATAAGATGGTTGACATCTATCAATAAAAGTGTTACACGAAAAGAAGTCTGGAAACTTATTTAAGGCAGCTCGCAAGTCAGTTTGCGATAAATAACGAGATCTTAACTTTCAAAAAATATACGATAAACCTCGATAACTCGCTAAATTCAATTATTAGTTGTAATTGATTTTCTATAGCACTATTCTTTTCGTAATTTTTGGAATCTATATTATATATCTATAAAAGTGAAAATGTGTGTGTGTATATATATGTGTGTGTGTGTGTGTGTACATTTGCCTACCAAATAACTGTCAATTTTCGGTTTAGAGACTCGAGATTTGGTTTAAGAGGTATTGAGATTTCGGAACATTTTTAATCGGTTTTCGGCCAGATATTTGGCTGTCAAGGGGTCACAGTTCAACGGTTTGACCTTTGAAGACTCTACCAAGCTCCTCCGCCAATTTTTGGTCTATAATACTTGAAATTTTGAAAGTAGGTTACTTGGACATGGATTTTAACATTTTAACTTGATTTGATCCCAAAACAATAAATGTTAAGTGGTCAAAATTGGGGTCAAAGTCCTAAAAACTTGACCTCTTCGGTCTCCAAACTACTCGGCCAATTTCTGGTGTAAACTTTTGAAATTTTACATAAAGGGTATTCAGAGATAGTGTGAGCGTTTTAATCAGTTTGCGTCGAAAATTTGAGTTGCCAAGGGGTCAAAGTTTAAAAACTTTTACCTTTGCCGTCTCTAGCAAACTATTCAGCCAATTTGGGGTTTAAAAATTTGAAATTTATACATCACGGGTATTCAGACATGCGGCAAGCATTTTAATAAGTTTTGGGGAGAAACTTTGGCTTCCAAAAAGGTCAAAGTTGAAAGAGTTGACCTTTGCAGATTTTACCAAGTTCCTCTGCCAATTTTACATCTAAAGACTTGAAATTTTAGATGTAGGTAACTTGGGCATGGGTAAAACTTTTTATTTTGATTTGAGACCAAAAGAATCAATGTTAAGGGGTCAAAGTTAAGAAAAAGTTGACCTCTGCGGTATCTACGAAATTCCTCAGATAATTTTTGATCTACACATACGAAATCTTACATAAAGTTTATTAACACGTAGGGCAAGTTCTGAGCAGTATATAGGTTCCGAGCAAATTCTTGGCTGAACTGCTAGTTTATATTAATTTCAATATGCCACGTAATATATAATCTTCTCTTTTTATTTTTTTAGCTGAAATACATTTGGTCGAAAACCCGGTACACTGCATAAGCACCAAATTCTTTAACAAAACCCTGACTCCAGACCAACACTAGTTTAACGACTAATTATTATTTTCTCTCTTTAACAAGTTATCGATTCTTAAAGGCTAAAAACACCGCAGTGCAAAGGCGTGAAGACTTCTATATCTCTAACTCAGCAGTCATGTAGATGAGTAATAAATGTGAATTAGTCTTAATATCAAAATGTCAGTTTCGCTTAATTATGAAACCATCAGTTGTCACGTTTAAGACGAAATTGATCACATTCTATCTAAGTGTTTTGTTTCTTGCTTGCCTATTCAATTTCGCCACATCTATTATCTACTTGTCTATTTGTCTACACTTATCAAGTGTTTATGAAATGTAAAATTCCACCTGGTAAATAACAGCTGTTAGATACATAGATATTTATCATTGTAATCCAATTACAGTAGGGCCCCGAGATACGTTTTTTTTTCTGGTTACGATGTGGAATACGAGTTTTTTTTTTCTGGTTACGATGTGGAATACGAGTTTTTTTCTGGCCCGTAGTTGCGGTGTTTTCGCCGCCTTACGGTGTTATTTATTATGTTATTTGATTATATACATGTGTATTATATACTGTGCTGTATTCTGTTACTAATTTTTAATGCCGTATCCCGGGGTTCTACTGGAGTCGTAAGCCGGCGTTTGTAAACTTATGTCGGCGTACTCTGCCCCAAAAATCCTATAGTTACTTTTTTCAATCGTGGCAAAAATAAATATTGACCAGTTCCTTAGGAATTCTGTCACAATGAGGCCAAAATGACAATAGAACAAAGTTACACTTGGAATCTATTTCTACTATTATACAAAACGAACTTCCTGTGTGCATGATTTCGTTCCCTATGGACTCGAAAACGGTTGGTTCGATTTTTATGAAATTTATAAGCAGTTACTTTATGTGCCTGGCATTGTTCTTAAATAGGTCTTGAATCGGAGTGTCTTCAATAAGTATCGATAATCGAAAAAACATCCGATGAAAGAAGGAACAGACGATTTTGAACAAAGTTAACACCTTACACAGCCTAACATCACAAGTGTATTTGAGAAGTTTTATTACCACACAAACCGAAAGGTCCGACAAATAAAATAAGCAGTAGGTTCTTTGATATCACAGGATCGCCTTCGAAATGAATGTTTCTGTTTAGAGCATAATTGAAGCATGATGCTTTATAGAAGTTTTATTACTACACAAGCCGAAAGGTCCGACATATAAAATCAAAAGTAGGCTCTTTGATATCCTAGTGGATATAAAAAATAGAGGAGTTTGTAAAAACTTTGTGGTATCCTCCTTTTAAAACTATCTTTCTCGGAATACCGTTTTCTTTAACTGCTCCACTCTTTCTCTCCCAAGGCAAACTCTTCTCCCCCAGTTTGACTGTCCTCTCTCCGAGTGGGCTTCTCCATTTCTCAATCTATCGCTCACTCTGAGGGTTCTCTCCCTTCCAACTGTTTAACATATTAAAATTAAAGAAAAAGAAATTTGATTGCCTTATAATCTACGATTAGTTTCGTTGTTTTTTTTTAAAGCAATTACAAATAAGAGTTGAAATACGAGTGTTGTTCCAACTGTAAGGCCTCCTATTTTCTTACTAAAAACTGAAACGTTGAAGAGCTACGAATGTAACGGTGGAGTTACATGTTAACACTTGGGCTTACAAATGAAACAATGGAAAGAAAAAAGAAATTCGATTCAGCTTCTTTTTTTTCTAGTTGAAATAAAAGTCATTTATTCATGGTACATTTCAAACTACGCCTGCACCGTGATTTTACATGTATCTCTGTTTTGCCGCCACACGGATTTTTTTTTTCAAATCTATCTCGCCCGCACGTGTTTTGCCTAGCCGTCATAGCCCACGTGGTTCCTTTTTTTTTCTTTGTTCTTTTCGTTTTCCTTCCTTTCCTCCGCTGTGACGTCTTATCTCACACCAGTTTGGTCATTTGCATACGTGTAATGCTACTGCTACGGCTTCGTTTAAGTCGATGTAACCTCCGACCTTCATAAGTTTATAATGTCGAACTCGAGAATCATTAACCCAACTCGGCAATACTTGCGCCCAACTCGGGATCTGCACGAAATTTCGAAAAGAACCCTTCATTTAATCCACGGGGGTAGCATGCTCTTGTTCCATCAGACACGGAGCTGTAGTAAGTAATTCGCAATTGTATTTTGAGAGTCGCTCGAACTGAAGATTGAGCCTTAAACCTCAAGAAGCGTGTTCTTTACAACTAAATTTTACCAAGTACTTTATCCTAGCGCAAGAATGCAGTAGTTCGAAGAATCCAAATAATAAGAATAATCAATCTCCACGCCAAATATTTTAAAACGTACCTGCCGTAGTTTTCTTCATGTAAATATATAACAGATTGATTCTATGTTGTCGTTTTATTTTTGCAGTGTCCGCAGATCTTAATTAGAGTCTGTGGGCTGATAGACTGATCACGTGCAAGCTTGAGATAGCCTTTATAGATACTTCCACAAATCTCTAAGAGTGATATTTTTTGTTTATAAGAGAGTCACCACTCACAAAGGCTTAAATTCCACTCGAGGATAAGGTTTAATGAGTGTCAGCTGACGAGTAAGACAACATTGTGATGATCGGTAGCGGTGGAAATTGGGTAGAATATGAAAGAAAAATTGAAATACGGTTCAACAAATAACTTTTTCTACACTGAACTTGAAATCAGCCGGAAAGCAAACCCAGCGGTTTATCTTTACAACCGTAGAGTTCTATAAATTTTGTTTATGCAATTTCCGTTTTGTTTTAGGCACCGATAGGTTAGGTAACATTGTTGACATCTAGGCGAGCGGTAGTTGTGGATGTTTTATAGGAGGGGGCATTGATTGTAGCACAGTCGAGCACCTGCTATTAAAATAACAATTGAGCAGAGAAACTTGAAACGTCTCTTCTGTGAGAAAAAAGTGGCAAGGAGGGGGAAAGAGCATCGCCTACTAGATTTCGAAGCTGGTGTTTTATCCTACCAAGGCAAGAACCGGTGCTCTGAGCAGGTACTCCCCCAGATGTTGCAAAAGTACTCCTGTAAGAGAGCGCGGACGTGCGTTTGGCGGCAACAGCAGCAGCTATATGCAAATGGCCGAGCGCAAAATGCACATTATAGAGTACCGCATGTTCGAAACGGCAGAGTCTTGTTAAGCACACTTGGAGTGCGAGAAGACTTTTGAACGACAAACAAAGCGGTATTCTGGAAAGTACCTGTAAATAAATGTCTTGTTTCAACTGGAAATAAAGGGAGTCGAATTCTTTGCTTGTCTTTGTTACCTTGCGACGTGTTAACATATTAAGGACTAGGTTACACTCCATCTTAAGGCATATTTGGCTCTTATACGGGTAGAGGAAGGTGTCTGGAGTAAGATATCTTCTAGAGCGGTAGAATGATTCAACCATTTTTCCCAGAGACCTAGGCAACGGACTTGATGTAAAATTTCCATGTCAGGTCAAGAGTGAAAGTTAGTCCAACAAGCTTATCAAAGCAGGGTGCTTCCTTAAGACGAGAGCCGTTCATTTCAATTGGGACTAAGTAAAGGTCAGAGCGTTGGTGATGAAAAGATTTTGCGCTGTTTAAGTTTGAAACGACATTTTTGCAAGTTAACGATTGGATCAAATGCCCGCATTTTAAGAATATGCGTCTCGTACGGTTAATGATTGCCCGGGAAACCGGGTCATTTGCAAATCATGGTAGAAGAGTAAGGTGAACACAATAGAAATGTGTCGAAGTATTGCGTTCTTTTAAAACGTGTCATTTTCTTCGTCGAGTTTGAAAACAAATTTACGGACATTAATTAATTGATGCTTAAATAGAATTGAGACGTTATATGATATTCGGACATTTATTATGACAATAGGCATTGACATAAGTAATTATAAGAAGAGCTATTTACATAAAATAACTGCGTATACTATTTCACAAATAATTATACATATATATATATATATATATATATATATGAGAGAGAGGAGGAGAGAGGGGTGGAGAGGAGGAGAAGGGAGAGAGGGGGAGAGGGGGAGAGGGAGGGAGAGAGGGATGGAGAGGGAGGGGGAGAGGGATGGAGAGGGAGAGAGGGATGGAGAGGGAGAGAGGGATGGAGAGGGAGAGAGGGAGAGAGGGATGGAGAGGGAGGGGGAGAGAGGGATGGAGAGGGAGGGGGAGAGAGGGATGGAGAGGGAGGGGGATGGAGAGGGATGGAGAGGGATGGGGATGGAGAGGGATGGAGAGGGATGGAGAGGGGGGGGAGAGGGATGGAGAGGGATGGAGAGGGAGGGGGATGGAGAGGGAAAGAGGGGTGGAGAGGGGGAGAGAGAGGGGGAGAGGGAGAGAGAAATAAGATGAAAATATTCTTTCACATGGACAAAGCAAATATCAGAGATATGGCCGTACAAGTGAAGACAGGGCCGTGGTCGAAGAAACGACAAAACAACAGGGTTCTGGCCGTAGGGGCCATAGAACAACAGGACTCTGGTCGTAGGGGCGACATGCTTGAGGTCGTAGGGCCAACAGGACAACAGAACCGTGGCCATAAAGTCGACAGAACAACAGGGATGCAGCTGTAGAAGCGACAGAACAACGGGACCCTGAACGTAAACGAGAGAGAAATAGGGCCATGACCGTAAAAGAGAGGGAAACTCATAATTCAAAATGATATCAAAACTCGACAGTCTAGACGACAGTCAGTAGTTATAATCCATGCATTATTTGCCTATTGTATAAGCTAAATGAAGTCACAATGGCAAACATTATCAAACGCCAGAAACTGTTTGTTGTTTAAGCAAAAAACATTGCATTTATTACACATAATTACCTTATATTACGTGCATACATTTTCTTTGATCCTTTATAGGCTCCTAACTAAATGTGGAATTTCTAGCTGGGATAGGCCGATGTATTTGCCGTACTTTGAATGTATCTGAATGTTCCAGCCCAAAATTCGAAACTTAAGGAATGTAGAAATAATCAAAGGAAAATATGCAGACACGAGCTGTTGGTAACTGTAGCCAAAATATTTATTTATTTTGAACTGTCTTTCCGTCGTTGCGCGGTTGTAAAATTAGCTTAACTATGATATTTTGATTTAGCATGATTTTGTATTTATTATTATAAAGTAAATTCTTTATCCATTATTATACATTATATGGTACTTAGTATATAGCTGTGATTTTAAAAGTAATAAATAAATATAACTTAGGTGCCATAAGCTAGAATCAAAAGCAAAACAAAGCGTTCCAGCCTTAGTCGTTACCGTGTGAGCTATGGTCAGATGGATAAGAAATGGTTAATAATGAACCGAGTTTTACATATAAATGTATATTTGCACATTTGTACAAATAAAACGTTCAGTCGGCATATATCTACCTAGTTTCATTTTTTTTTAATTTTGACTCCTCAGCCGTTATTTTCACCGACTTATATATATATAGACTGTACCCTAATAAACAAAGTCTCAGACAGCATAGATATAGCACTCTCCCTCGATACTAGCGCACAAATACATGTATTTGGTGACTTCAATGTCCACCACAGTAACTGGCTAGGATTCTCAAATCACACAGACGTAGCTGGTAGCGCCACATATAGCTTCTCCATATCTCATTCCCTATCTCAGATGGTTACATTTCCGACACGTTTCCCAGACCAGCACGATCAACATGCCTCACTTCTAGATCTCTTTCTGACAACAGTTCCCAATGACTGTACAACAAATGCCCATAGCCCACTCGGGAATGCTGATCATGCTGTGATAATGGTAGAAATCAGCCTAAATTCTCGCCCTAAAACTGAAGACCCACTACTCAAAACAACGAGGTATTACAAAAAGGCTGATTGGGAAGCCATCAGGGAGCTCATCAGAGATGCCCCATGGCAAAATATCTTTACTCTTCCAGCGGAACAGTGTGCAAATGAGACAACTGAATGGTTCAAAACTGCTATTGAAGCACATGTTCCCGCACGGAAATACTATAGCAAGCCCCACTCCCCCCAATGGTTTACTTCTGCTTGTGCAGCTGCCATTTGTCAAAGGCAGCATGCGTTCCGCAGATTCAACCGACATAAGTCCAGCTCAAATAAACAGAAGTTTATAGAAGCTAGAAATAATTGTAAGAGAGTGATAGACACAGCTAAGTCAGATTACTCTGAAACCACCAGAAAGCGCATCGAAGCACAGAAATTAGGAACCCGGGATTTTTGGAAAATCTACAACAGCGTAGTTAATAATGGACAGTCAATTATTCCCCCACTAACAAACAATCATGAGGTTGCTTGCACGGCAACTGGCAAGGCTAATCTGCTTGCCAGTCGGTTTGCCTCAAACTCCACACTGAACTCGGTACACCACTCACTCCCTGATTTTCCTCTGCGAACAGACGCCACACTTGACGACTTGAAAATCACCCCTTCTCAGGTACATGCTATTATAAAAAACCTAGACACCTCTAAAGCATGTGGACCAGATCTCATCCCGGCTGTGCTATTAAAAAAATGCTCTGCCGAGGTTGCTCCAGTTCTGTCCAAACTTTACAATAAATGCCTTAACGAATCTTGTTTTCCCGACTGCTGGAAAACCGCCTCTGTGGTACCAGTCTTCAAGAATTCTGGTGAAAGAACTGACCCACTAAATTATCGCCCCATTAGCCTCCTCCCGCTTTTCGCCAAAATATTTGAGTCCTTAGTTAATAAAGCCCTAGTCCAGCACCTAACAGCTGCTAAACTCTTGACTGACAAACAATATGGATTCAGGCAAGCCCGTTCAACAGCAGATATCTTAACTGTAGTTTCTGAACGTATATACCGTTCATTGGATAAAACAGGGGAGGGTAGAGCGGTGGCCCTTGATATATCTAAGGCTTTTGACAGGGTATGGCACGATGGTCTTCTAAGGAAAATTCGATCATATGGAATCACTGGAAGAATTCATAACGTAATTAAATCCTTCTTAAGTAATAGAAAAATCAAAGTTGTCCTCGACGGACGTACATCCAAACAATATGACATAAATGCGGGAGTGCCTCAGGGGTCTATCCTTGGACCTCTATTGTTCCTGATATTCATAAACGACCTCCCTGATAATATTGTTTCGGAGATGGGTATATTTGCCGATGACACCACTCTCTATAACAGATATGAGGGGAAAACAAATGAACACATATCCAAGAAAATGGCAGAAACACTAGAGGATGACCTCCAATCCGTAGTGGAATGGGGACAAAAATGGTTGGTCTCATTCAATGCTGCTAAGACTAAGCTTGTTTCCTTCAATAACTACAAGAAACCTTCTCTACCACCAATAGCAATGGCCAAGAACACATTGCCTGAAAGTACTTCTTTTAAACTCCTCGGCCTTACGTTTACAGGGAATATGAACTGGAATAGATACATTGAGAGCATTGCCAAGGCTGCTGCAAGGAAGGTTGGCTCCCTCTACCGTGCTAGAAAACTACTTACGCCTGCCAGTATCCTATACCTCTATAAGGCAACCATTCGCCCATGTATGGAGTACTGTTGTCACATCTGGGCTGGTGCATCTGCTGCTTGTCTCTCGCTCCTGGACAGGGTTCAAAAAAGAGTCGCAAACCTGATAGGTCCTGAACTGTCATCTGGGCTTCAACCTCTGTCCCATCGACGAGATGTTGCATCCCTCTGCCTGTTCTACAAATACTTTAATGGTGAATGCTCTGACGAACTGCAAACACTTGTACCTCCCCGACGTAACTACCCCCGACAAACCCGACAAGCTACTAAGTCTCATCCCTTTACAGTGGAGATCCCTAGGTGCAAGAAAGCCTTTTACTCCAATAGTTTCTTCCCCAGAACTGCGGGTCTTTGGAACTCCCTTCCGGGATTCTGCTTTCCCAACTGCAATGATATGCAGAAGTTCAAGTGTAATGTTAACAAACATCTTTCTACTCTTCTCCCTTCATAATGACCCCGCTAATTAATTCCCTAATAGTAGCCCCCTGCTTCAAAGTGGCACTGTGCCTTGTTTGGGGTGAAAATTGAATAAAAAAAAAATATATATATATATATATATATATATATCCCCTTTAAGAAACTCGTTTCTTATCGTTGAGCACTTTCAGTTGAATTAAGTCGGTCAATTTAGCTATGCTCAAATCATCGTATTATGGTTAGATCACTCTGACTGACGTAAAAACATTTAAAAAAAAAAATATTTAGATTTCAACGTTAGTTAACGGTAGCTGAATCGAATACGGTCCTTGCTAATGAAGTCAGAGGTGGCTTCTGTCGCCCGGTTCGAATCTATCGAATGGTGTTAATCGTGATACCCTGCACTGAAAATTCCCGAAACGATGGAACACTAGGTATTAATAATTATATATATATATATATATATATATATATATATATATATGTGTGTGTGTATATATTATATATTTATATATATTATATATATATTATATAACAATAATCCAAAAATACGGAATAAACCTCGGTGGAGATGCCCTTTGAAAAAACAACGAGACAAACAGACAGGCGTAGTGAGTTTTATAAATTAGATAAATGAAAACACTATAAATCAAACATTTCGATCAGTACCTGGCCATCTTCAGTGAATGGGAGACAATTTTTATTTTATTCATTGTCAGGCTATGCCAACAAATGTTGATAATTACCGAGATATCCTCTGACAACAATATCGCTCGACTACTATCGATATTTTTAAGTAAGGCTCGACAATGATTAAAAGGAAAATATGTTTCTAATTCACTAAAGAAGGTCGGGGTGTGACCGAAATATTTTAATTCATATTGGTTCCATTTAGTAAAAAAAAAAAAAAAAAAAAAAAAAACGAATTTAGCTTTTTAAACCATTTTTTTATATTTTCAATTCTGGGACGCTTTTTAAATGTAGAAATGCTGGGTATATTTAAAAACGAATTAGAAAGTTAAGAAAAAAATGGTAACATGAATAGAGCCAAAAAATAAAAGAAAAAAAAGGAATCCATTATCTGGAGCATTTTTTGTTCTATTATTTAAAGGAGATGTTTTATCAACACTGCTGGGGAGCCATGATTTAATATATTTTTTGTTTTTAAATCCCCAACACAGTGTTTCATGGTAAACAACTGATGATCCCTAAAAACTTGGGACTATTGTGAGTTCGAGAACGCAATTTTATTCAGCGATTGTAGGAGATTAAAATTACTTATGGACAAAATAACTTTCCAATGAAAGACTAAAATTTAAATTTAAAAAAAGAAATTATAATTTTCAAGGTTAAGAAAGTCTCCAAGACACACACACTCTCTCTCATATATATATATATATATATATATATATATATATATATATATGTTTATTATACAGACTATATGCTGGCTCTGTACTGCATCGGGCAATCTTTAATAATCACGTGAGTTTTAATGGATTTGCATCTAGGAAAATGATCGATACAACCATCATATACATATATACAGACATACATGCACACAGACATATATATGAGAGAGAGAGAGAGAGAGAATTATATAAATTTCACCAAAACACCCAAGAATTCATACTCCTACGAAAAAAAAAAAAAAAAAAGGATCATTAATCAGATTCTTGAAATATTTGGTTTTATAGATAAAAAAAAAACAATTTGTTTACTCACCTGGAACGAATGTTTCTTGACTGTCTGCAAAACGACCGGTAAAAACTCCTAACAAAAACAACGTCACCCAAATCGAGTATTTCCTGGTAAAGGAAAAAAGAAAAATGTTTAAAGGGATTTTTTTTTCACGTTAATCTATAAGTCGATAACAAAAATAAAGATGAATCCAGTAAGAAAATTGAAAAAAAAAAAAAAAAAAAAAAGATTAACAAAGAAGACTACATGTGATCCGTTAGGTCACTATTTATCATATTACATTTTTACAACATATGGTGATGTCATAATGGAATCGGTTCTCATTTTCTTTGGTTTGTTTTCTTGTTTTCTTCCTCACAAAGTCAAAGGACTTCACAATGCATTGTGATGTCGTAATAGATTACCTTACACCCACCCCCAATCTTAATTATTTACATAATTTAATTTCGTTTGGCAACTCGATACATGTTAAGTGGACACGTCTCGTATATATACATATAAAATAGTATCAATTTCTACTTATACAATCATTTATGAGAACAATGGTTACATATGTGCATATATGTTTCAGATGGAGTTTATTTCAAAGTCAAGCTATTTCAGGTAATAGTCAATCTTATGCCAGTATACCGGCAGTATATTTTCTGTGGCTTGAGGAAGCTAGACTTTGTATGAAATTGCAGCTGAAATATATATGCATATATGTAGCCATACATGTTTGTATCAATTGAAATTGATACCCAGATAGAGTTTTAGTTGTTATTGAGCACTATTTTATAAACACCGTATTTTCAATGAATTAACATTTATTAACCAACAACCACAAAAGCATTATCAAGCGTTAGAAAACTCCGTGGACCGTCCGACCGCCCTTGATTGCAGGTTGTCCATCAAACTCGTTGTTGTCATGGAAACCAGCTTGTATCTAATACAATTCGCACACCTTTCCACAGTCCAACCATATTAAGTACAAATAAACTACAGCCTTTGTTTAACTTGAAAACAGTTTGGAATTGTGAAACTATGTTTTCGTTTCGGTTTCGATTCTTGCTGATGGCACGCAAATTATATATATATATATATATATATATATATATTACTTTTGAAATCATGACTATATATTTGGTACAATATAATATGGAATAATTGACTATATAATAATACATACGAAATCTGCGTAAATACAAATATTATATTTAAGCGTACTTTAAAACCGGGCAACGTTGGGCGACCCTGCTCGTTCAATATATTATTTCTCAATTTTTCATTAGTTCTAAATCACAGCCTTCTATATTTAGTGTGAGATTTGGATTATTTGGATTATTGTTCTCATCTTGAGTGTTATATACACGATGTTTCGGCCTATGGAACCCCCGACCTTCTTCGACCGTATATTCTCGAACTCGGAAATCTGCAAAAAATTTCGAATGTAAGATTTATTTAATCCACAGGGGAAGCTTACTCTTGTTCCGTCAGCCGTGACCGGGTAGAAGTCTTAATTCGTAATTGTATTCTTTGTATCGTTGCACCAAAAGTTGAATCTACAACTTCCAACTAAAGTTGTAAGTGACACTCGTCTGGAGGTTGATGGTTTAATCTTAGTGCGAATAATATAAAGAATACAATTGCGAATTATTAAGACGTCTAATCAGTCATGGCGTCGATTAAACATAAAAGTTTCCGTTTGAAATTCCGTGCAGATTCCTGTGTTCGACAAGATACACTTTAAGAAGGTCGGAGGTTACATCGACCGAAACATTGGGCGAATAACATTCAACATGAGAACAATAGTTCGAATAATATATTTAACGTGTGTTTTTTTTATATAAAAAAGTCTAAACTGCTTATTTATTGAAGTATCCATTAACCCTCGACACCCCCCTCAAGTCAACAAAGATTAGACCATTTCTGCAATGACCTGTTTTCCCCGGTTGGTTGTGGTATTCTGTTGTTCAGGAGGTCCACTCACACAGGCCTTGCCTTATCTCTTTGAAAAAAGTGTTAATTCATTGTTAATTTCCTGAGGCGCTTTTATCGGGAATGCAAACGGAGCTACCCAGGCACTTTTTATAAGTCAGCGTGCATCTCCTCGGGATTGCTGACTTCTCAATCGCACTTTCTGGCCCTGAAGTCGCAGTTTTTGTAGTGGGAGAGAACTAAATACATCAAAACAGTCGTTTGATTCATAGCAAATATCTTGCTTGAATGAACCACTATTTATTTAATAGAGTAGCACTTCATGGACTAGCAAGCAATCAAAACATTTGCTAATCTATATATATATATATATATATAAGCGAAAATGTATGTATGTTTGTGTGTCTGCTAAAAACTTTCGACAGACTAAACCAAAAATTCACAAACATGGTCTCATATGAAAGCCCCATCTTTCGCACGACAAATATCGAATAATTGGCTGAAAACATAAATTCCTTCACCCTCAAATGGGTACTTTTCTATAGGGCGGAGTCGCTTTTTTCGCCGATATTTTCGAAAGTCATTCTCTCTTTCCAATTGACTAGCCTTAATTTAAACCTTAGCCACTTCTTGTTTCGTGATGGACGCAACGGCAAAGGCGTCACTTTTTTTTCACATTCTTTTCCTCCTTCGCGGTACAGGTTCGAGCCTGCCTGCCTACTACTTTTTCTTTTTTTTTTCTCAACACACACCTTTAAACACCCGAACAAAGCCGGGCACTCAGGCTAGTCTAAGCATAAGGAAACATCGCAACCTGCTTATATATCAAGTTGCTAGCTTTTGATATCGGTTTAGTTAGTTCTATCTCAGCTAATCAAACATAAGCACCGACTATTAAAATCAATAGTTATTATAAACCTACCCTTGGGCAGCTTTATACACAGGCAGATATATTATCGAATCACCCTATAGCTATCGTTAATGCTTTCTGGTCCCTTTTTTTTTAGGTATTCGAGATTGTATTAAAAGTTATAGATCTTCAAGAATAGTAAGATTACTTGAAGAAGGTTGTAGAGAGAATTGACCGAATAGATGAAAAAGTATAACAACCAAGAAACAAAGAAGAGTCTCATCTTACAAGTTATCAATGTGCCAGAGACGCTTTTTTGTTAGTATCGTGTTATTTCGGAAATGTGCTTCGTAACAAAGGCACGATTGAAATGTATGTTTGAGCGAGAGGTCACGATTCGGACGCATTCCCCCTTAATCTTTATCAGAGGATCATCTTGATCTCGTTGTCGCGCTCAGAAACACACTAAGAAAATTTGGTAGTTTCTAAAAAGTAAGAATTCAAACGAGTTTAGGTGCCGGTCAATCTTTGCAATATGGTGATTGGCACATTAAAGAGAAAAGGTAGGGAGTGAGAAAAAGAAAGAAAGAAAAGTAGAAATGGAGAAGATTGGAAACAAAAAGAAAAATGCTTTTGAAAGGTAGAAAAGGAAAAAAAAGGGGGGGAGGAGAATGAAAAAAGGATATAAGTGGAAAGGGAAGAGAAAACAGTGAAAGAATAAGACAATAAAAGCAGAGAGAAAGAAGAGATAAAGATTAGAGGAAACAATTAAAAATGAACAGAAAATGACAGGGGGAAAATCGTAATAAAGAAGCGGAAAACTGATAGAATAGAAGAGGAAAGGAAACGGAGAAAAAAGGGGGGAAAGGATCGGACAAGAAAGGGGGTGGGGAAAGGATCGGACAAGAAAAGGGGTGGGGAAAGGATCGGACAAGAAAGGGGGTAGGAAAAGGATCGGACAAGAAAAGGGGTGGGGAAAGGATCGGACAAGAAAAGGGGTGGGGAAAGGATCGGACAAGAAAAGGGGTGGGGAAAGGATCGGACAAGAAAAGGGGTGGGGAAAGGATCGGACAAGAAAGGGGGTGGGGAAAGGATCGGACAAGAAAGGGGGTGGGGAAAGGATCGGACAAGAAAGGGGGTGGGGAAAGGAAACGGACAAGGAAGGGGGAAACGGAAATGGGCAAAAAAGGAGAGAGAAAAGGAGAAGGAAAGGGACAAGAAAGGGAGAAGAAAGGGGTAGGGAAACATACAAACAAGTGGGAGGAACGGACAAAACAGATGGAAGAAAACGGACAAAACAGATGGAAGAAAACGGACAAAACAGATGGAAGAAAACGGACAAAACAGATGGAAGAAAACGGACAAAACAGATGGAAGAAAACGGACAAAACAGATGGAAGAAAACGGACAAAACAGATGGAAGAAAACGGACAAAACAGATGGACGGAAACAAGCAAAATAATGGGGGGAGAGGGAAACGGACAAAAAATAGATGGAAATGAAAAAAAGAGAGACAAAATAAGGGGAAAGAAACGAAGAAAAAAGGGAAAGGTAACGGACAAAAAGTAAACGAATGAAAATGTAAATAGACATATGAAAGTAAAGAAAATAAAGAAAAACGGAAATAAAAAAAGTAGAGAGAAAGAAGAGAAAAGGCGATAATAGGAAATAGAAAAAATAAGAACATTAAATATATTAAGCAAAGCTTAGACGTCTAGGTATAGTTCTTAGTTGATCCCTTGACACACAAGCCATTGAAACCGATTCTCTCCTTTTTATAATTTATTGCGGTAATATTTAACGCACCCGTTGCGTCTATCGTATCAACTATATTTCCCATTAATGTCAATGACATGTAAGTAGGATTTGCCCTATCCATGTAAATAACATTTAACATTAACAAACAAAAAACGGTTTTAATCGGTTTCTAAGCGTCTTATGGATTATGTAGCAATGGGACGAATCAAAAATTGAATAAAAAGCCGCTATAGTTTAAGAAAATTTGAAAGTCAATATCTGTTAAACAGAAACAGGGATAGAACAACAAAAAAAAAAAAAACGGAGATAAGAACAGACTAGCAAAAAACGAGAATATATTAATCAAACAAAAATGGGTTTATAATAGACAACCAAAAATGGGGAATATAATAGACAACCAAAAATGGGGAATATAATAGACAAACAAAAATGGGGAATATAATAGACAAACAAAAATGGGGAATATAATAGACAAACAAAAATGGGGAATATAATAGACAAACAAAAATGGGGAATATAATAGACAAACAAAAATGGGGAATATAATAGACAAACAAAAATGGGGAATATAATAGACAAACAAAAATGGGGAATATAATAGACAAACAAAAATGGGGAATAAAATAGACAAACAAAAATGGGGAATATAATAGACAAACAAAAATGGGGAATATAATAGACAAACAAAAATGGGGAATATAATAGACAAACAAAAATGGGGAATATAATAGACAAACAAAAATGGGGAATATAATAGACAAACAAAAATGGGGAATATAATAGACAAACAAAAATGGGGAATATAATAGACAAACAAAAATGGGGAATATAATAGACAAACAAAAATGGGGAATATAATAGACAAACAAAAATGGGGAATATAATAGACAAACAAAAATGGGGAATATAATAGACAAACAAAAATGGGGAATATAATAGACAAACAAAAATGGGGAATATAATAGACAAACAAAAATGGGGAATATAATAGACAACCAAAAATGGGGAATATAATAGACAAACAAAAATGGGGAATATAATAGACAAACAAAAATGGGGAATATAATAGACAAACAAAAATGGGGAATATAATAGACAAACAAAAATGGGGAATATAATAGACAAACAAAAATGGGGAATATAATAGACAAACAAAAATGGGGAATATAATAGACAAACAAAAATGGGGAATATAATAGACAAACAAAAATGGGGAATATAATAGACAAACAAAAATGGGGAATATAATAGACAAACAAAAATGGGGAATATAATAGACAAACAAAAATGGGGAATATAATAGACAAACAAAAATGGGGAATATAATAGACAAACAAAAATGGGGAATATAATAGACAAACAAAAATGGGGAATATAATAGACAAACAAAAATGGGGAATATAATAGACAAACAAAAATGGGGAATATAATAGACAAACAAAAATGGGGAATATAATAGACAAACAAAAATGGGGAATATAATAGACAAACAAAAATGGGGAATATAATAGACAAACAAAAATGGGGAATATAATAGACAAACAAAAATGGGGAATATAATAGACAAACAAAAATGGGGAATAGAACAGACAAAAAATGGGAATAGAACAGACAAAAAAATGGGAATAGAACAGACAAAAAATGGGAATATAACAGAAAATACAATATTATAGAAGCGTTTAAAAATACATTTCAACGAACTTTTCTTTTTTTTTTATTCATCTTCAATAAGCTATGTTGTTATTGACACGTAAGAAGCATGTGTATATTAGACACCAATTTATAGGGAGCATATTATTTGAGGGGGCTCGATATGTTCGTTCACATTTAAAATTTTTTTTTAGATTTTACTTTGTGCAGGTCGATATAATCGGGAAAGCAGGGGACAAGGAGGGAATTCCAAAAGAACACTGTTTAAGAAAAGAAGCTATCATCAGAATAGAAAGTGTTTCGCTTTTCCGTGTATGGGATGCAAATACGCTTAGTTCACTGGAACACCTTCCGTTGTAGTTCTTGTAAAACAAGAGAGGCCCAGCAATGCGGCGGTAGGACAGGGGCTGGAGTTTGGTAGATTGTGCGGGGCCTATTATATTGAAGACTCTTTTTGTACCTTGTTCAAGGAAGGACTGGTGGTTGGTGTACTAGCCCGGATTTGGCAAGAATAGAAGTAAATTGTAGTAAAAAAAAGTATAAAACAAAATTAAGGAAAAAATTATGAAATAGGAGGATTTATAACGAGTTCGGTTTATAGTTTTACGATCGTTTGTTTCTAAGCCTGCGTTAAAGGACACGAAACCAAAAATGTGAATGCCCACCCAGAAGGAAGTATGGCCGAGGAGGCTGGGTTGGTGGGTGATTATTGTACAGGCTGGCCGCATTGACCCGAAACCCATTCCGTCTGACCGCTTCTGCCGACATTTGGGCTGGTTGTCTGATCAACGAAGTACATTACCATGTCACATGGTAATAGCCATAACTTGTAAATCAACTTAAACAGCAAATCCTGTCCGCAGAAGCGAGGAGCAAACACGTGTTTTTATATTTCCCTACCTACCCTTCATATGCCGATCTTTCTTTTATGCTTATATACGAGGGGCGTTCCAAAAGTAATGTCGCCTATTTTTATTCCGCCCGAATGGATCAAAGGGGATTGTAAATTGCATTATTATGATGACTGAGCGTATGCATTCATGGCCTGAAAGTTTCACATCTCTGTTGCAGATATTGACGGTGTGAAACTCTACAAAGCAAATCCTGTTATGGACGTGCGTCAGAAGCCGAAATGCGTCATTGAATTTCTGGAAAAAGTGCATTGAGAATATTGGTGACTATACAAGGAAATAGATTCTATAGCACAAGAGGTCAGGTGTTTTAATCGTATCACTCCTGTCTTTGTAGTTCTTCAACATTTTGAGTTTAAAAAAAAAAAACAGAACGACACTCGTAGAGCATGCAAGATACGTGATTGTCGTACTGAATACTATCACGGCAATTTTAGTTCAAATGCAGTCAACCGGGGTTCCCTCCATTCAGCACTAAAGTCACCAAAGTCGAGGCCATTGTTGAGAGGACTTGTTTCCTGTTGACTAAGGAATTACTTTGGCCCTGTGTAGTTCTACAAAGCCCACTCTTCCAGACTTTGCCCTTTCATTTTTTGAGAAGGGGCAAATTTATTAGCAAGTGCCTGATGCGCCCCTACCGGAGAATACAAACGTAGCCTACAAAGCGATTTTACACGCCATATTACCCTTCTTGTAGGGCGCTGACTTTTCAAATCCTATTTTCGACCCTTAGAGGGAGATGAATATCTGATCATATTCAATCTAATATAATTGCTAAATAATACTTTGAGAAAGACATGTATACACCTGTGATTAAAAATAGCAACTTGTGTTTGATTAATGACATACAATTAACTGTTCACTAGTGCGATCTATGGAATTCCAGTTGTATCCTTCTATTGTTGTATCTATGAACGTTCGGCAAAAACACAAACCTCACGATATTATTGTACGACCTTTCATCAAACTGAAACATGTTTATCTAAATGCTCTTGTTAATGTGGTTTCAATATATATTAGTTACGCTTGTAGGATTTTTTTGTCGAATTTCCATTCTATAGACGTCAAGTGCGAAGGAACATGATACGACATCAGTGTAACATCTTTGAGCAGAAATTATACTACCTTATATAAGTGAACGTCCAGGCCTTCTTGGTCCGGGCTCAAAGTATCTGTTCCGGCAGATACTGTAATCAAAAACCATATGTGGGGGCAACCCCACATATAAGACCATTGTTCTTGTAGCAATCATTTATTGGTCAATGTAGGGGAAACCTTTCATACCAATTGTTAATATTCAGTTCCCCTACTCCCCGGGGAGCTGCTCCCCATTTCCTCAATCTTTCCACATTAAAAAACGGCCTTGTGCCTAATTTGCTCAGTGGGGAAGCAAATAAATACAAACCACATATCAGACCATTGTTCTTGTAGGAATCAGTTTGGGTCAATATAGAGGAAACCCTTCATACCAATTGTCACTATCCAGTTCCTTCTCGGGGGAACTGGTCCCCCCTCCACTTGCTTTTCGCATTAAAAAACGGCCTTGTGCCTAATTTGCTCAGTGGGAAAGCAAATAAATAACTATTATACTTTGATCCTGGCCCAAATATCAGAGGACAAAAACAAACGAAAGAATATTACAGATAATTGTAAATCACCATTTCGTTAATTTTCTACAAATATAGAACAGGTTGAAATATACTAATGCATATAAATAAGTGAGAAAGGGAACGAGATGAGGAAGAGAAGGAGAAAGGAAAAGGATAGTGAGTAAAAGAGGCAAGAAGGGAGAGGGATATATTTTGTTCACCTCGAGTTCTATTCCAATTGGCTGATAGTCGCCCAGGCTGCGTAAAATTCATAATTGCAATTAAATTCTTATTTTGATGCAATTTGTTTCCCCCGACTCCATCTTTAAGACTTTGAGCACTTTTTAATGCATTTTTTATATCCTGTTAATTTGATATATGAAATACGTTCGCGAGTCTGTTAAGGTTAAGAGCGAAATGATGCAGAGGGAATTATTAGGTTGGCGCAAAAATAATGTCGTTTTTTGACGTTTAACTATATGTATAAAAACGACCATTTTTTTTTTTTTTTTGCACCAACATAATAATTATATAAAAATACAACAAAAAACAGAAAGAGCCGACGAAAAAGAGACGGTAAAATAATAAAAGGAATTAAAGTTGATAAAAAAAAAAAACAGGCTAATGCCAAACACAAAAATGTGAAAAAAGATCACAAAGAAATTACAGACTGTATAAAAGATTATCACGTTACTCACAGCACGTGCATCTTTTAAGATGTTATATGGATCAGATTATACGGAAAGCAATGTTGAAGTTGGTAGAATGAATAGTTTAAACATTGGGATAAAAATTCCCTCAACACGGCCAGATCGGTTTTCATATTTTTTTTTTATCTATCTTAATCAAAAAGTTTATAAATTTTTTAAAAACTTAATTCATCCGAAAACCATAAAATCCATGCATTAATAAACCAATCAGAAAACATCTCTCGCGTATCTAGATTTTTGTTTATGGATGGGGATGCACATTTTCCTCTGCTTACGAGTTACCACTTAACGAGGAATGGATACTTTAATAGGTCAATAATAGTGAATTCTCAAAGAAGATTGAAAGCAACCACATGCCATTCGATAAAAATAACTGTTTACAAAACAGCATTTATTTCCCCTTGGTCAGAAATATATCATACGGAATACGAGGAATAAAGGACAAATCTGATAGCGAGAGCTCTGAGGCTGCCGAAAAAAAAACTCCTACGATTCATTTTTCGCTCCTAGTCATATCATTTACTGATCGAAAAGGAAAAACTTTAAAATAAATATGCAAATTTCTTTCCTCATGTTGAACGAAAATGTGACGGGAATTTTTATGATGTCAGTCAACGGACAATGGTAGAATAATTTATTAGGATATTGGAAACAGTTAAAACACCAAGGACGATCGACGCAAGCTATCCGATTTCTTACCAAAATTATCTTTCATAACAAATACACGTTGAAAACTAACCGGTAATACCTAGTGCGGGATTAACACGGATTGGGCAATGCCAACTTCCTCCAAAGGAGAAAGTTTACAGGGGATCTCAAATTCACAAGGAATCACCAGCCGTATATATATTCCAGCAATAGGAAGATGAAATACAGCGCCTCGCATTCCCAAATTATCACTCATCTGGTGCTCTCCAGGTCCCATGTCGTTTTACTTCGGTGAACTAACGCGATTATCGTGTATATTAAATGTTTATTGAATTTTTTAAAATTTAATTTCTATCATATGTTCATGCTCAGCGTTGTTCTGAAATCTTACATTTCATTGATTGTTTTCCTCGCCTTTTTGCTCTTTCTTTAAACTAAGAAAATATTTACATGTCTGTACAGATAAAAGAATTTAATGTTATTTAAAAATCTATTCTACAAGTAAATCGATTGGGCACACATGCACGCATATATCTCTATATATGCGTATATCATGTATTAAGCATACATAAGTTGAGATTTATTTGCGAATTGATAATTAGGCCGCGAATTCGCTGCGTGCATCCTTTTTGTTAGAATATTTTCATCACCATATGAATTATGACAAACTTGTTTACATAACTTCATAAGTAACTTAATTTAGTTTCATTTTAATGTTCATTCGTGATGGGCGAATAGAAAAACAATAACCTACAAAACCAAGGTTGACTAGGTTTTAGCCCTAGGACCAGCAGTAATTAACACTTCCTACACTGATGATTGCGTAAGCATGAAACACTAGTGTCTGTAGGTAAAAAATTATTAATATTTAATGAAAAATATTATCTATAATATAAATCTCATCTGTCTGTTTAAATGCATGAATGTATGTATGTTTGTATGTCTGGCTAAAACTTTCGACAGAGGCGACGAATTTTCACGAGATCGGTATCGTTTTGAAGCACGACTTTTCGGACGACAGATATCGAAAAATTGGCCAAACAATTAATTTCTTCACTCTCAACTGGGCACTTTTCTACAAGAAGGTTCGCTTTTTTCACCGATATTGTTTGCAAGTCATTCCAACATCGCGTAAACGACGTCGCATAAAAGGCATTAGTTTGACCGCCAGTGACGTCACAATTATGGTAGGCGCATCGATAAGAGCGTTTGTTTTTTCAACTCTTTTTCCTCCTTCGCGTTACGAGTTCAAGCCTGCTTACCACTTTTTTTTTTTTTTTTGCTCAACCAACACCCTTACACACCACTTTCTTTTCCGCCTTCGCGTCACGGGTTCGAGCCTGCCTGACTGCTTGCCTGCCTACTACAACTTTTTTTCGCTCAACACACCCTTACACACACCTCCACTTTCTTTTCCGCCTTCACGTTATGAGTTCGAGCCTGCCTAACTACTACAACTCTTTTTTTTTTGCTCAACACACACCGGCAAAGACCCGGGCACTGCTGCACACCCAGACTAGTATATATATATATATATATATATATATATATATATATATATATATATATATATATAATATATGTCTGTTTCTACGTATATCTCAGAAACAACATCTGACGACTTTCCTTATAGAGATCAACTTTGATGTTATATTTAAGGAGCCGTGATTACAAAAATCATTGTATCTCATATGGTTGTATTCTGCCTAACACTTGACAGAGGTGGCGAATTTTCACGATATTGATGTCGTTTTGAAGCTCGACTATTCGGACGACAAATATCGAAAAATTGACCAAACATATTAATTCCTTCGCTCTCGATTGTTTACTTTTCTACAAGGAGGGATCGTTTTTTCGACAATATTTTCGAAAGTCATCCCCTCTTTTCAATTGACTAGCCTTTATTTAAATCTACGCCACTTCCGGTTTGGCGGTGAACGCAACGGCAAAGACATCACGTTTTTTTTTTCACGTTCTTTTCCTCCTTCGCGATGCGGGTTCGAGCCTGCCTGTCAACTACCACTTTTTTTCTTGCTCAACACACACCTTCAAACATCCGGGCAACGCCGGGTACCAATGCTAGTTTCATATATAGCAGGACCCTATAAAATTAGGTTTCAAATCCGACTTTATTGGTAATTTGAACGTAATTTTAACTGCTCCAAATGAATTCAACAATTGAATCTCATGTAAAAAATTTTAACAAATAACTGGAAACACGCGTTTAAAATTAACAGATGTGCTTTTATTTTATTTTTTTACCAGGATCCTAAAACGAAATAAATAAATAAATCTTACAACGACACTCATTTCATTCTTGACTGAAGATGGTTGTAAAACAAACTTCTTTTTATAAAATTCTGAATAGAAAAGAAAACGAAAAAAAATACTGACTTCTGGATATTATGTTTTTGAATTTTGGAAAAAAAAAAAAGAAAAGAAGATTGGTAATTTGCATTATTCGGATTATCCGAGCAACTATTCTCATCCTGACATTAGACCTAGCTAATTTACATATTCTTCAAAACACTAATTTTTATTAATTCCCTATCGTTTTTTTTTTCGGTTTTCTTATGGGATGATCATCTTTAGTTAACTATTACGTGTAATTATATTCATGCAGATATTCTACATGGTTTATACTTGCGTAATATTTGTGTAAAAAGTTATAGTAAACACAAAACTCGTCCTGTATATATATATATATATATGCTTATATATATATATATATATATATATATATATATATATATATATGCTTATTTGTTTTAAAATTTTGCCTACCAAACTCCTCATAGAGTTTTTGGTCTACTGACATGAAAGCTAGGTATTTGAACCCATGCGAAACTTTTTAGTTGAGTTTTATCCAGGGAAAATCGGCACAAAAGTGTAAAAATTAAAAGAAAATGAAATTTGCCAGAGGAAGGTCGAACGTCCGCATTACGAATATGCAGGCATAACGCGTATACCGTAATAGCTATTGGTTACTGTTTTAATTGTTAGCCTTGCAACAAACATGCCTTCATAGCTAGTCATTAACGGCAAAGGCAAAAATAAATCGTAAGCTAAATGTTTTGGCTTCGATTTTCGGGGATGGCGCACGAATCGTTTTTTCTTTTTAACTTTTTAAATCATTACTATATATTGTGCCCAATATAATATAATAATAAATACGAAATCTGCATTAATCAAAATATATTTGAGCGTATTTTAGAACCGGGCAATGCCGGGCGGCCTGCTAGTGTATATATATATATATATATATATATATATATATATATATATATATATATATATATATATATATATCTCCTAACAGCCAACTGCGGTACACTTCTGAACGTGCTTTCACTATTGCGCATAGAAACCACTACATCAATCGCTTCGAACGTAATTAATGTTTTTAAACTAAAGTCGCATTAAGGATTACCAGCAATCACTGCAAAAGGATTAGAGAAACTGCAAAAGTCATATGTTCAGTTCATCAACTCCAAAGTAGAATAACAAAGGCTTGGTTACCGTGAGTTTTGGCAAATAACAAGCAACGTCTTAAACAGATGCGTGTCCTCTATCTCGACCATCATCAATGGGCGATTCCGTTAGTAACTTACAAAGCTAAAATTTTTGCCAAGAACTTTGCAGCAAACTCAATCCTATGCGATCAAGGCCACCTTTCTCCTGAATTTCCTCCCAAGATCGAAAATAATCTGAGCGATATTCACATATCTGTTCGAAATGTTACCACACTCATCAAGAACGTTGCTACTAGCAAAGCAACTGATCCTGACAATATTCCAGTTATAGTACGCAAAAAGCTGCAACTGAAACTAGCACCAAGTCTTGCAAAGTTGTTCAATCGATGCCTAAAAGTGAAATACTTCCCAACACATTGGAAAACTTCATTGGTCTGCCTAGTATTTAAAACACCAGAGATCGGTCTTTTGCATCTCAGTACAAACTAATTACTTATCTGTGTTTTATAAGCAAGTTACTTGAATCCGTATTAAATAGAAAAAAACATGTCAACAACCTCAGAAAAAACAACCTACTTAGTGACAGGAAATATGATTTCCGTCTTACGAGAACTACAGCTCATGTACTGGCTGTAATTTTACATCAGATCAGTGAATCTATTAACAAAGGTTTCCTCTCTAGGGCAAATAGCTCTCGATATATCAAAGTCATTTAATAGAGTCTGACAGAAAAGTCTACTTCAGAAGATTTCAAGCCATAGAATATTTGGAAATGTTTTCTCAACCATAAAATCCTTTCTCACCGATAGGTTTATATAAGTAGTCGTCCATATACAGGAGTCTGAAGCTCGACGCATCTACGCTCGTATAACTCAAGGATTCATCCTTGGCCCAACTCCATTCTGTATCTTCCTGAATAGTCTCCCAAATCATATTCGTCCACTTATACGCAGATGACACTACCCTGTACGCTAGCACTTCAAAGGCCAACAACGACCAAGATCTATTAGTGTTTCTCTTCTCCGGCCATGAGCACGTGGTGCAATGGGATAAAATGTGACTTAACGCATCCAAAACTGGGCCATCTTTTCACCATCAACGCTCTGATCTCCATTTTGCCACAATCGATATGAATGACTGTAGTCTCAAAGAAACATCTTATCTCCACAACCAACATTCAGTTCTGACCTGAAATGAAAGATTTACATCAAATATGTTGCTAACGTCGCTGGAAAAAAGGTTGCATCATTCTACCGCTCCAGAAGGTATCTCATGGCCGACGCAATACTCTACCTGCATAAGAGCTAAATACATTCTAAAATTAAGTACTGTTGCTACATCTGGGGAAGAGCTGTTCTGAGCACCTTATCGTGCCTTGAAAGAATTTAAAAGCCGCTTAAAACCTAGCAATTTCCTCCTCCCTGCAACCTCTTCCTCACAAAAGAGAATTTATTTTTACGGTAAGTGTTTATCTGAACTTCAATCCAAAGCCTTCCTATCGAACCTTCACAAAGCACTCGTTTAGCTACAATCGGTACCAACGATTTCCCCCATTCTTTATCTGTACCTAAATTTAAACGCGAATTTCATTAACAATGCGTCTTTCCTAGAACTACCCGCTTGTGGGACTCTGTTCAGCTAGCCTGTTTTCCAGTTTACTACAACATGATCGTCTTTAAGTCTAATAAAAGCAAGTTCTCGTTGAACAGCTCTCTTAAATAATCAAATTTCCACAACTAATGATCACTGAGCTGTTGTGCCACTGACCATCTTACACTCATTAACCCTTATCCTCGAGTAGCGTTCGGGCTTTGATAAGCAGTTATTTCCATATATATATATAATAAAAATTACAATTAAATTTACCAAAATGATCCAAGATGGTAAAATTAAAGTATATTATAAATATTAAAGAATTAATATTTATAAAATTATTTCAGCCATATGTAAAAGCTCGATAAAACCAAATAGGAAATAGAGCTTATAATATATTGCTCATATATATATATATATATATATATATATATATATATATATATATATATAATGCCGTTTGTAAGAAATAAGAAACTGTGCACATAATACGCAATAATATGCAATCATTTAATCAGCTATCGATAACTGCTGTGTCACGGACACAGCAAATATCACCTATTGAACTAATAGTACAACGTGTTTAAGACATCTCTTCAGTTTGCATTATTTGGATTATGTTGTCATGCTAAGCTTAGGAGAGTAAACCTCTAAGGGCTGAACTGAATCAAAAAGGGTTCGTATTAGGTTGAGAAGAAGGTTCTTACGGAATTTTTAATTTTGATTTCAAATGATGTATTTTCAAATAATTTCTTGTTATAATACCTTTACTTTATTATTAATGTTAGATTTTGTTTTTCGCTCTATTTAATCATTTAACCGACTTTTCACAAGAATGAAACGTAACTTCTCTATAGGTTAATTTCTATAACTTACAATATATTAATATATATAAGAGGAAAAATATAAATACAAAAGAAAATATAAAGAATAGGAAAATATTTTGATAATAGAAAAAAATATATACTGCTTTATATAAATTTATTGATCAATTAAAAAAATAATATCGTATATCAATAAATCTATGTACTGGCATATATAGATTTATTGATATACGTTAGTATATATTTTCTATTATTAATATATTTTCCACTTGTATCCATGTGTATGTCGAACTTTTCATTATATACTTCTTTGATTCCCTATATATCATTTAATAATTTTTAAATATCTAAAGACACTAGTTTTTCAGCCTTTCGGGAATCATCAGTGCAGGATGTCACAATTAACACCGGTCGATAGATTCGAACCACGCAACAGAAGCCATCTTTGGCTCCATTAGCAAGGACCTAATCCATTCAGCCACCGTTAATCGCAAGAAATACTGTTGAACTTTAAGCATTTATTTTTAAATGTTTTTAACGGCTGTTAGAGTGATCTAATCAGTATATGATGATCTGTGCATACGAGCTAAATTGACCGACTTTTTACTTCAACTGAAAGTGCTCAACGATAAGAAACGAGTTTCTTAAAGTGGGTGACATAATAATTATAAATATACTAACATATACTATACTTTGCTAGGACTTTATTACTGTTCATGACTTTATGTGCATATGTATATATAGATATATTAAAAAATTTGACTTCTGTCCAGGTAACCTACATCTAAAAATTCAAGTGTTTATACACAAAATTGGCGGGGGTGTTTGGTAGAGTTAACAAAGGTCAACTCTTTCAATTTTGACCTCTTTTCAGCCAAATTTTCTCCAAAAAACTGATTAAAGAGATTGCTGTATGTATGAATACCCTTTATGTATAATTCCAAATGTTAAGACCCAAAATTGGCCGAATAGTTTGCTGGAGACTGCAAAGGTCAGTCTTCCTTGCAGCCAAATTTTCGGCCAAAAATCGAAAACCTATGTCTGAATACTTTATGTTGGTTGGTTGTTTTTGGTTGTTTTTGTTTTACGGCATATCAACCCTTTACGGGTTATTTAATGCCGAATCCAAAGATTTTGAAGAAAATTTTTTTTAATAGAATATATTTGTTGTTTTCACGTCGGTTTCTATTTAACCCATAGTTGGGACCCTAACAGATACTACCACTCCGGGTCAGAGTGGACCTGGGAGCAATGGTAATTAAAGGGTGGATCTACACTCCCCAAAGCCCACACGCTGGGGCCTCACCACTGGATAAAGTTTAAGGTCATATTCGGGACCCCCATTGAGGGACTTTTACCCTCTGCAGGGGGGGCAGTCAGCATATTCTAATGCCCCACCGACAGGGCCGAATATTTTATGTAAAATGTTTAGACTAAAAATGAAGACTGAGTAATTTGGTAGAGACCGCAGATGTCAAATGTTTTTAAACTTTGACCCCATTTTTTCCACTTAACATTTGTTTTGGGGCCAAATCAAATTATAATGTTTGATCTATGTCTAAGTAACCTACATCTAAAAATTCAAGTGTTTAGATCCAAAATTGGCGGAGAAGTTTAATAGAGTTTTCAAAGGTCAAATCGTTGAACTTTAACCCCTTGACAACCAAATTTTTGTCCGAAAATCGATTAAAAAGATTTACCCAAATCTCAGTACCCCTTGTGTCAAATCTCGAGTCTGAAAATTGGCGGATTAGTTTTGTAAAGAAATGTGCACACACAAACAATTTCACACACGCGCACACACACATCTATTACTTGCCTCTTCATTATGAGAGTGTTAGGCACCATGTTGTTTTTTTGTGCCTGAAGAAAACCTAGCTCGCTCAAAAACAGGGTTACTCTGGAGTGAAATAAAATGAAAACTTTCCCCAGTCTTAAAGGATTTCTCCTTCAGTGACCAAAGACAGAACACAGAAGTTCTGAGTTCCGAAAAAAACTGATGGTTTGAACGTGATTTGACTGTAAAAGAGCAAAGAGAAAACTGATCAACTTGAAATACCTAGCCATAACCCGCCAGAGCTTATTTGTTCAGAGACAGCTTAATATATATATATATATACACACACACACACACACACACACACACACACACACACACACACACACACACACACACACACTCCCGTTTGTTTTTAATTGCCAAAGCGTGAAACATGTTCTTTCTGGAACAAGGAAGTAGTATAAATATCAACATTAATGAGGACAATATTAAAAAGCGAACAAACATAAAAACAAACAAACAAACAAACAATATAAACAGCAATAACTTTTAAAGAGTGAACTGTTGAATAAAAATCAAGACGTAAAGCCACAAATCTATCCTTTCACCAATTTATATATAATTGTCCAACACATTTTTGATGAACATATTTGTCATTAATGAGCTGCTTAATTGTCTTCCACGATTCTACGAAACATGTGTAAGATTTACTTTATTAAAATAAATAAATAAAAATGTATGACGGCGAATTAAATAGATATTTTTGTTTTATAATGATAAATAGTCTCTACAATGATATAAATGCAACTTTGTCTGCGTGTGTGTCTGAGTTCGTTCTTTATAGACTCTGAAACGGCTGAAAAAAATTCCTTTAAAATTTACAGAACTGTAGTCTATAAGTCTGAGAGCGACCTTGGTTTGGTTTTGTCTCAGAATACCCCCGATAATTACCGATAATCGAAACCGTTATTTTAATTCATCTATCATCGGTAAAGCAATTTTTTCCATGTCGTCGCTTAGCAAAAATGATAGAACAACGGGCCGTAAAAATTCTACTGTGGCTAACTTGAGAGCCTGTTTTTTTTTTGTTGTTTTTTATGCATGACGTGGTCTGTAGGTTAAAACTCCGCACGTAAATTTCTTGATGTTATTTTTCATTAACTGTAAAGAATTTGATAAGATTTGAACATTTATATTTCTTATTTTTGCATATCGTGGTCTGTAGGTTCAAAGCCGCGCGTAAATTTCTTAATATTTTTTTCTCGCTAACTAGAAAGAAGTTTATATAAAATACTTATATAAAAGAAACAGTAGGTTTTCAAGAGTGCAACGTAGAATAACATATTTTGGACTAAGTTACTGCATGGAGGCATAGGAAGCTACCTTCCGGGTGATTTCATGGATTTCGATGAAAATAAATAAATAGGAGTGTGAAATATTCGTTGATCATCATTCAATACCGGGTAACGTCGGGTCTCCCGGCTAGTTTTATGTATATATATATATATATATATATATATATATATATATGACACCACTATTCCATATAAGGTGAATAATCACATGATTGGCGCTGACCACATTCAAACCCTAAAGACTCAAAACAAAAGAAAAACAGCGTTTCAACTATTTATTACCCACCCGATTCCAAGTTGCAGCAGGAAGGCGAGACATGAAATCGATTCAATATGGGGAAGGGTTATCTACCTCATCCCCCCAACCACCACCGACAGAACACACAGGAAAGGTACAAAAACAGCCGAAAACGGCCCCTCAGAATTTACTAGTAAAGACGCTTTTAGAAGACTCGCAATCATCCCTCCCGCGCTCCTTTTGAAAAAGGAGGACGTGATCTGAGGAGGGTGCACCACCTAGGACCGAACAGGAGCATACACTACGCCAGAGAAAGGTTCTGATGATCCATGACAGATCCTAGGTTGCCAGAATGTAGCCGATATGACAATCGCTGCAAATCGATTTGAAATGACACTAAGAAACATGAAAATAACGCAATCGAATAGTTTTACAACACCAGAAAGGAGTAGTTTAAAAATCGCAAGCAGTGCTATGGCTGTTACTGTAAACGTTTATTTTTTAAGTGATTCAGTTACAACCAGTTACAGTCCCGGGTTCAACTCCAGATGCGGGGTGTTTTTTTTTCTTCTCTCTCTCTCTCTCTCTCTCTCTCTCTCTCTCTATTACTTACAAATAATTTTCAGAGTATCAAAAAGCAATTTTGAAATAACAATTATTTAACTTTTACGGATTTGGGTAGATTTTGCGATGTAATTTTCTCGTAAAGGGTCTCTACCCACTTGCAGGTATTATGCGCTCGTGCGTCTGTTGTGGGCGTGGTTGCTACCTTTTACGCACTGTTTAACGAAAAACATCGCATTATTTGTATTTTTTTTATTGCTGTCCTCATTTTGAGTGTTATTTTCACAACGTTTCGACCGCTGTAATCTCCGACCTAATTGAGGTGTATCTTGTCGAACTCGGGAAATCAGCACGGAATTTCGAACGGAGCCATTCACTTAATCCACGAGTTCGACAAGATACACATGAAGAAGGCCAGAGGTTACATTGATCGAAACGTTGAGAAAATAACGCGCAAGATGAGAACAGTAGTCGGAATAATCCAAATTATACGAATTATGAATCCTCATCTAAACAATTCTGAAACATTCAGATTACTATTTCAAATGCTTTATTAATAACTAGCGTGGGTGCCCGGCGTTGTCCGGGTGTTTGGAGGTGTGTGTTGAGGGGGGAAAAAGCGGTAGCAGGCAGGCAGGCTTGAACCCGTAACGTGAAGGAGGAAAAGAACGTGAAAAAAAACCCAAAAAAAAACGAAAAAAAAAAAAAAAAAAACCTTGCGTCCATCGCCAAACCGGAAGTAGCAAATGTTTACATTAAGGCTAGTCAATCGAAAAGAGGGGTGACATTTGAAAATATATGCGAAAAAAGCGTACCATCCTTGTAGAAAAGTGCCCAGTTAAGGATGAAGGAATTAATATTTTTAGCCAATTTTCCAATATTTGTCGTCCGAAGGGAAGAGCTTCACAACGACACCGCTCTCGTAAAAATCCGTTGACTCTGTCGAAAGTTTTAGGCAGACATACAAACATACATACATACATTTAAACAGACAGATGAGATTTATATTATAGACGTCCTCGACAATCAGTCCGACGGAGATCATGTAATTGTGGTTTCTTTTGATTCTGTTCTGTCGGGTTAAGGTGGGATTTTGTTCAATCAAGAGTTCTTCTCTCCCAAGCTTTACCCTCTCTTTGAAAACAGGTTCACTTATAACTAATCGGCTGAGGCACCCCTACCAAGGGTTCTGCTCGTGCATATTGTGTAGAAACGAATGCGCTAATCTAAGTGCATTGGCTTTTCAACTGCCCGCCTACCCTGTGTCTAATCTGTTAGATAGGAGAAAAACAAATATCCTACCCTGTTCAGACAATTGTTTTTAGAATCGAAAAAATATTATTAAATATTAGATAGTTATTAGTGACTGTCAACGTAAGGATTCCGCTGCGCATACAGTCAGTGTCAATGAACTTAATGATTCCACTAGGCAGACAACCACTATCAACGAACGTAACGATTCCACTTGGCAGACAGCCAGTGTCAACGTAATAATATTTTAGAAATTTATAAACTCATGGAACCCTCTTTTTTTTATTAAATGCGAGATACTTCTACCAAATTTGAACCGATATGTATTGTTTTAACTATATTTTAGTTTTATTTTGGCAAAAGTCGATTTAGTTCGGTTCGAATCCTGTAGAAGCACCAAACAATAGTGTTGACTAAACTCTCAAGCCCTAAATGTGCAAACAGTTTAAGAGAAGAAAATCTGAAATTAAACTAGTCTTCCTCTGTTTATTCCAGCTCAGGAAAGCAGCAGCTGGTTATTGCGTAATTTTTGCTTTGCCATAAACTTCTCGCGCAGGCACTTGTACAAAGTGTCTCTGGCGACTGAAAAGATGTTTATTATTCAAAAAATATACTTGTCTGCTTCCTATTTTCATTTGTTAACGATGTGACCAGAAAAAAAAAATCAAATTGTTTGTTTGAAAAAAATCTCACCAAAGAAAAGCAAGACCACCTGCTTTTCTTTAGTCCTAATTACGCTAAAACGACGATTTAACAATGAAGAATTGATTACACGTGTTAATATTTCGAATTTAATGAAGGTTTTTGGTATTGATAACGTTATGCTTCGAGCGTTGTAAACGCTGTTATTCATAAGGAATACAGATCGTAAAATAATCCGAAATCAAAGTTATCGCCGGCTAGTATCTCGTCATCGTAGATAACAAGAAGTGATACTTTTCAATGGAAGCCGATCCTGGACTTCCAAAGCTACTAGTACCGGGAGTAGTTAGTAAGATTAGGAGATAAGGTGGACAGCAGGTGGAGAGGAGTGCCCGAGGTACTTAATCTATAGTATAAATACTACCTGTCTGTTTAAATGTACGTATGTATGTCTGCCTAAAACTTTCGATAGAGGCAACGGAATTTTACGAGATCGGTATCGTTCTGAAGCTCGACCCTTCGGACGACAAATATCGAAAAATTGGCGAATAACATTAATTCCTTCACCCTCAACTGGACACTTTTCTACAGAGGAGGGTCGCTTTTTTCGCATATATTTTCGAAAGTCATCCCCTCTTTTCGATTTACTAGCCTTAGTTTAAACCTACGTTACTTCCGGTTTGAAGATGGACGCAACAGCAAAGACGTCACGGTTTTTTATCACGTTCTTTTCCTCCTTTGCGATACGCCTACTACCACTTTTTTCTTTTTTGATCAACACCCACCTCTAAACAGCCGGACAACACCGGGCACCCAGGCTAGTATATTAATAAAATAACGAAGAGAAAAACATTTTTTAACGTAATAATTATAGCTAAATGAGTTGCGCGCATAATCAAAAATTTTGAAATTTTTGATACCGAAAAAAAAAAATCAAAATGACAAAAAATTAATCAATACAAAATATTTAAATTATATATATATATATATATATATATATATATATATATATATATATATATATATATATATATATACATATAATGAAATAAGAATTACAATTAAGTTTACCAAGATAATCCAAGATGGCAAAGCTTAGGTATATTATAAATATTAAAGAGTTAATATTTATAAAGTAATCTCAACCAGATGTGAAATAGAGCTTATAATAATCAAAAATCCGATCCCGCATTTTGCTAATACCTACCCTGTGATGAGAAGGAAAGTATTTCTTCGAAACTCCGCGGATTAAGGACTATCCACTTATTTTGTGCTTCTTTTGAAAATTAAATATGTTTTTAACTTTTTTCAAAGTGTTTGTTAATATGTTTTATTAACTACTTATATATATATATATATATATATATATATATATATATATATATATAACTTTGACTGTGTGAGAGTTCGTATGCCATGAAATCCTAAACGACTAGACACTTTTTTTTCAAATTTCATACAATGTTTACTTTATGTGCCTGGCAGTGTACTTAGATAGGTTTTGTATCGGAACATTTTCGATAGACATCAATAATCGAAAAAAAAAACATTCGATGAAAGAAGGACTATACAAATTTGACTAAAGTTAACGCTTTATACAGCCTAACATCACAAATGCATTTGAAAAGTTTTATTACTGCATAAGCTGAAAGGCCTGGGATAGAAAATTAATATAGGTTCTTTGATGTGACTGGGGCACGTTCAAAATGAATATTTCTGTTTAGGGCACAATTGAACCATGATACTTAGTTTTTGCATTTTTAACTTTTATTCAAGCTACCGACATCTTGAAAATACTGTGTAAGAAGGCGGGGGGGGGTAAATTGGCATTTTCAATTTTCAATGTCGATTCAAATCATTTTATAAAATCAAGAGTAGGTTCTCTACAGTGCAATTTAAACTACAATGCATTGTGAACTAAGTCACTGTGGGGAGGCAAGTGGAGCTTTCTCCTGGCGCATCGCAATGGGTTCCAAACTAGAGCAGGCAATTAATCGATTTGATAACAAATAAAATAAAATAAAAAATGAGCGATTTAACCAATTTCGATGACAATAAAATATAGAAGGGTGAAACATTCGTTGATTCTCGTTTAATCCAACTTCGTGTCGTCCTGCTCGTATAATATATATGAACTTTATTTCCTGTTTGCTTAAGAAGTTCTTTTGTAGTCTAGATTGAAAGTAAATAACTATGATGCAATGATTTGCGTTCCTGGTTTAGTGTTAATAAATATTTGTAGCGGGAAACTAAAATTGAGCCGCGCCTCTCGTTGCAAAGACAACTTACGTCTAAATATCGGGCGAATGAAATAAGCATTAGTTGAAATGTTGGGGTGAAAGTCAAGCATTTTTTCATAGCCTTCTATTATTCAGAGAAATATTTATCGACACAGCTACCCATAAAAAATTGAAAATGCCAATCTACCTCCCCTCCGCCTTCTTACATACTATTTTCTAGATGTCGAACTCAAAAGGTGATTCAGTGCAAAGTTAAACCCAAGATCGGTTTTCCTTTGGGGAAAATCCAACCACCCAAACAAGGAGTCAAACGTTAGATCGGTTTTCATTTGGGGAAAATCCAACTCTCCAAAAGGGAGTAAAATTGAAGCAAGACAAAAAAATAAAAATAAAAATAAAAATAAAAATAAAAAATCCCTCATCCAGAAGGATACTGACGGAGGATAGAACACGAACTACACCTTAATCCCTGTCCGAATGCAGAAACAAAATATCCATTGAAAACGATGAAAAATTATAAAAGAGTCTACAGTGGGTTTTATAGATTGGACCTCTCTGCTTGTGCGGTGATAAAACTTATCAAATGCACTTGTGATGTTAGGTTGTATAAAAGTGTTAACTTTGGTCAAAATCGAACTTCCCTTGAAAACGGTGCGTCGAGCGCGTTTAATTGGACACAAGCTAATATTCAAGACAAAGATAAGTTCAAATCGTGGCTTCATACCATAAACAAATAATAACTGGTAAATAACTACTTTAGAGACCTAAACTCCATATTGCCAAATAATAAGAATTCAATATAACAACGTGAACATTAATTGTCACGTCGCAAAATTATATTTCGAATCGGTACAACGGGTGCTTTTAATAAACCCATCCATTAAACGCAGGTCTAGGTTGGCGTATTGCCATGTCTGTATCAAGGTTTGTGATTTGATTAAAGAAGAGCACCAATTCTACCGAATCCACGTTTGGTTTCGAAGCGGCACAATAGACTTTTATCAAGTTAATCTTCACATTGCTATACAGAATTTTGGCAATATGGTTTTAAGAATCCGAAATGAACTGGGACTCGGCATAGTCGGTCACGCAGTCCGAACGTATCCATTATAAGCGATCAATTCCTTATTTTAAGACAGTATAAGCTTTTCATACCTGTTTTGGTGTCTTATGCTGCATTTACTTTTTTAGTTCACCCTACCCCCCAAAATCATACAACAGAAAATCTAAATAAGGTTTCACACACACATATTTCATGTGTCCACATAAAATATTATGAGGAAATATATTTTATGTATCGATTTTTGAGCGTTTTCTTCAACAATGATCAATACACGAATAGAGCTAGTAAGCATGATAACGTTTCGATATTTAGTTATTTATAGGTCTGTGACAAGAGAATGTTCTTTTCCTTGTTTTGACTCTCGAGTATATATCCGACACAGTGAGATACAGTTAATCAATTGAGAACCACATTATTATCTAAAAACATAAAATATATTAACTGATATAAACTCGACAGTCAAAATAATGAAAAGGATGTTCTCTTTTCATACCCCTAATTATTAATAACTACAGATCGAAACAGTCATGCTAGTGTAGTGACACCTGTAGACATATCTGTATAAATAAATAAATATTGATATAAATAGGTCTATTTGTTATTGAGCACTATTACATAGACCTGGTGTATATGATCTGAATTATTATGTTACCAATACATTCTAAAACTGGACTACTATATATTCTAGCAGTGAGACCCGACGTTGTCTGGAATTGAATGAGGATCAACAAATGTTCCACCTTTCAAATATATTTATTGTCATTGAAATCGGTAAAATCGCCCATTTTTCAATCAAATCGATTGATTGCCTACTTTAGTTAAAGATCCTTCTCGCACTGACTTACTCCACAATACATTGCACTGTAGAAAATCTAATGATTTTAATAAAATTATCTGTAAATATTAGCTTCACTTAATATTTAAAATGCAAAAGTCAAATATCATGGTTCAATTGTGGTCTAAAAAAGAAGAATTCATTTCGAACGCACCCCTAAATTATAAAAGAGTCTACAGTGGATTTTATAGATTGAGCCTTTCTGCTTGTGCGGTGATAAAACTTATCAAATGCACTTGTGATGTCAGGTTGTATAAAAGTGTTAACTTTGGGCAAAATCGAACGTCCCTCTTTAGACAGATTTTTTTTTCGATTAGACGCATTCAGATACAAAACCTATGTAAAAATATCCAGAGATACATGAAGTATCTTTGTGTGAAATTAGAAAAAAAAAAAAAAAATCGGCCCAGTCGTTTCTGAGTCCATAGAGAACGAACGCACACAAAGTTCCTTTTATATAATAATAGAAAATAGATGTCACAGTAGATGAAGGAAGCCGTAAATTTAAATAGTCTTACAAGTATTTCCGATAAGATTAGTTTTCAGGGTGACGGGAGCGGAAACTAAGTTGTCCTCTTAAATAATCCATTTTGCCGAGTTTCACCCATCGTCTCTAAGGTGTGGTCTTACCGTCCACCTGGCGAACTCATTAACCCCTATCCTCGAGTAACCTTTGAACTCGTTAATACATAAAGGCACACTCGAAACATATACGTCACATGGAATAGAAAATAAAAAAAACAAAATGTAAAAAAAGGCTTAAAATATTCGTGGCCTGACATGTTTAAATATACACTTTCCTCTCCGTGCGTATGCATACATAATATATATATATATGTGTGTGTGTGTGTGTGTGTGTGTGTGTGTGTGTGTGTGTGTAATTCCTCTGTTCAGTCTCAATAGACTATGTGCACAACTGTAAGGGTAGCTGTGCGTGCACTTGTGAGGCAAGGGTTGCGCAATCCCAACCACACATTTCCTGAATCGACACTGTGTCCAGTAGCAAGGAAATGCCCAAGATTCAATGAAAAAAAAAACAATGCTGAGATAAACGTAGATCACATACACCAACTGGAATTCCCAAATGTTCACATAAGTACTAACCAGGCTCAACGTTGCTTAACTTCGTTGAGCTGACGGGAATCGTCGTGTCAACGTCATTATGCCACACGTGCCTACCGGAGAGAACTTGGATGCCTACTAGACACTATCCTCGAATGCCTAAGGTCTCTCTGTTCAGGGATTTGTCAGGACAACCTGGCATGAGGATACTTTCCCCTAAAAGAAATCCTATCCAAATATTCAAAATCACATAGTATTCGCTGCCAAATAAGATCTCCTCGATATGACTAACCCACATTAGCTTTTACGGGGGAATGGTGCATCTTTTCCAAGTGATGTTACCTCAACTTACTGTACGAAGATAGATACTCCACCAGACTAGATAAATTCTTGTCCTGGAATCCAGTAAGACCAAGAGACCACAATGAAAGATATACTACAACATATGAAAATGGTTAATTGGAGAGAGGAAAATTATGTTCTCAATTTCTTTACTAACTCAGTGTTTGAGAAATAAAGAACTTTAATGGAACATTCGAATATCTATGTATCTCATATAGAGTTCAAGTGTTAGCCCCAGATTGTGGGCCCCTTGATTTCTGAGAACTTCGACTGAAGTAAAATGAAACAAAAAAGTGAGTATATATATATATATATATATATATATATATATATATATATATATATATCACACACAGTCTTCGGAACAGACAACACCGAGTGGGAATTTACAAGGTTTAGTTAACTCCCCAAGAGTGCAGAGTTAAATACAAGACCGGTTTTAATGTGAAGAACACCCAGCTCCCACAAATCGGCAAACTAGAGTGAAGCAAAGAAATTTAATTCCAAATATTCAACCTGTTGATTATACACAATTTGTAGTATAATTGTTACGAAAAATAATTAAATAAATAAGAAATTCTACAGATTTGAGCCCTGTTGCCTCTTCACGAGGGCAAATTTAAACACAAGACGGTAAGTATTCAGCGACAAACAATCGACTAGCTTCAACAACTATATAAAAAAAATTCCTTTATTTTCTATCTGTGCCCAAATCTCGGCGAAAATTCCATGAGCAGAGTTTTTTTTTCCTAGAGCTGCTCGTCTGTGGAATACAAAACCACAGAGAGCTGCTTCCCGGCTGATAATGACATGGTCGTTTTCAAGTCTAACATGAACATGTTCTTGAATAGCCGTCATCTAAAAAATTGATTTATTATTTATCATTTCCATTACGGTGCCCATTAATCCTTATCCTTGAGTGGCATCTGGACCTTGATAGGTGAAATTAAAAAAAAATCAGCTTTAGATGCGGAGGAGGGAAATAAAGCTACGCCTAAAAGGCGCCCTGGATTCGGACAAAAATAGAATTTGTTTCAGTCTAGAAGGATTTCTGTTCCCTCTGACCGAGGACAAAACAGATATTACAATTTGAATTTAACCGATGTTTATTTCGTCTTTACGTGGCCCTAGTCTGGGCACCCTCTCGTTTAGAAAGTAAATCTAAATATCTTGAAATAAATTAATTTATTGTAAAGATCTGGTTAATATGCAGTCTCTTCGTTTAACCGCGGATATATATATATATATATATATATATATATATATATATATATATATATATATATGTGTGTGTGTGTGTGTGTGTGTGTGTGTGTGTGTTAAGAAAAAAGAAGCGAACACAAAAAGGAAGAAATTGTAAGCGCTTGTTAAAATACTTAACCGAAATAATCTTATTAAATAATGAGCCACTTTTAATCTTGTGTTTGTACGTTTGTCTCAGAAGTTAGTCTGGCGGCAAGCTTAAACAATCGAGCACCTGTGCCCTCTCGGGGGAGTTATACCCCCTTTCCTCTGTTAAAATGACTTCGTGTCTCACCGCGCTGTAAGTGGGAAGCGAGTTAATACTTATGCAGAATAGGAACCGTGTTGAAATAATAGCGTTATTTAGAAACAAATTCTTAACATAAATAAAGGGGACTTTTAAGAAAACACAAAAAAACTTATGTACTTTCACCTAACAATTTAATAAAAATGGTTACCGAAAAAACTGAATTTAGCTTGAAAATCATATCGAAATAGCACGGTCTGTATTCTGTATAAGTACCTAAAAAAGATACGTGTTAAAAAAAATGTAAGTAATTGTTAAAATACCTAAACGTGACTTTAATCATGGTTTCGTATGTTTGTCTCAGAAATTAATCTGTCATCGAGCTTAAACAATGAAGCACCTGCCGGGACGTCCATTTTCTATAACAAAAGATTACGATGCAAATTTACCGACTACTTTGGTGCTTGCCCGTCTGCATGTGGTTTTAAAGTTTACTTGTAAAAATCTAATAATGTGCAAGGTGTCCGAGATAAATTTTGCAGGGGAGCGGGCTGATTACTACCAGTAATCATTACTTCTAAAGCAAGGTGATATATATGTATTAAATAAAATGAAACCGCTTTACAAACAGCGAAGGCATTTCTATTAGTTTCAATTATAACAAGTGTTTTCTGTTTTTGTTACACGCTTGTAATGAGCAAGGTACGTATTTATCTACATGCGTGCTTTTTACTGGTTTGGAGCAAAAATAAAGACTATAAAACAATATTCGATAAATTATAAAAAAACAGCAATTAAAACATAGCGCTCATTAGCTCATTAGGAATTAACCCCATTCAAAAAAAAAAAGGGGGGGCAAAAAAAATCACGCAGAAAAATCTGTATGATACATACCCGTCACGAACCGCAAATATCATATTCTAAAAATCACGTAAATTGATTAAGTAGCTTTATTTATAATAAAATAATTTTTTTTTCTTTTTACGATTTATCACGATTTTTATAATAAATTGTATCAATCACAAGGCTGATTTTAATCCCCATAGTTCGAATCGTGTTGTCTCCCCTTATTTATAAAAGATGGCGGGTCAAAGCACTACGTCACGCTAAGTAATGAAATTTGATTTTCTTATTTAAAGAAAAAAGTACTTGATCAATTTACGTGATTTTTAGAAAAAAAAAACATCTTTGTTCACTGATAAGTACGTACATTATAAGTTAAAAAAATTTTTTTTTAGTATTTTTGTTTGGAAAATAGATTTAATTCTAAATAAGAATCATATATATATATATATATATATATATATATATATATATATATATATATATATATAATTTAAAAAAACAAAGCAAAAGAAAATACCTTGGTAACAACATTGCCTGGTAAGCCGCGTCGTAGCGGAAGGCCAGTTGCGAGAATGTAAAACACGTACTACGGCCGATCAAACTTGAAAAAGTTGGCCGTTTCCCTCACAAGCTGCTCGCAAAACGGGAAGAAGAGTTCATTTGCCGGGGAAGACGGGGTTCACAGCTACGAAAGCGCGCACTCTCTTTCGCTCGCTCGCCCTCGTCCTTTACCTCCCTCCCACACACGCAATGATAGACCCATTCAAATACATATATATCTGTATATTTATATATTTTCTTCTCAGTAGCAGAAAGTCTCTGTGTGCTAGGTCGGGAATTCAGAGTGGGGTGTAAAGTCGGTACCTCTCGCGGCTAACATTTCTTCGTCTTTTTCTTCTGTTTATAAGTTTAATGTCAAGCAACGCACACCCTTATTAAACGGAAAACTTAGCAACAGTCAAGTGCGTATAAGATATATATATATATATATATATATATATATATATATATATATATACACGCATGTGTGTATATATATATACGCATGTGTGTATATATATATACGCATGTGTGTATATATATACGCATGTGTGTATATATATATACGCATGTGTGTATATATATATACGCATGTGTGTATATATATATATACGCATGTGTGTGTATATATATATACGCATGTGTGTGTATATATATACGCATGTGTGTATATATATATACGCATGTGTATATATATATATATATATATATATATATATACATACGCATGTGTATATACGTATACTTATATGGAGAGCGATGGTCATATATATATATATATATATATATATATATATATATATATACATATATATATACATACATACATTTTTATTTATATGGATGTATGTGTATGCAAGAACGTATGTTTATAAATGTATGTAAACATGCATATGTGTGTATATACATCACTATTAAATGTACACCTCTTTTGTAATATGTGTACACACACACACACACACACATATATATATAAGAAAATAAATGTATATATGCATAGCAATTAATACTTATATCCATATATATATATATATATATATATATATATATATATATATATATACGTATACACATATGGATAAATATGTATATCTATTTACACATATATCTATTTACAAATATATATATACTAGCATTTCAGCCCGGCGTTGCCCGGGTGTTTTGATGTGTATGTTGAGCAAAAAAAAAGTGGTAGTAGGAAGGCAGGCTCGAACCCGTACCGCAAAGGAGGGAAAGAACGGGGTAAAACCTAACGTTTATGCTGTTACGACCACCGCCTAACCGGAAGCGACAATTTAAAAAATTAAAGCTAGACAATCTAAAGGAGAAGATAACTTTAAAAAATATCGGCGAAAAAAGTGACCCCCCTGTAGAAAAGTGCCTAGTTGAAGGGGAAGATATTAATGTTTTTAGCCAATTTTTCGATATTTGTCGTATGAAAGGTCGAACTTTAAAATGATACTGATCTTGGTAAAATTCGTCGCCTCTATTGAAAGTTTAAGGTACACATGCAAGCAGACATACGTACATACATTTATATATTGGTAACTAAAGATTTTCAACCCAAACTGATGAAAAAGCTTGCCCTATCTCTGAATACCCTTTATGTAAAATTTCAAATATTTAGACCAGAAATTGTTTGAGTAATTTGGAAGAGACGGCAGAGGTCAATTTTTTTAAACTTTGACCCCTATTATGACCCCTTAAAATTTATTGTTTTGGGCTCAAATTAAGTTATTAAATTAAGTGTCCAAGGAACCTATATTTAAAATTTCAAGTGCGTAAGCCTAAAATTGTCGGAGGAGTTTGGTAGCGTTCTCCAAGGTCAAATCGTTGAACTTTAACCCCTTAATCGCCAAATTTCTGGCCAAAAACCGATCACATCGATTTTTCCAAATCTCAGTACCCTGTATATCAAATTTCGAGTCTGTAGACTAAAAATTGACAGAGTTATTGCGCAGGGAAATGTACACAGACACACACACAGACACGTTCATTTATATATGTATATATATATATATATATATATATATATATATATATATATGTGTGTGTGTGTGTGTGTGTGTGTGTGTGTGTGTGTGGAGATATGTATATACATACAAATGTATATAAATAGGTAAAGATATGAGTACATGTATAAATACATGAATATAGGTGCCTTCAATAAGTTTCCAGCCTTTTTTGTACAAGCAAAATTGTCGTAAACTCTTGAAAATTCAGTATGTTATTGCTATACATCTCATGAAATGGCTGACTAATTTTTATGGTTTCAGATTCAAATGAGCAGCTACAGTAGGAATTGAAATACACCCTACTAAATTCTGATTGTTACAACTGGTGAATTCCAAAAATGCAATCTGAACGTGAAAATACTTTAGAAGAACGATATGAAATAACATTCTGTTTTAAACTTGGAGAAATGCTACAGAAACCTATGAAATGCTTCAGACTGCTTTTGGACTATCTTACATGAATCGAGCATAGAGTGGCATAAGAGATTCAAGGAAAGCAGGGATTCTGTTAGGAATGATGAGAAGTGTGGGAGGAATAAGTAAGTTAGAACATCAGAATTGATTGGCCAAATAAAGAATTTCACGGATAAGGACCGTCGTGTGTTTAAAGAGACAATCAGTACACAGTTTGATGTTAGCGTGGGAACTGTACGCACAGTTATTCGGGAAGAACTAAAGATGAAGAAGATTTTATCCCAGGATGGGCATCAAGAGAGTTCCCCACCCTCGCTATAGTTCAGACCTTGCTTCCTGTGATTTTTTGTTATTTCCTAAGCTCAAGGAAAACCCTAGAGGCTGTTGTTATGAAATAATTGAAGAGATGAAAGAGGCTTTAACTACGATCATTGACACGCTCACACAAGATAACTTCCAGAGGTTGTTCAAACGGTAGAACAAGTGCATTGCAACCGGGGAAGATTACTTCGTAGAGGACTAGGGTTTCATGTGTGTACTATTATGAAAAGTGCCCATACAAAAAAATCTGGAAACTTATTGAAGGCCATATTAGTTTGGTGTAAAAATAATGTCGTTTTTTGACGTTCAACTATATATATATATATATATATATATATATATATATATATATATATATATATATATATATATATATATATATAAACGACATTGTTTTTGCACCAACCTTATAGATATATATGTTTATATATTAATGCAAATCTGAATAAAGATAACAGGATTTCCCTTATGTTTGTTTTTTTGTTTTATTTTTTTTGTAATTTTTTCCTCGATTTTGTGAACTAGCTTCCATGTATCTAGTTTTAAGTGATGGAATATGGATCCGAGAATTTTTTTTTTTGGTCAACTCAACCGCTTTTGATCGTTGAGATCGTCAACTCTCTTTTTCTTTCTCTCATTTTTTATCTTTCCTTCTTTCTCTCTATATATATTCAGAGAGAGAAATAGAGAGAGAGAGAGAGAGAGAGAGAGAGAGAGAGAAGAGAGAGATTGGTGAAGTTGTCTTGTTTTTTCTATTATGCACTTTGCAAGAAAAATGAATTTCATTTGAGTTTCTTTCACAATATAATTATTCCAGCTAGGAAGATTATTATACCGGAGATATATTAACTTAGTGACCGCCAATCGATCGAAAACTGCTTATTTTTTTAAAGCTTATTAAAATCTATAAAAATCCCTTATTTCTGAACAAATTTTGGTTTTATCAGAAAAATAAAACCCTGAAGTGTATTATGTTAAAAGCAGAATAATATAATATATTTCTATAATTTTAAATAGAATTTGAAGTTTTAAATTAAAAAAAAAAAACGCGTTTAACCCAGTTTTCGCAGAATGTAAATAAAATATAAATATTTTTAAAAGGTTTTCGAATCAATTAAACTAACTTTTTATGCCTAAATAAAAATTACTATGATTGGCTATAAGAATATACAAATATATTAGAAAATAATTGCCTTATTCCTTCTCTTCTCTTCCCTATCTTCTATTCTATCTATATAAATAAAATGAACTCATTTTCTCTCTTTGAGTTTGACCTTAATAGGATTAAAAATTAAGACATTTCATGCGAATGTATTATGCACAGACTGCAGCACGATATCTCTTGTGTGTTATAGGCATATTACCTATCCACTTCCTCAATAATCTTAGATCCCTATATTTTTCTGCTTAGAGTTCACGGCCAAAATCTGTTACAATCAATGGAAGTGGTAAAATCTTTTCTCTCTATTAGATTCATACTCCCCCGCGACCACTTAACACCGTTGCGGGTACGTCCACAGGGGAATTTATGAGGAAACACTGGTTTGAGTTCTTAGTTGCTTACAAAAAATGGATTGGCACTTTACCGTCAGGTGAAACGCAACTTTCGATTACAGCTATTCTATGGGTTACTTATGCCATTTTTTATATTTCTTTTTCTTTTATTTTTTTCCTTTTCCCCCTATTTTGCTTTTGGGTTGGGGGCGGCGAGTCGAGAGGTTACTTAAACGAAACGAAGTAACCTTGGATTCCAGGTTTTAGAACAAACTCTACCAGTCAGCCGCGAGCGTTATTCACATGTTAAAACGATTACTTGATTTAATATTTTATTTAGTGTAGTTTTCCTTCTATTGTGTTTGCAGTGATGTTTTTACGTGATAGTAGGGAGGAGAGCTGACTTCTTATTTTCGGATTACTTATTCATTTTTTATTTCTATACATTGAATTACTGGGAGTTTCATTAGCCCAATTACTACTACGCTATCGATATGGAATCAAACGACATTCGAATTGGTAAAAAGCGATCACAAAGAAAACAATACAAAAAAGAAAACAAAACTAAACATAGAACAAACCGTTGTACATACACATAACAATTATACGGTTAAAAATACTTTTTTGCAGAAAACAAACCAACATTAAAAAAATATAAAATCTATTAAACATATTTTCATTATACACGGTCCGTTTTCTGGTTTTATTTTTTCCCCATGTGTATTTTTTGCAGTTTATTTTGTTTATTGGATTATATTGCAGAAAACAAACCAACAATAAATAAACAAAAATTAATAAAATACCATAAACATTTTTGCATTTTACACGGTAAGTTTCTTGGGGGTTTCCTATCCCCCCACCATTTGTATTCTTTTCAATTCGTTTTGTTTGTTTGTTTTTTTCCGGTAGTCTGCGGCTGACATTGATGATTGCCGGTCTCGCACGATCAATGCTTGACGGGAATTCACGCAAATTCAGGTCCAATTGTGCAGGACTACCTTCATTTTTCCAATTTTCCCCCCTTTTCTTGGGCCCTAAACACCTTCAAATGATTTTTAACACCTTTTCTTACATTTTCTTCCCCAGTTTTGCCATTAATTCTTTCAATTTTACGCGCATGAAACAGACAGATAAAAATAACATTAAACATATTTGTGTCCTTTTGCTTGCCAGGGGGGAGGTAAAATAAAGTTTCATTTCTTCGCCAGATTGGACACTAACAAAACAAATTCCACATAAATCATTACTGGTTTATTTCGTTTACAAAATAAAGTCCGCTGTTTGCATTTACAGAAAATTTACCCCCGTCATATATTAGCTAAACAAGGGGGGGATATATATATATATATATATATATATATATATATATATATATATAAGTGAATGTGTGTGTATGTATGTGTGTATGTGTTTGTGTTCACTCGCTTCTTCTTGTGTATGCTCGCGAATGATTTGGCTTGCTAAACTAGGTCAGACTTCCTCACACCTGTTTATTTCCCTTCATAAACATTAATATAACGCCCTTATGAGTTCCTCTCCGTTGTAGCCCAGATGGTTAGGTGACTGTCATTTTTCCCCTTTCGTTTCCACCTTTACGTCAAGGCTTCGGGGTTCAATCCGACCTTCCGATCAAAACTTTCTTTTACACCTCTCTTTAACACACACACACACACACACACACACACAAACGCCGGGTACCCCACCCCCGCTAGTATTTTAATAAATTCAAATAATTCCATTATTATTATAAACTCGTACATTGTACCAAGCGCCGCCATTTTGGATATTAGGTATGGGAACCCAGTCGCGTCTAAATATTTATATAAGCATTTTCATGGCTTTAAATGTAACTAAACGGGTAAATACATTTTTTTAAATAATTGAATTAAATTATAATTTATTGATGGTAAAACATATTATTTTTAGTTTTATAATTTGTTCCTTCATAATAATTGATCAATCAAGCTTTAAATTTTTTCTAATACTTGTTAAAAGTAAAGAAAAACTGCTTTTTTCTATTTTTTACATCAAACAAATTTTTGGCATTATATTTCTCAGTTTTAATATCACTTTTATTTAGTTTTTAATTTCATGATTAAAATCAATTTTCCTTTCTTATTTTTAATTAATAATAACTAATAAGCCTCACTCGTTTTCTATAAACTAGACCAACTTAGTGGGATATCACAACCATCACCTACGGAAATTCACGTCTTCATAGTTATAGTTAACTACACTACCCGTGACCCGTTGGGTCAGTATGTTATATTAGCTATGGAATTAATGTATGAGCGTGACACTTGTGACGTAAAGAAACTAGTTTTTCTTGTGACATAATAGATACATTTCTATGAAAGTATATTATGATTGTTTATTTTTGAAAAACAACTTGCAGTCATTGGATTATAAGTGGTGTTCACAAATACCATAATACTTCAAGTTAAATTCAAATTTTGATATATCTTTTAATTTAAACGTGAAAAAAATAAGTGGGACACTGAAACGTACATAGTAAAACAATGCGTTTTATTGTTGCGTTGATTATTTATTTGTAATGCAAATTTAAAAAAACATATTTTCGGGGTTATTTATTTATGTTGGTGGTGTAGAAGAAAATGTATGAAGGTTTTTTAAGAAAGGTGTATTAAAATGGAGAATAAATTTAAAACAAAAGGAAGGAGGTGGTAAAATCGCCGTTGTAAAATTCTCTTATGGTTGTCAACGGGTTAAAGTAGATTTATTTGTAAGAAAGTTGCGTTTAAATAACTTAAACTTTATACGGAAATGAACGATGTAAAAAATGCAGAAAATGTAAACAATTGTAAATTTTGATACTTTAAACGCGAGAAAAAAACAATTGAGACGCTGAAAACGTACACAGTAAAACAATACGTTTTATTGTTGCGTTGATTATTTGTTTATGTGCACATACGTAAGCGGAAGTCGTAAACCAGATTTTGGGTTACAACACCCGTTACAAGGTCATTTGAGTTTTATAATTATATAGATTTTCAACAAGGGAGATAACAACATTTTGTAAACGGTAACAAGTTACCGTCTCTTGAAAAATCTTGCACATATAATTGATACTTATAATATTCACTCCCTGTTTTTTATTTTGTATTTATTTTTTGAGTATCAATTCTTTAAAGCATTCGTAATGTACTGGTACATGGGAAGTTTACACATTCTAAAATTTAAAAAAAATTATTTATTTTTAAAGATTTAAAAAGTATGCATATTTTAACGTTTTCGTAAAAATTCTTTTTTCATCCTCATCCGAAAGATAATAATTATTGATAACATATTCAAAACGCAAAAGATAAGAAAAATTGAACACATTCAAATTTCGGATTTCAATCTTCGATATCGAAGGCACCCTGGGAATCTTTTTTTGTTCCGTTTGTTGTTCTACACGCATTCCTCCTCTTACCACAAAATGAGTGTGTGCTTAGTGGATCGCTTGGATTTTAAGGGGTGGAATAAGGGACAACTGAGGATGGGAGTACGAAGTCTCCAAAAATATATTTAAACAACGAATATAAAAACAGTTACACGCATATAGAGTGAATTCCTTTCATATTGATGAAATGATTACCTGATTGTTGGTAGATTTTTAAAACAGACTCCCTTACGAAAATCAAAAGCACTCCATAAATTTGGCGGTCACTATATTAATTCATAGCGAAAGACCCTCACGCGCTTAATCTATATATTAATACGATAGCATGTGTGTTACGAGGGGCGTACAATAAGTAATGCCCCTGACCCACTCCCCCTAGGTGTAGAGCCACGAAACTTGGCACAGTTATGAGTCTTTCTCTACATAGGAACCACCCAGAGTTATGTATTTCTCCTATTGTTTGATGCAGCTCTGGAGACCGTTTTTGTAGAACACCCCAGGTTGGTCCTCCAACCACGACGTGACTTCAGAAATCAAGGTTGCATCATTTAGGAAATGCTTTCCTTTCAAAAACAACTTCAGGGCTGGAAAGAGGTGAAAGTCAGAGGGTGCATTATCAGGAGAGTAGGGAGGATGGGGAGGATTTCATAACCACACGCCCGTGCTTCTGATCTGGCGACATGCGAGTTGTGAACCGGAGCGTTGTCCTGCAAGAGGAAGATACCTTTGCTGATTTGGCCCCGCCTCTTGATTTTGATAGCTTAACATTATTTCCTCAAAAGTGAAGCATAATAGGCTCCTGTAATTGTGGTACCCTTTGCCAGGAAATCTGTCATCACTACTCCGTCCTGGTCCCAGAAGACTGTGAGCATGACCTTGCCAGCGGAGGGTTGCACCCTTGCCTTCTTTGGAGGTGGTGAGTTCAAGTGCTTCCACTGCATTGACTGGGCTTTGGTCTCTGGATCATAATGATGGACCCAAGTTTCATCCTGTGTAATCAGTCTTTTGAAAAACTTTGACTCATCTTCTTGGCAAATCTCCAAATTCATTCTCGAGCATCGCGCGTTCTCGCTTCTGGAATGGTGTGAGCAACCTGGGAATCCACCTTGCAGACACCTTATGCATATGTAAATGGTCATGATTGAGAGTTTCCACAGACCCTGTACTAATCTTGACATCTTGGGCTATTTGGCGAATAGTAATGCGCCGATCTTCCAAAATAGCAGCCTCAACTTGACGGACAGATGCCTCATCAATGGCAGAAGGGGGGCGCGACCAGGTCTGGGAGCTGTTTCCACAGACTTCCGGCCATGTTTGAATTCACGATGCCAGCGTTTTACAAGATCATACGATGGAGCATTATCACCATAAGTTTCTTTCATATTAAAAATCTCCTTTGGTGTGCGTCCTTTCAAATACAAAAACCGGATCACTGCTCGATATTCAACAGGCTCCATTTCACATTTGATTCAGTTCAAACACCTGTAAAAAAGAAACCGCAATTAGTTCAGAGCTGTAATTTGCCACATAACTCGTAGAGATATAAATCATTTCAGCTAGATCAGACAACTGGAAGTGGGTCAGGAGCATTACTTATTGCACGCCCCTCGTATTTTCAGTGTCATGCTAATATCTTTTTTCTCTTGAGTGTCGTTTAATTGTTATGACCTATTTCTTGTAATAAATAATTTTACTCCGAATTCTTCATAAGTTTTGGTTTTAGTTTCAAATATAGCTAAAGGAACTCGAGTTATATATATATATATATATATATATATATATATATATATATATATATATATATATATATATATATATCTTTACAAATTTTATGTCTCGGTTTCAATTCAAGCTGATGGAACCAAGTCATATGCATATATTTTTTACTTTTTAAATCACAACTTTATAATATATAAAAATCGATAGAAAATTGACTCTACAATAATATGTACGAAATCTTCTTGATTTAAAATATCATATTTAAGCGTATGTTACGACCGGACATCTTGCTAGCTTAGATAAATACTTTTCAGTTTTAACAAAATAGCTACAATAATATCAGAGCGTCTCGATTTACGCTGGAATACCAACATCAATATATTACATATGAATGAGTCTGCTGTGGAATTTTAACAGACCCCGCTAGTTAAAGAAATTTCTCTCTCTCTCTCTCTCTCTCTATATATATATATATATATATATATGTGTATATCTAATACAGGAACTTGTGAACTTAGTATGAGGTGAATATTTGAATAATATTAATGAACATAAGCACCCATATTCACTTGTCACCGAGAAATTTCCGTTGTTTAATTATGTATGCTAATTAACGTTCGCTGTGTTCATATATCTATGTAATTTATTTTTAATGATATTTCTCTTTGAGACACTAGATTTATGTAAGATTTAATTTTTTTAATTTTAATTTGTCTTTTTCTACACATAAAAAGTAAATGCAATTGTCAGTTAAATATGCTTTAAATAAATTTAACGAATATGTCGCTTCTTGACATATTTAAAACAACATATATTCTTTGATTGAGATTGTCGGACTGACTCCTAATCTTGGTTGTTAGAGTTACAACGTTTCGGCCCTTTTGCCCTCCGGCCTTCATCAGGTGTTTTGTATCGAACTGGGGAACCATTTGTTAGGAGTCTCGAACCCAACCCTTTATTATTATTACGGGGGTACCGTAATAATAAACACCTCATCTCAAAAATACAGACAACATATATTCTTTTTGGTATCATCATGAAAAATAATTGTTAGCTAAGTATGTTATATATTTATATATTGAACTAAATATTTATATATTTACATACTTTACCAAATGTTTTAAATATTTAGATATTCGGCTAAATATTTTATATATTTATATATTTGGCTGAATATTTTATATTTAGTTAAATATTTGATATACTTTTATATTTAACTAAATATTTTTATATTTATATATTTATCTTAATACTTTGTATAGTAAAATATTTTACATATTTTTATATTGAGCTTAATAGTTTATATATTTATATATTAAATCAAATATTTTATATATTTATATATTTAATCAAATATTTTATATAGTTATATATTTATATAGTTATATATTTTATGCATTTATAAATTTAGCTTAATATTTTGTATATTATATATCTAGCTAAATGATTCATACATTTATATATTTTGTTAAATATTTTATATATTTTACAGCAAGCTAAATATTTTATACATTTTATATCTATCTAAATATTTTATATATTTAAATATTGAGCAAAATATTTTGTATATTTATATATTTATCTAAATATTATGTATATTACAATCTAACTTAATATTATATATATTTAGATATTTAGCTAAATATTATATACATTTATATATTTTTATATTTCTCAGATTATTTTATATATTTACATGTTTATATATTTATATATTTGGCTAAATGTTGTATATATTTATATATTTTTATATTTAGCAGATTATTTTATATATTTAAATGTATATATATTTGACTTAAAATTACATATACTTATATATTTTATATTTATCATGATATATTATACAATGACATGTTTAGATATTTGGCTAAATATTATATATATATATATATATATATATATTTACATATTTAACATAATATTTTTCCTATTTATATGTTCATATATTCATATATTTGGCTAAACATCATATACATATATTTTTTATTTAGCATATTTTACATATGTATATGTTTATATATCTATATATTTGGCTAAAAACTAAACGTATTTATTTATTTTATATTTAGCATATTATCTGAGGTATTTACATATTTATATAGGTATATATTTATCTTAATATCATATATTTTTATATATTTTTATATTTATATTTTATATACTTACATGTCTACATATTTGACTAAATATTGCACATATTTATATATTTTATATTTAGCAGATTATTTTATATATTTACATGTTTATATATTTTATATTTATCATAATATATTATGCATTTACATGTTTAGATATTTGGCTAAATATTATATATATTTATTTGTTTTATATTTATCATAATATTTTGCCTATTTAAATGTTTATATATTCATATATTTGGCTAAATATTAAATATATTTATATATTTTTATACTTAGCATATTTTATGTACGTACATGTTTATATATTTATATATTTGGCTTAATATTACATATATTTATATTTTTGTATTTAGCATATTATCTTATGGTTTTACATATTTATATATGTATATATTTATCTTAATATTATATATTGTTATATATTTTCATATTTAGCAGATTATTTTATATATTTACATATTTATATATTGATATAATTTGGCTAAATATTATATATATTTATATATCTTTATATTTAGCATAATATTTCATATATTAATATGTTTAGCTAAATATTTTATATTAGTGTATATATAGCTAAATATGTTACCTATATGAGTTAAACGAAATGTATAACATTTTCCATTCATTTATTTAGAATTTAACTACAATTCGTTTTATATTAAATATAATTTTCCTTCTTATCGTAAAAGTAATTATCAGTATTACCATTTAAATAAATAAAACGCATTTCAAATTTTAAAAAATACGTATTGCTTTGCATTTTAGAAATTGAGGCGATCGAAGCTTTCACAAAAGTGGAGATTGGCGAAAGCTTACCTACAAATAGTGACGTATTTTTATGCAAATTGTTAATCCTATGATCGTCTATAAGAGATCTTTTAAAAACATATTTATAAGAAAGTAAAAACGAATCTGCTACAATGAATCTGGCTCCCGGTCTAACGGATTATAAATCTTCGCTGGTCTAGAATCCTATATTTCTACAGAATCACTATTCACTCATGCATAGAGTATGGTTGCCACATTTGGGCTGGTGTACCGATCGATACTCTCTCTCTCAATTAGAGTTGGTAAAAAAGCCTCTGATTTAATAGGACCATCACTGCCAGTCAAGTTCCAGTTCTCTTTTCTATCGCCGCTATGTTACATCCCTGTGCTTATTAATGCAAGTGTTAGATAATAGCCGTGTATAAGCATCTAATTTTATCATCTGTTTTTCTATCTATATATCGATCTATACATCTATCTATTTATATAATTATCTTTCTATCGATCTATATATCAATCTACATATCTGTCTATATAATTATTTATCTATGCAGCAATGAGTGGGCAGCTGAGATTTAAATGGTGACATGCGTTGACATGTATCAAACCTTCTGACCAGTCAGTTTACACCGGAAGTATCCGAATGGGGACCAGACGTGACGTGCCACGTGTCACGTGTTCCAGTTTGCGCAAGCATATTTGGAGTTGGGTTCGAGATGCCGAGAAAGACGAATGGGTTTTCCCATGAGGAAAGAGACGGTTATAGAACGGAGACATAGGAACCCCCACAAGCCGAGAAGTCCATCGATCACTCCTTTCTGCTATGATGAATACCTGAGAATGAATAAAATATGTAAAATTTTACAACGTCTTGGTCTGCGTCTTGTGAAGTATCTTCCTTAAAGCAGGTTCGGCTCCCGAAGATGGTTGAAGAAGCTCCCAGAAGCAGCCAGCCGAACAGGTTATATTATCACGTGTACCAATATATACCAACATAAAGCAATTTGAATGTAAAAAAACAAACATCTTGATGCAGACTCCCCTCTTTAGGACACTGAATTCTCAGTAGCCATTTCCTTCCACATGGCAATGTGCCTTATTTATGTTACAAGAAAAGGGTCCCCTTTTCTTGTAACATAAGAAAAACATTAGATAAGTGGAAAACGAGATTAGAATAGACCGAGATTCGAACTTGTGAGCAAGGTACAGAGATAGATTTAAAAAATGGAATGTTGAAATTTGGCTATTGTTAAATTTCACATATTTCTTTTTACACAGGCACCACCACATTATCAAGGCTAAGAGGCCACTCAAGGATAAGGGTTAAAGAGTGTACAGTAGAAATTGGACAATATAGTAATCATTAGTAATGAAAATTCGCTAAATTTGATAACTTATATGGAACGGCTCATCAAGAACTTATTTACGTTAGACTTGAACACAACCATATTGTAGTCAGCCGGAAAGCAGGAAAACGGAAGACAATTCCAGAGGCGTGCAGTTCTAAGAAAGAAGCTTTGTTCATGGAATCTACGTTTAGGTTTAGGCACAGATAAAGAGTGGGGGGATTATTGATAGTGTTTTCAGCTAAACGAGTGTTTAAATAGTTTAGATATGTTTGTTTGTAAAAAGAAATAATTGTTCATTCTTTTATGGAAATTGAATTAAAAAAGGTCAGCTGAAAAAATAATGAATAATACAATTTAAAAATATATTGAAGCATGTTTTGGGAACATGTGCCGAGCCACGTATGTTTATGCTGCGGGAGTCAATCGCGTGTAGAGCCATACATATGACGTCATAGAAGAAAGGGAGATTCTCAGTAACAGAAGTTAGGTTTAGCAGAGAGGGAAAGTCGGGGATCAGAAGGAGATGAGACCGGATCGAACAGTCAGCAGAGTCGGTCGGACAGAGCTTACATGATCAGAGGAGGGTCCCTTTAGAAGCGAAGGGAGAACGTTTAATCATGTAGGACGACTTTGAATTTCTTGACGTCATCATCATTCGATCAGTTGATCTGATAATAAAGATGTTATCATCATGTTTTTGTAAAACTGCGTCGTGTCATTATTCAACAGGAAAAGGTAATGTGTGAGACATCCTTAATATGAACTTTGTCTCCCACGTCGTTATTATGAACTTTATGTAACTCTTACACGAAATGTATCTCTCTCTCTCTCTCTCTCTCTTATCATCTCAACCGTATAAATGTATCCCCCCTCATCATTGTTATATATATATATATATATATATATATATATATATATATATATATATATGTGTGTGTGTGTGTGTGTGTGTGTGTGTGTGTGTGTGTGTGTGTCCGCCGTCTCTCTCCAATATGAATGTCCGCTATGAAACATTTAAAGCGAAAAAAAAACACAATAATAAAAGACAAAAAACAAACATTTTATTCGTAAATTAATATGTTGATAACACGTATTGCTTCTATAATGTTACCTTATTAGGCCGTCGGAAGATACTGGTTTGCTGACCTAAAATCCACCAAACAGTGATTTGATTGTTTTTTTTTATTTGCTGTTCACTTTGCAAAACTCAATCATGGTTTAAAAAGTCAAAAACAAAAATCGTGTTTATCACTATACTCATAGATTGGAAAAAGTTATAAAAGAACAAATATATAACAAATAAATGCTATCACAAGCAAGAGAAGTTACTTTTCTACCAAACTGAATACGTTTTTAGTGTTTTTATTTCATGTAACATGTTTATTCAGTTCGAAAAACATACAGTGTTTACCGATGGAAAATTTAAAACGGCACTCGACTCTGTTGAACACGATAAATTTGGGGAAATGAGTTAAAAATAAAAAACTATACAAAATACTGTTAGAAATTTGCTCAATATTTTACCGTGACATAGGCTGACATATATTCAGTGAGTTTCTAACAGTATTTTATATAGTTTTTTTTATTTTTAACTAATTTCCACAAACTTATCGTGTTCAACAGAGTCGAGCGCCGTTTTAATTTTTTTATTTTTAACTCCGTCTATATTTGTTAGAAGATCCAGTTTCTCTCGCATCGTACTGACACGTGCTTCTAAGTCGCTGTTGCCGCAATGCAGTTCCAAATCTCTCTCCTCTTTTTTTCTTTTCTCTGTCTCAGCTGCGACGTCGCCACGCGTCACGGCTTGGTTATTTGCATACGTTGAAATGCTTCTGCTGCTACATAGTGTCTGTGGCTTCGTTACATCAAGATGATATATACATTACGTATGTGTATTTCGTAGGTTATTAGCTTTCTTCAGCTATTTAAAGGGTGAAAAGTCCATTACTGTCGTCTTAAACTAGTTTTTCCTCGAACTTTTAATTTTGGATGACTATCTTTCTGTCTGATTGCTATCGTTGATGTAAAAACCAATGCAAATGGAACTACCAGGCCGCGTTTGCCGCACTCCGCATAGCAAGAGAAAACTCTGATGTAATACTGCAGCTAAATTGATTGCCTCAAGAGTATTAATAATGATGACAGCGATGATGTTGATGTTAAAGTCGAAACTTCATCAGAACGTTACCAAAAAAGAAGTAAAAGACGACCCGATTATTTTGTGGTCGACAATTTGAAAGATTATCAAATCGACTATTGCTATTCCATGGATAATACGACAAAAAACTTTAACGAAGCAATTAATTCAGAACATTGTCAGCAATGGAAAATAGCAATGAAAATCGAAATAGATGCTTTAATATAAAATAATGGCTATTCGGTAGTGCCTCTTAGTGCCTTAGCTTATCATGAAATTATAAGCATGAAAACTTAAAGATGGTACAATAGATGTATAGTGTTTGCCAATTATCTGTAAAAGCCGACTACTAACTCACGGAAAAGAAAATGATGAGAGTGGTAAAACGTAATGAGACATTAAGAACCATCTTGCATCTTTCAATCGTAGGCGTGTCCCTTCTTGTCTAAAGATTCTCATTGATGACTTTGCTCTAGATAAGAAATCGACTTTGAAATTTATTAATATTTCTTTCTCATCAAATCTTTCTTTGGGTTCAGATCCCTTTCTTTTTTTATTTTTGCATATCGTAAAATCAGTTAGCTCTATAGCTCTAACAATGTTTGCACACCTGAGACTATTCTCCATCTAAAAATCTGCTATACATATACACGTGACGACATACCTGTTTCTGCTACCTGCTTCTATGAGCTTCTTCAAACATCTTAGGGAGCCGGACCTGCTTTAAGGAAGATGCTTCACAAGACACAAACCAAGACGTTACAAGATGTTATATGTTATATTCACTCCCAGGTATTCATCATAGCAAAGGGGGAGTGATCGATGAACTCTTGGCTTCTAGGTTTTTATATGTGTCCGTTTTGTAACCATTCTCTCTCTCATGGAGAAACCCATTTAGTCGATCCGTCTTTCTCAGCATCTCGAACCCAACAAACTATGCTTGCGCAATCCGGAACATGTGACACGTGACACGTCACGTCCGATCCCCATTCAAACTGACTGGTCAGAAAGTTTAATACATATCAAAAGATGTCACCATTCAAATTTCTGTTGTCTACTCATCGCTAGATAGATATAATTATATCAGAGAGGCGGTAGCACTCTCTATATAGAGATGGCCCGTACACGCCTATATACGCCTACAAAACAAAACTATCCAAATCTCAACTAAAATCAACTTATAAGTTTCAAAAAGCACATATTCTTACAGAGAAGTGTCTTACGAATCCAGCGAGTGTCAGAACGTCGGTTAAAATGTCAAAAGAGAGCAAAAAAAAGGGTACAAAAATGGCCAATTGTTCTTCTTTCTTCTTTCTTCTTTCTTCTTCTTTCTTCTTTCTTTTGAGACGATGTATCTCGGTGTACGAACGGTCTCTGACAACAGTTCAAGCATCAATCGACTGCTCTTTACACGGAGAAGTGCAGTGACCCATCGCTTTTTAGCTGACTCCATAATTAAATAAGATTACGTGTAATAACAAGTTTTAAACACTATATATAGACATATATATTGATTGATATTTAGATCGGTAGATAGAAAGAAAAAACAGATAACAGGCAATTCTCCATCTACAAATCTACTATTGAGTACTCTTGTCATATTTGGGCTGAGTAATATATATGCCCCATTTGAGTGTTCTTGAGAAAGTATGGAAAAAAGTCTGTTATTTGATTGGCTGTACTTTTTCTTCTTTACTCCCGTCATGTGGTAGTCTGGATCTTTTTTATAAATACTATTATTCCATATGTGCCTCAGAATTATCTGATCTATTCCTTGTTTCCTTTATTCCAGCTAGTTTGACTCGCTGGTCTACTTGTCTCAAAGGGTTCAAAAGAGAGTCGCCAACCTGATAGGTCCTGAACTGTCATCTAGGCTTCATCCTCTGTCCCATCGACGAGATGTTACATCCCTCTGCCTGTTCTACAAATACTTCAATGGTGAATGCTCTGACGAACTGCAAACACTTGTACATCCCCGACGTAACTACCCCCGACAAACCCGACAAACTACTAAGTCTCATCCCTTTACAGTAGAGATCCCTAGGTGCAAGAAACCTTTTACTCCAATAGTTTCTTCCCCAGAACTGCGGGTCTTTGGAACTCCCTTCCGGGATTCTGCTTTCCCAACTGCAATGACATGCAGAAGTTCAAGTGTAATGTTAACAAACATCTTTCTACTCATCTCCCTTCATAATGACCCCGCTAATTAAGTCCCTGATAGTAGCCCCCTGCTTTAAAGTGGCACTGTGCCTTGTTTGGGGTGAAAATTGAATTAAAAAAATAAATAAATTCTTTATTTTGTTACCTCGTTGTAATGCAGTCAATCCTATAGCTTATTTTCAAGAACTGCTTGTTGAACTGTTTTCGTTTCGACTATTTTCCTCTTATCTTCATCTCTTCAAGACTAAGGTCAATATATATCTTATGTCTTTGCAATATTCATCTTTCCTTCTTGTAGCTCTTTATATCAAATGGCTTCATGCGTTGTGTAATGCAAGGGACATAAAAAAGGAAAAGGAAAGAAATTCAACTCGACTTCCTTTATTTCTTATGAAACAACCGACATTTATTTATAGATATTTATTTGCAGTTTTTTTTCCTGTCGCCCTTGGCCACGGTGCGTAACACGTGTTTCTCTGTCCTTTGGCGTGAATCCGAGTTTCTTTAATCTCTTTCGAATATTGATCCTTCGATCTTTTTTTTTTCAAATAACTCAACTACAAATTTCCTTCGAATACTGCTCCATCTCCGTGTACATGTTCTTTTTATAATGTTTTCCTTCTTCCTCACCGTGACGTCATCTCGCACCCGGTTCGGTCATTTGCATACAGCTGCCATACACATGCCCGCGCTCTATTACATTTGTATGGAGCGATTTTTATAAAAATTATGTGACAAAGCAATAATCATAATATGTATACACTTATACAGTGTTATAGAAATATCTAACGCTTTTAGAACAGAAAAGTAAATGTCATATCTTGGCCAATAAGTGATGTGTTTTTTTTAATTCTGCATGCCTCTTTTAGAGGATCTTTTGTCGAATACGGCTTACCGATCAACATAGGATTTCAAAATAAAGCACATGATGTACACGGTGTCATTTGAGGGACGCTTGAACACTGGTTTGGTTCAATTAATCAGCCCTTCCTTGTTATAAACTCTACGCTTTGTTTTCATCTCACATAACAGCCCATATGGTTGTAATAAAGATGATGTTTGAATTGGCAACTTCGTAGAAAAAAAGTCTGACTGCCCACAGGCACATGTTTGAGAGTGTCTGAATCAACACAGAGTGATAGGTGTCTATTAGAATACATAACCAAACGATAGACGAGTGCATTGTTTAATTAATTACAATTACAGCTAGTAATAACGGATTTTAAGAATGTTATTCGGGATAATTGATAAACGTTTACCTAAGGCAATAATCTATCAAAAAGTATTAATGCATATATGCTGTACATATAGCATTAAAATGCTTGTTGCATGGAATCAATTATAAATAAACACAATGCAATTCAACAGTAAACAAAATTAACAATCTATATTATATTTCTTTTAGTCTGTCTGTCTAACTGTCTGTCTGTCTGTCCATTCCACTTTTTCTTGGAAACTGATTGACCGATCTGGTTGAAAATTTGCATGAATCTTTGTTATGATAAGGTGCAGCAAACTAAGTATTATAGTATCCGTTCAATGCGAAGTTAGAGATAAATAGGGATTTTTCACAACTATACAACAATTGCATTTTACGTTATCTTAAAAAATATGTGGCCGACATGACGGATATTTTGTGTTGACTTTTGATATTATAAGGTGCAGCGAGCTAAGTATTATGGTATCCATCTCATGCGCAGTATGCATTCATATGGATGAATAGGATTAGTATTTAATGCAAAAATGAACACACATTTAACCATATTTAACCGTCAAATTGGCATGAAGCCCTCATTCTAAGTCAACGGGCTATAATTTTGGGCCCTTTTGTAACAGTCTAAAATAGCCAGTAGTAACAATAATAGTTGTTTCGATTTAATTAATTCTAATAATAATGCTAACTTATTTAATTTAATAATTAATAATTAACTAATGGAGAAAGGTTTATCAGCTAATGCAATATAAAATGCAACATTAAATAATAATATAAAATCCCAACAAAATGTACACATAGTAGACATGAAAATAATTTCAAGCATAATCACTACAGAAAGACATTAAACAACCAAAATGCAGCAGTAATTCACACTGTGTGAATAGATATGAGGAAAACATATAAATATAATATATCAATAGGAAAATCTTTAAATTTGTCACATTGTAAATTATGGTTAGATGATAAACTTATAAACATTTTAATTAACAAAAAGCAAGAATAAATAGCTAACTGTAGACACATGACACATACTCATTTTACTATTTAACCCCATATTTAGTAAAGCATACCTATACAAATTCATTATATAAATAAAAGAAATGTAAAACAATACCAATCACCTAAATAATTTACATTCAATTATATATATATATATATATATATATATATATATATATATATATATATAAAATAAAAGAAAATTATAAGTAATTTGCAACTTCTCTTCCAATTTCCGGATTTTTAATCATGTCCAAATGCATTTTATTTCCTTTTGATGGATTGATTGTTGCTATTTCTTCTGATGAGGTAAGGGCAAAATAGATTCGCCGCTTGGTATAATAATTAAGTAATTGATTTTGTGCTACTAAACAGATACTGTTAAAAATTGTACGTGTCAACTGAATTAAAACAATAAATTGTAAGATGGTCAACATCATGAACCCTAGAATATAGACTTTTGTATTTATTCATTATATATATATATATATATATACATACATATATATATATATGTATATGTATATATATATATATATATATATATATATATATATATATAGTCTGTTTATTATACAAGCATTGTTGATTACGTATGCGCATAAAAGTTTCAGTAGAATCCTAATTCAAGGAGATCACCTCATCAGACCAAAATAAAAGAGCGATATTGATTTTTTTTTCAATATCGCTCCTTATTTGTCTGATGAGGTGGTTTCTTTGAAAAAGGAGTCCATTAAAACACGTATGTATATATGTTACCAATAATGTTTGCATAATAAACAGGCTGTATACCAGCTCTGTCCACCACTGAGTACTGTTTAATTTCATTGGATTTACATCCAAGAAACCAATCTATACAACCATGAACCCCCATATATATATATATATATATATATATATATATATATATATATATATATATATATATAACTACTTCATTTACTCACATAAAATTAATATACAACGGTATAAACTTATGTGTAAACTTTAAGTATTTACTTCAAAAGTACTCAATACGTAGGTAGAGCTAGCTGAGCTAGTTAGTAAGTTATAAAATATATATGGCGATTAAAATACACTGAATATTCCACGTTTCATCCACTCTATGACTCTTCAGGCTTATATATATATATATATAATGAGAGAGAGGGTTAGAGAGAAAGAAGGTGAGAAAACAATAAAAATCGATATTAGTAAAGTAATAATTAATAATTAATATATTAAATAAAATTAGCTAATTAAAAACTAGATAAAATACATCAAATCGCTACAAAAGTTCTTGTCGTTTTGTAGAAACGCACATTTTAAATCCTTATAATTTATTTTATATCACCATGATTAATAAATACTTTTTCTTTCAGATTTTTAAAGCATCATTTTCTAATTTTCTTTTCTCTTGCAGGTTTTCGTTTTTATTCTCTCTCTCTCTCCATATATATATATATATATATATATATATATATATATATATATATATATATATATATATATATATATATATATACGCACAGAGGGGGGAGAAAGAGAGAGCGAGAGAGAGAGAGAGAGAGAGGGAGAGGAACCCCGGGATACGGCATTAATAATCAGTAAGAAAATACATAACAGTATATAATACACACGTAAATAACCAAATACCGTTAAAATAACACCGTAAGGCGGGGCAAATACCATAACCAGAGGCTGAAAAAACAGCATATTCCACATCATAACTTGAAAAAAAAACTATTCTAGGGCCATTGTATCCTGGGGTTATATATATATATATATATATATATATATATATATATATATATATATATATATATATATATATATTATGTATTAATTCTTAGAATTTACATAAACAGTGCTCAATAAGTGTGTAGAGCTAGGTAATAAGCTATTAAAACATATCAGTATTAAGGTACGCAGAATCTTCTGCGTTTTAACTACCGTAGAGAACCGTCAGGCTAAAATGTCTTCTATGCTGACGTGTTCCTACTTCATATATATATATATATATATATATATATATATATATATATATATATATATATATATATATATACCTCCCACGTTTTAAGTCATGTCAGCTCATTAGTACACATATTAATGTCTGCAGACGCTCAACCCCCACAGTCAGTGGCCATAAATAGCTTGTATTCATCATGCACTTACATCCCCCCCCAAACATAATGACACTGGGACACACCCTTTGACGCCCAGTAGACAACTTAGTTTTTCTTTTTTCAGTTTTCCTCGTTTTTTCCCCCTAGTTTCTTGTTTCTGTTTTTTAAATTACTCGACTTCTTTCGTACCGCCTTTCCGTCGTCCCTTTCTCTTTCAACTTCTTCTTCCTCTTCTTCTTCTTTTATCATTTAACTGTTTTTTTTTCCTCATTTACTCTGCACTGCTTTCTCTATTGATTCTAATGTTTTCATCCTGACGAGATACCACCTATCTAGGCGAAAGACAACTGCACGATAAGATTTAATGATGCTTGTAATTAAATGACGAACTATACTATGAAAGGATTGAAAAACTGAATGAGATAAACAAAGAATGGTTATTTAAGAGCGATTGAAAACGACCACTTTGTATTTAGCAGGCAAGCAGTTCCTTGGTAATGTGTTCCACATATAACATATTCGTGAAAATAAATTTTCGCTTGGTTTTACGGACACAAAAAGAAAAAAATAACATTGTTACGGTGTTGATAATAAACCGAGACTCTGTTGTTAACATTTTAAAAAGTAAGAAACAGAGCTCAGAGTTTAGTCGAACACCTAGCATGAAAATAACGATAGTGAAAGAATAGCAACATTTCTTCTGTACGAGACGGGATATATAAAAGAAAATAGATAAGCCCACTAGATTTTGAAGTTGCTTTTGTACTTTACTAGGACAGAGAGCAGCACCTCCTTAAATGTGTGAGCAGAACTCCATCTGAGGGCATATTTGATTTTCATGCCGATAGTGGATGTTCTAGGAATTAGGAGTAGAATGATTTAACTATTCTCCAACGACTTCAGTAAGAGATTTGATGTAGATCTTTAATGTCAAGTCTGGAGTAAAAATAAATAACATCAAGAAGAGAACCATATATTGTGTTTTAAACCGTAACCAGGGGCCGGAAAAAATCATATTCCATATCGTAATCTGAAAAAAAAAAAAGGTTCTCTTCTTTTGTCTCAACATTTTAAAATTTCCCCATTCGCCATTTTTTTCTGTTTGATACTCTTTTCTTATTTCTTTTTTTTTTTTTTTCATTTTTTCTTTCTATCACTCTTGTTTTATTTTCTTTCATGTCTTTTTTTTTAGCTTTCTTTTTATTTTGTTTCCTTATCTTTCTTTTTTCATTCGTTTATTGGTTCCCCAACAAAAGGAGGGTGGACCTGTAAATTCACCCTTGTCCGTTCGTCCGTTCGTCCGTCCACACTTTTCTCAATAACTACACCTTGGAATTTTTTTGAAATTTTGTACAAACATTAAATATGATATGAGTAAAAAAGTAACAGAACGGATTTTTCGGAAAAACTGGTTGCCCTCCTAGGTGTGCCTTTCTGGTTAAAATGGCTACAATTGACACTTGCTTATTAAAAAAAAAAATGATGCCTTTGATTTTTATAAAATTTTCTGGAACGTTTTAATTAACTGATTTCTATATAATTTTGTTTGTCTATATTTCGCGATAACTGTTGGGTGAGTCCCAGGAGCTTTTTTAGGGCTAATAAAACACTCCATTTTTTGGGACTATTTTACCATATTTGTCCAAAAATTTTTATGTATGTCTATTTAGCAGTTTTTCATGGTGCTGAACTCAAATTTAAATATGTTAAGGTCTTTGGAGTTAAATAATGGGGAAACAAGTGATGGACTTAGTCATTGCTTTTTTTTTTGCATGGTGCAGAGTTCAAATTTACATATGTTAAGACCTAAAACTTCACCATTCGTTCATTTTCACCAGGGTTTGGCGTCCCCTGGAGGCTTTTGATGCTAAATGCCGGGGGGGGGGAATGCTGAACTCTGCTTGAGAGAATTTTAATAAATACTGGAAAATTTTGAATGCCAACTAGACACTATTTTTGAGTATCAAGTTTGGTTGGTTGATTATTTTTGTTTTACGGCATATCAACCCTTTTCAGGCTATTTAATCCCGAATTCAATGATTTTGAAGAAAACAATTTTTAATAGAATATTTTCTTTTTCAAATTGGTTTCTATTTAACCCATTGTTGGGACATCAACAGGCACTACCACTCCGGGCCAGAGTGGACCTGAGAGCAATGTCAATTAAAGGGTAGCTCCACACCCCCCAAAGCCCGCAAGCTGGGGCCTCACAATCGGATATAGTTTAAGGTCATCCTGAGTGTCAAAGATCTTTTTACAAATGTTAATCACACCAGCAGGCATGGGAATACATTAGCCTCCAAGTAAACCTTGACTAAATATCTAAAACCACATACAATTCACGGGCTATATACGATCTCTTCGGTATAGATAATCTACACTGGCTTTTATGACAAATGGCGCACTTTTTTCAAGTGATGTTACTTATAGTAACAGCATTTAGTTGGATACTCCACCAGACTAGATGTATACTTGTCCTAGAATACGGAAGGACTAAGAGATCACAGGAAAAATAAACTATAACCTATGTAAATGTTCAATTGGGGGAGAGAAATATCATGTTATCAACTCCATCATTGAGTGAATGTTTTAGAGTAAATAGAGAACATTCGAATATCTATGTATCTTATATAGAGATGAAGTGAAAACCCCCAACATGGGGTCCCTAGATATCTGGAAACTTCGACTGAAGTAAATAAATCAATACATATATTAGGGTTCCCTGTCTTTGACAGACTATGGTATACCACGAAGGGTTGCCTGCACGTGAAAGTCTTATTGGCAGGAGGTGCGCAATCTCCAACCACATGTGTCCTGAGTGGACATTGTTAAATACTAGTGGCAAGTGAAGTGTGCGTAACAGGTCGATTCAAAGCATGCTTTGAATCGACCTGTTACGCACACCATTTGAAAAGGGAAAATTTTTCCGAAATTAATAATGGAATACGTCGCATGAATACAAGTAAGACATTTTACCATACAACTGAGTAAATATATATATAAAAAAAATAAAAAAATAATAAAAAAAATATATATATATATGTACTTATTGATTTGTAAATCGCCACTTGTTCTCGTCTCTTCTTACCAACAGCGACTATAATTCATTCCTCGCATTGTGACAGCCTTCTAAATCTCTTTTACATATACATATATATATATATATAATATATATATATATATATATATATATATATATATATATATATATAGTGATCGTCACTTCTTGAAAGAGGAATACCATCTTTCCTTTGCTTTATTGCTGATTATTTATCCATGTACTTTTAAAAATGTTCTTTTGGTTTTGTTATTTCATTTAATACGTTTTATATTTTTTTATATTCATTTTAATTTTTTTATATATAACACTATATTTATATATACCACTACGGCCACTATATATATATATATATATATATATATATATATATATATATATATATATATATATATATATAGGGTCACTCTTATCATAGGGCGTATGCCGGTGTTATACACACACACACATACACACAAACACACACACTCTCTCTATTATATTTATATATATATATATATATATATATATATATATATATATATATATATATATATATATATATATATATATATATATATAAAAACATATGCAGTAGAACCCCGGGGAACGCCTTAGGATAAGAGTGGCCTTAGGATACGTTATTGCAGTTTACGATGTGGAATATGATGTTTTTCCTTGTTACGATATTTACCCCGCTTTACATTGTTAATATAATGTTATCTGATTATATACATGTGTATTATATACTGTACTGTATTTTGTTACTAATTTTTAAAGCCGTAGCCAGGGGTTCTACTGTATATATGTAATTATATATAATGCACATGCATATATATATATATATATATATATATATATATATATATATATATATATAGAGAGAGAGAGAGAGAGAGAGAGAGAAAAGTGAACGTGTCTCTGTGCTTGTGTCTATGTATCTGTGTGTGTGTGTACATTTGCCTACGCAATAACTCTGTCAATTTTTAGTCTACAGACTCAAAATTTGATATACAGGATACTGAAATTTGGAAAAATCGATGTGATCGGTTTTTAGCCAGAAATTTAGCGATTAAGGGGTTAAAGTTCAACGATATGACCTTTGAGAACTCTAGAAAACTCCTCTGACAATTTTAGGTCTGCGCGCTTGAAATTTTAGATATAGGTTCCTTGGACATGGATCTAACTTAATAACTTGTTTTGAGCCCAAAACTATAAATTTTAAGGGGTCATAATAGGGGTCCAAGTTTTAAAAAATTGACCTCTGTGGTCTCTTCCAAATTACTCAGACAATTTCTGGTCTAAATATTTGAAATTTTACATGAAGGATATTCAGAGATAGGGCAAGCTTTTTCACCAGTTTGGGTCGAAAATTTTTAGTTGTCAATATATAAATGTATGTATGTATGTATGTATTTTTGCATGTCTGCCTTAAACTTTCAATAGAGGCGACGGATTTTACCAAGATCAGTATCGTTTTAACGTTCGATCCTTCATATGACAAATATCGAAAAATTGGCTAAAAACATTAATATCTTCCTCTTCAACTAGGCACTTTTCTATAGGTGGAGTAACATTTTTCGCCGATATTTTTAAAAGTTATCCTCTCCTTTAGATTGTCTAGCCTTAATTTTAAAAAATGTCGCTTCCGGTTTGGCGGTGATCGTAACAGTATAAACGTAAGGTTTTACCCCGTTCTTTTCCTCTATTGCGGTACGGGTTCGAGCCTGCCTTCCTACTACCACTTTTTGTTTGCTCAGCATACACATCCAAACATCCGGGCAACGCCGGGCTGAAATGCTAGTATATATATATATATATATATATATATATATATATATATATATATATATATATATATATATATACGCGGATTATCAGAGATCATTTACAACGAATAGCGCGAGATAAAGTTACACAGCGAATCTACAACATTTCTTGTAGATTATTTTCGATAAGAGTGTAAAGATATGCATCGATTACTGCAATTCGAACCGATAAGTTTACATGTATCAAATCAATTACATATACCTTATGTTTGTCAGGCTAACTTATCTAAACTGATTTGCGTGAGGATTACTTCGTCTCGAACTTTTTATTATTAATACTAAACTAAAAGTAATTTCAGTTTATTATTTTTCAGATCACAAACATTTCCCCCCAAATTTCCTGTTGAATTATTCGAGATATGCTAGCCACCTTAGGTTTACCCCTCTTTTCAAATTGCTTTCAGTTCATAGATGTGTGACTAAAACCTTTCTACACCATGTCACTATTTTAAATATTACTGTTCCCACCAAACAGCGAAGATAAAAAAATACGTATGTGGTCGTGTATTTATAATAATAATAATAATAATAATAATAATGTAGAAATATTTCGTCATATTGAAGTTAGTTGCATAAAAGTAAGGTTGAAAAATATATTTCCACGTAAGCCTAGATTAAGTATGAAAACACATTTCTCATCAGAAGTTAGAGCTACGTGTACACGAAGTTGCATGATATAGTTAATTTATAATTACTATTTGAAAAAAATTAGAAATGCCGACCATGGCCGTGTGCTTGTTATAGATTGCAACACAAAAAAAGTCAACATTTTCTCGGATTAATTTTTCACGGATTGTTAAATTTCAATTTTTCAGTTATATTAAAAGAAAAATAATTTATTAAAATAATTTTTATTAATAATAGCAGTTCAGCCTGGCTTTGTTCGGGCTCTATATACTGTTCATAACTTTATGTGCATCTCTCTCTCTCTCTCTCTCTCTCTCTCTCTCTCTCTCTATATATATATATATATATATATATATATATATATATATATATATATATATATATATATATATAAGTTTGACTTATGTCCAGGTAACCTACATCTAAATTTTTAAGTGTTTGGATCCAAAATTGCCGGAGGAGTTTGGTAGAGTCTACGAAGGTATCTTATGACTGGGCAACGCCGGGTGACTGGCTAGTATTTTAATATAATAAAGTACGCGATAAAAGATTCCTTAATTTAAGCATGTTAGAAAAAGTCAATTTGGATCCATCTGATGTTTTTGTGTCCCTTCTCGGCTCCAAGGTACGGGTTAAGAATATGTCAGGATAAGTGTTGTCCAACAATAGGCAAACATACTTAAAGGCTTATCATCCCGGTGAAAAAATCGTTATGAGAACTATAAGCTTCTTTAAAAATGTTGCAACAATCATTTAGAGAAAAAGTAAATACACACGCTGAGATATTGCGATAAATAAACAAAACTTCAACACCTGATATTTAAATATTTCCACGCCGGATCATTTAACGAATAACATCTTAAAATCAGATGCTGGGCGTAGAGATAATCATGAACATTGTTCTTCTATGGATTCAAGAATGTCTGGATTATTTTGAGAAAAGATGTTAGGTTTTGTTGAAACGCATATGACCAACCACTTCTTACTTGTTGTATGTGGGTATCACAAAGTTTTAAGTAGTTCAATGTAGCCAATAGGAACAAATACATAAAGGACACTGCCAAGGCTGCTGCAAAGAAGGTGGGCTCCCTCTACAGTACTAAAAACTTATTAACACCAGAGAGAATCCTATATCATTACAAAACTACAATTTGGCCATGTATGGAGGATTGTTGCCACATCTTGCTAGTTTCTCACTCTTAGACAAGATACAAAAATATCTTCTCATAGGTTCTGAACTGTCGACCAAGCCCAACCCTCTGTATCATCGCCGCAATATTGCGCCCATATGCCTGTTTTATGAGTACTTTAACGAATTGTGTACTGATGAACTCATAGCATTTGCGCTCTCTTGAGGTAAATACCCCGATTACTTTACAAGTAGCAAAATCCCACCCTTCACAGTCGATGTCCCTAGATGCCGAAAAGTCTCCTACTCTAACAGTTTCTTCCCTCTGACTGCTAGACTTTAGAATTCTCTTCGTGTTTCCTATTTCTCTGACGATATTACCCTGGAGAAGATGAAATATAAGTTGAACAGACATCTCGCTACTCAAATCCCCACAGTAATCTGTTAAACACGACCCTAACAATAACCTCTTATATTATAAGTAGCAATAACTCTTGTTTCGGGTGACAAGGAGTAATAAAACCAGGTATTAACTGAATTAGAAGTAATCTTATTAAAGAAATTTATTTTCCGTTTAAAAATTCAAGTTAGCGATTTTTAAATACGTAGATTTAGTAAAAGTGACTGTCACTTCGACAATTACTTGTAATATAACTATTTACTTATTATTTCTATTTAAATATTATATTATATTATATTATTATTATTATTATTATTATTATTATTATTATTATTATTTCTTACACACGAAAAAGACATATTTTATATTAATTTAGAGTTCAAGTAAAGAAAGCATAAAGAAAAACTCAGTTTCTCACTAAATATTAGATCGCGGTGTTTTGTGTTACGGGAAGAGTACATGCAACTTAGGGAGTAAGTTTTCTTCCACGTCTTCTAAATGTGACTAAAAAGTAAACAAGTATCCATTAGTCTAAAATATCGAACAATTGAATCCAAATTAAAGAGTTTATTTCTAACAGCGAGCAAGATGTACGCTAATCCACTTAGAAAAATAAATGGACTGTCATAACACGTATGTATTATTTATGTATTAATACGATAGCTTACATCTTTTTTCTTCCGAGTGACTGTCATTTAATTGTTATGACCTTCCATTTCTTGAAATAAATAATTTTACCAAGAATTATTCGTTTTTTTGTTTTGTTTTTGGTTTCAGTTTCGGTTTCGATTATACATATACATATATTTTTTCTTTATAAGTTTCGCTTTCGGTTTCGATTCAAGCTCATGCACCCAAATCATATGGATATATTTTTTATTTTTGAAATCACAACTTTATTATTTATAAGAATCTATAAAAAAAATTAACTTTATAATAATATATATGAAATCTGCAAGAATTAAAATATCATATTTAACCGTATTTTCCGACTGGGATACACCGGGCGCCATTGCTAACTTAGATAAATACTTTTGAAGTCTTAACAAAAGAGCTACAATAATATCAGGGCGTCTCGATTTACGCTGAACATCCACAGAATGCCAACATCAATATATTACATATGAAAGAGTCCCATGTTAAATTTCCACATGTCCCGCTAGTAATTATTATTACACTAAATATGCAGTTCACAAATGCGTAACATCTATGCATCGTGTGCTATGTGGTATTAATGAATGGAAAAATAATTTACCTTATCACGGTGCCAAAATTAAGCATCCAGTGTAGCAGCAAGTCCTGGGAATATCAACCTGGAAGAACAGTTGGAAATGACTTATTTACCATATATTACGACCATGTAATCCCTACAGTCACCTACATTGAAAATGCTGTTGTCAAACCTGACAGTTATATGGAATAAGTCAGAGAGAGTAGCAACCTTTGTTGAAGATTGTGTACCTAATGATGTAGGTCTGAACAGAGATGAAAGGGAGAAACAGACCAAATATCAAGGTCTCATGTATGATATGAAAAGAAACTGGAATCTTAGGGAGATTTCAATCATACCAGTTATTATAGGTACCACAGGGCTTATGAAGAAGAGCCTGAAGTCCTACCTAACTAATATGATTGGTGAACCAAGTGAAAGAGAGATTTAGACAATTGCAGTTAAGGGAACAGCGAGGATACTAAAAAGAGCTCTCGGTTGAATTCAATATAAAACAGGGGAATTTTAGCAGTTGATTTGGCTTTCCCATATCCAGCATTATTATCTTCAAAGAAAGAAAATGTAAAAAAGAGAAAAAAACGCCACGATAGTAAAGATTGTGTCTTAAATAGATAAACAATGCGCACGAACAAAAGTGATGACACTTGCGCATAGTTTTTACTAACTAAGTACAAACTATGCGCACGTGTCATCACTTTTGTTCTTGGATTTGGACAATTGAATACCTTTACATTGAACAACAGGCTCCTTCAGTCTTTGACAGACTATGGATACCTACCGTAGGATTGTCTGCGCGTGAAATTTTTGTAGCAGGAGATGCGCAATCTCCAACCACACCTCTCCTGAATCGACATTGTTAAATACCAGTGGCAAGTGAAGTATATGTTCAGGACGACTGGAAACAAATGCCGAGATAAGCATAGAGCACATACAGCGCCTAGAATTCCCAAATGGTCACCCATCTGGTATTAACCATGTTCAACGTTGCTTAACTTCGGAGATCTGACGAGAACCGGTGTGTAAACGCGATTATGCCGTACATTTTACATTGAATACACATGCAGCAAATCCAAATCATAAAATATAATGAAAAATATATTTCATTTACTTTTATATATAGTTTCTCCGGAATATTTTAATTCCTCTGACTATTGTTCTCCTCTCAAGTTGTATTTTCACGTCGTTTCGGCTAATGTAACTAATAATATAATTTTAACAAGTACCTTATTCACTACGCCACAAGTTCTTGTAAATTAGTGGATGAGGCACTTGCCAAAATTGTGTTGTAAGCGAAACTGTTCTGGAGGTCGAAGGTTCAATCTTTAGTGCGGCCGACACTTACATTACGACTACAAATTCCGTAGTACTTCTACCCAATCATATCTAACAAAACGAGATTCATGTGTGGATGAAAAAATAAAAAGGGTTCCACTCAATTTTCCGATTTCTGTTACATGAAAAGGGACAGACCCCAGTAATTAAAAGAGCAAACTAGATAAGTTTGAACATGATATTTGGAAACGTTTAGAATCGAACCCAGTAAGAGACGTTAAAAAAAAGAATACATATTGAAATCCGAGGAATGTAGAACGATTGACATTGTTCTTGGAAATAACTAAATATTATTTATGTCGAAGTTCGATATGAACAATGCAGTTTAGAAATGAATGATGAAATAAATAGGTTATAAATAAAACAATTCATTTAGGAATTTCTTTTTCAAAAGCGTGTTTTGGCATACATAAGTGAAATCCACGTGAATGAATTTCACGTGGCGAGGCATGATTTGACGTCATAAAGAAGAGAGAATTCCAATATATTGAGATGGGTTCGCGTCAGTTAGAAGAAGAGCAGACAGGGTCGGAGAGCGACTTAGTGGGAGTCCAGACAGAGTCGACAAAGGTCGAGTCAGGTTAGCTGAAACCCTCTTGAAGCGAAGAGGGGAAGATTCAACAATGCAATAGTTAAAGCTTGAATTCCTGATTCATCAATCAACCAGCTGGTCGAATAAAGAATCATCAATTATATTTTGTAAAAATGTCTTCGGCGTCGTCATTACAACTGAAAGCGAACTTTGTACAACTCCCTACCAAGTATAATGTGTCTCCTCCGCAATCATCAATAATGACCCCTCCCCCATCTGTGTTAACAAGAACTGTTGTATTAATCTCACCCAACTCCATATTAATAACTAGCGGCTGCGCCGCGTCGGCGCACACAATGCCGAGTCAAACACAAAATCGAGTACACTCAACATCAAGTATACTCAACATCGTCTTACCATCAACGCTTTTCCTGTGAACTCGGAGTATGGGAAATTCCCATATGCACAAAACAAAATCAATGAAAAAACAAGGGCACAAGGGTAAGAATAATGAGTAAATGTTGGATAAAATGATAGTTAAAATTATTACGAATTTGCCAGGATTCGAACCTGGAATCTTCTGATCCGTAGTCAGATGCGTTATCCATTGCGCCACAAGTCCTTTCCTTATGCCTAAAGATGTTACCTCAACTGTATACAAACAGTGGTAAATTCCGTTGACATGGGCAGGTAACTTTTTCGACAATTGTACGAAATGACCCAAAAACCCTTATTTCGGGCTTTTTGTGTGACTCGGCGTTGTTCGTTACGAACCATATATAGATGAGGGCAATCTAAGGACTCACACCTTTCAGGGAAAAAAAGAATTTTTTCAATTTGGTGCATCTGTTCGAAAGTTTTATTGGTATATATACACACACACACACACATAAATAAATACACATTTAGAATTTTATTAATAGTATAGATATAAATAGAATTATCGCCACCGTCGGCGCCGTTTATGTCGCTATACAAAATGTCTCGTCCTTCGATATATACGACCCCGATATACGTTCTGATATGTGTTCTCAATATGACCCCCTCTCCGACTACACATTTCGACAATGTACACTTAAAGAAGGTCGGAGGTTACATCGACTGAAACGTTGTAAGAATAACACTCAATATGAGACCAGTAGTCCGAATAATCCAAATAATACGAATAATCAATCTTCATTTAAAAAAATTCAGAAACAGTTTATTTTTTCACATGGGAGTCACAATTTATCAAGGTCTAAAGGCTACTCGAGGATAAGGGTTAATGAATGTAAGGTGACAGGGTAGTAATCGTTAATTGTGTAGATTGGGTAAAATGTGATTATTTATGGGCATTGCTCAACAAGAATTTGTATACATTGCATTTGAAGGCTGCCATGTTGTATTCAACCGGGAAGCAGGCCAGCGGAACAGTTTTCCAAAGGCTGGCAGTTCTGAGAAAGAAGTTGTTTCATTGAATATTTTTTTATTGAATACATGAGTCATCTAAAATGGCGTTGGTGATGCTTGGTTTTAACTTTTTTTGATATTGTATTTCGTTTATATTATTATGCGCATGATGTGGTTGAGGTATACTTCAAGTGTAATGATCCGGTATAGAATGGGTAATAAAAGTGAAAATAAGAGAGAATAATTTTAATAAAAATGATTAACACAGATGAGCTGATACAATAGATGAGGATGCTTATGGTTTTATGCCAATGACATAATAAAGATCAGGATGTTTTTGACAGTTTGGCCGTCTTAGGGCGGATGATTGCATCACATCATGACCCCTTATTCAAATTATTGTTTATCTATATATCTATAAAAGTTTAAGTGTCTGTCTGCGTATCTGTGTACATTTCCCTACGAAATAACTCTGTCAAATTTTAGTCTACAGACTCGAAATTTGATGTACAGGGTACTGAGATTTGGGAAAATCTTTGTGATCCGTTTTCAGCCAGAAATGCGACTGGTAAGAGGTCAAAGTTCAACAATTTAACCTTCGAGAACTCTACCAAACTCCTCCGACAATTTTGTATCTAAACTCTTGTAATTTTAGATATAAGTTCCTTGAACATCGATCTAACTTAATTACTTGATTTGAGTCCAGAACCATAAATGTTAAGGGGTCATAATAGGGGTCAAAGTTAAAAAAAATAACCGCTTGTTTTTTTTTTTTTGTTTGTTTTTTTTTGCTCAACGTGCATCTCCAAACACCAGGCTGAAATGCTAGTTTTCTATAATTATATTTCTAATAGCTTTGGATCCTGTCGGATTCTCAAACTTCACACACACATACATATATATACATACGCATACATACATACATACATACATACATACATACATGCATACATACACATATTATACAGATACATACATACATATATACATGTGTATATGTACATATATGTATACACATGTGTGTGCATATATGTGTATATATATGTACATATGTGTATATACATATATGTGTGTGTTTGTGTGTATGTGTGTGTGTTAAATTCTGTAAATTATAATTTACAAGAATTTATTATTTGATAGGAAACTCAGGAAGCAACATTAAGAATTTCTTAATCCGCGGAGTTTCAAAGAATGCATTCTTTTCATCATTTATATTTTTAACAACGTCATTTTAAAAAGTTTTTATGTGTACATACGTGGCTCATATGGTAACGAATAATGCCGGAGAGCTATATGTTTTGCTTTCGATTCTAGCTACTGGCACACAAGTCATATATTTTTAAAACTTTTGAAACCGTTACTATATATTGGATTATATATAATAATCAATAGAGCTCTATAATAATAAATTCGAAATCTGCATAAATTAAACTATAATACTAAAGCGTATATTACGACCAAAGTCAGGCGGTCTGCTAGTATATATATATATATATATATATATATATATATATATATATATATAAATATATATATATATATATATATTAGTGATGGGACGATTCCATTATTTTCCCCGATTCCGATACAATTACCGATTCCGTACTAAATTCCCGATTCCGATACAATTACTGATTCCGATTCGTTATAAATCTCTAAATAATTAACTGTAAAATTGGTATTTTGTCTCGATTACTGCAAAATCACATCTTAAATATGCATATATTTTCTTAAACGCAAAAACATTTTGGAGGGGGGGCTTAGTAAGGCTTAGTTGGGCTAGCAACTTTCGTAAGATTTCGAAAGTTCTCGTATTTCTATGAAAATAAAAACGAACGAGTCCATATCCCCTTTTTTAGGTACTATAGGTTTACATTTATCTTTTTACTTTGAAAAGGTTTCAGAACAGAAATGCTTAATTCGACTGTACAGAGTTTATCGAAACAGGTTACAAGAAACATCTCTGTGTCAGGACACTTATCTCTCGTTGATTATAGTTCATAGCAAGACTGATATTTATTTATTTATTTATTTTACACTTTCTCAAAGTATTCAGTTTAAAATAAGCATGATAGACCGTATAGCATTTTAACTTGATAGAGATAATTCCATAATTTTACACAGTACCCATCTGACAAATCTCGCACCTTTCATACATTCTGAGATTCCTTAATGGCGAGCTTATAAGGATCCGTCGACTCGAATTGCAAAGCTAAGCGTAATGAAATGAATGTCGGTCATCATCCTACTCACGGTGTCTGTGTCCGTTTTTCAGACATGTTCTAACCGGTAGTGCAACTTGCCAACGGTGTTGTTAATACATTATGGCAAATCTAATATGGGGCAAGTCTAATAACGACTGTGTACTCTTCGCATTTGGGTTAGTTTACCGTTAAAGAAGAACATCAAGAATAGCAAGTTTTGCGATTAAATCATTCCAAGAAAGGAAGAACGTTCCAGAGGAGAAAATATTAAACATGCGAATTAGATGTTACTGAATTTTTGAGATGAGGATTGGTAATTCGTGTTTTTGTGGATTATGATTCTCACATTGAGTGTTATCTTCACGATTCGGCCGGCGCAACCTCCGACCATCTTCAAATGTCAAACTGTGGAATCTTATTGTCGAATTCTGGAATCTGCATGGAATTTCGAACATAACCCAGCATTAAATAGCATGTCCTCGTTTTGTCAGCCATAAATGACCTGTAGCGTAACGGGTAAAATATTTGCTAAAATTCAGTTGTGAGCTACATTCTTCTGAAGGTTGAAGTTTCTACCCGGTCATGGTTGATAGAACGAGAGCATGCTACCCCGTAAATAAAATAAAAGGTTTATGTTAAATTCCGAGCAGGTTCTTGAGTTTGACAAAAACATTTAAAGAAGATCGGATGTTACATCGGCTGAAACCTTGTGAAAACAATATCCAGGTAATCTGAATATTCCAAATAGCATGAATACAAATTAGATATCTTACCGTAATATTAGTTGGAATGCGTGTCTGATGGAAATGTCGTGATGCTAAGAAAGCCAGCTGTAAAATACTGTTATGGGAACGTATCTAGTCATTCATAATGGACTCTTCTAAGAATTATAAAAAAAAACCCTGAGAACTACAGACTATCTAACTCAATAGTCGGAAAAAATCGACAACATTTCTTTGTATCACTTGTTAGTACAATATATTTTTTCTACGTAAACCTGTTGTTCGAGTCTTTCTTTAGTACCCTTTTCATAGGGCCACAATCAATATTAAAAAATACCGCAATGCATTCTTGTTTTATTGAGTGTAATCTCGTAAAAATAGCGATTACACCACCTAATTTATGTAGTGTATATTAGGCTTACTTGAGTTCGTTGAAAGGCATAACCAGATGAAAAATTGTCTGTCAAGTGTTCAATAATAATAATAATAATAATAATAATAATAATAATAATAATAAATAATTAAAAAAAAAATTAAAAAATAAATCATGTGTGAAGGAAAAAGTAAGGAATACGTGAGTCACGAGAAGCCAATTTGAAATGTATAAAATGAGGTCTAAAAACATTAGTTAAAAAAAAACTGAAGTTATGTCTCTCTATCGGTCTTCCACCTCTATACTGCTCCGTGAATAGATAACATAATCGTCAATGTTAATTAATTGTAATTTTCCAGCAAATAGGTCCGGTGAAGAACTCTCCATTCATTCATCAAAAAGAAAAATTACTACGAAATTCCAAAAGTTTACGGTACCGAATTCAGGTCAGGGCCATTGAAAATCTTCAAAGTGTGTTGAAAAAAAAAACAGAAGGCTGTAGAGATGATTAAAACAAAGTTATATTTAATTTTATTAAAAAATCTCCATTCCAAAGTTTAAAAAAGTGCATTTGAGAAGTTTATTACCACACAAACCGAAGAGCCCGACATATAAAATCTACAGTATGTTCTTTGATATGACAGGGGCGCGTTCGAAATAAATGTTTCTCTTTAGATGAAATATTACGAAGGGGAATTATATATTAAAATGAAGTAAGATTAATGAAAATTAATGAGATGACAATAAATAATTATAATTTACGTAATAATAAATTTAATTAAATTAGTAATAAAACTGAATTATATATAGATATAAAATTTAGGGAAAATCAACAATTGGTATAACCGAAATATATATATATATATTTTGTTAATTAATTTTGTATAAGATAAATAAATGTATAGAAATATGGTATATATATATATATATATATATATATATATATATTAAAATTATTAATAATAACTTAGTGAATGTATATAGATTAATTATGAATAATAAATAAATAAAATACTAAATAGAATATTTTTAGAAGTGTATGCAAATTAATTAATACAATTTATAAATACGAATATTTAAATGTTAGTGACTTTATTTGAAAATTCGAAATAGCGTAATAAAAGATAAAATAAAAGGTAATTGTAACCTCTCTTCCAATTTCGAATTTTGTAATTATGCCCAAATGCATTTTATTTCCTTGGGTGAATTAATATTTGCTACTTTTTTCTGATTAGTTAAGGGCAAAATAGATTCATTGATTGATATAATAATTTAATAAATGATTTCGCACTACGATACTGTTGCTGTCAAGAATTGTATATATCAACACAAAGGATCCAATTGTAAGATGGTCAACAACATGAAATTTGGAATATAGACTCTTGTCATTTATTATATATATATATATATATATATATATATATATATATATATATATATATATATATATATATATATAGTCTAAAGAAGCTTTGAATAAAAAAATTCAAAAATAAAAGTAAATAATGTAGTTTAAATTCCTGGAAAGAAAAAAAATTAACTTTAACCTATTGCAGACTTAGCACCTACATAATTTAAAAAGTTTATAATGACAAAAGTTAATTCATGTATATAAGGATGAAGGAAAAACAGGCATTAAATAACTTTAAAAAAGGTTGATATGCCGTAAAACAAAAAACAACCAACTAACAGAAACGGCTGAACCAATTATACACACACATATATATATATATATATATATATATATATATATATATATATATATATATATATATATATATATACTCTGAAGTAAAGAATTAAGCTAAAGACATTCTAATAGATACATAATTTAACACGGAATCAATATTTAAATCGACATCTCGCCAGATATAGATCTTTTTCTTTGTTAATTATTTTGTGGACAAATAATTATTTATGTTTCGATCATTTCAACATTGTCAAATGAAAACTGTATTTCTTCTTTGAGAGGAAATTGATTAAAATGTCTATTTTCTATAAGAAGCAATTAAAAATAGCCTTTGATTTGAAAACAATTCTTTTGACACGAGAGATGAAGTTAATTTGCAAAATATGCGTTTGTTTACGTTTGTGGAAGGCGCGGGGTTATGGTAACGCCCTCATCTTTTAACCTACACATCTTGCAAATGACTTGTTGATTTATAATTAGTATCTAATTTGCTGCATGTAAAAATAGAAACATTTATAAAATGGAGATTTCGTGTATGTATGTTCTTTCTATTACTTTGATTCGTCCCTAACAAGGTATATTCCCATTGAAACGTTATGGACTAAGATAGTAGGTGTCAAATTTGAAGGAGTAGGTGCAACGTGGGTGAGGATATTAACGCACTGTCGAAAATAGTTCGGTATTCAAGATTAGCTCCACAGAGTAAAACGATACATTTGTCGCCTTAAAGAAAACAACACTACAACTTTATTGTAAAACTTTTATAGGAAAAATCAAGTCAAGTGACTTGATCATGTAGTAGAGCTGATATCTATTACATGTAGCCGTCTTCAGCCTCAATTACCGCCTCGATACGGGTCCGGAACAGGGAGCATACCTTTACCACAGCCGACGGCAGGAGTTCGGCGGATAACGGTGATCAGGCTGGCTTTGGTTTTGTGGGAGGTCATGTTGGTGATGTTCTCGAGGTATGACAAAACGAAGTAGTCCAGTGGGTTCAGATCGGGGGAGAAATGGGGTGCAGTGAGAGAAGGGTACAAAGCCGTAGCACTCCTCTTGAAGACAAGCCTGAGTCTCTTTGGACTTGTGGGCCGGCGCCGAGTCGTGTTGCCAGCGACCACCTGATTGCACTCTTCAGCACATCCAGGTACACTTGTGAGTTGATGATTACGCAACCCTTACTTCACTATAAACTACTCACTGAAAAATGTTTCCTCTTTCTGTGGAGATATTTGTTGTCTCTAAAGACAAAAGAAGGCTTTAATATACAACTATCCTCGCTATATTAGAAACGTTTCTTTCTGTATTTCGGATACGAGGATTTATATTTGTGAAAGAGGTTTTTTTCTTGATACCAAAGCCAACAACAAATGACCATTTTCCATGTTGACTTCGGCATAACTCTGGTCCTGTGTAATTCTAGAAGATCCACACGCATAGGCATTTCCTTCTCTTTTTGAGAATTGGGTTAGTTTATTGCTGATTGCCATAGGCGCCCCTAACGGAGAATACTGACAGTGCTTTCCATTTATATTTTACAGGCCAGTGTGTTCGTTCTCTGAGGTGCTGACTTTTCAAATCTCACTTTCCGACCGACCCTTGTGTCACATCATCCGCCATAGAGGGGGGATAGATGAATAAGCTGCTAGGAACCAGGAGGATGGGCGGTTGTTTTACGATAAACATTTCGTACAGAGAGTATGCATTGTCTTCCGAGATGAGAAAAAGAAGGTCATTTTCCTTCAAAAGGAAGGGATTTACCATTATTTCGAAAGCTGAGATGTGTTTGTCTATGAGTAATTCTTTTTGTCATGTTCATTTTTGCCGGGATCTGAGGAAAACAAAACTTATTCTTTTTCACTAATTAGTCATCAGTAGTCGTGAGCAAAGTCGCCTTAAATAGTTGATTCTGCTAAGCTTTAATACTCTGAATAAAAAAGGGTCAATACTAAGTGTATTCTAGAGACGACCGGATGCAGAATCTGAAGAGTCAGGCCGAAATGCCTTTGTAATTCAAGTCAGTGAAGACAAAAGAAGTAAATGTGGGTCAGCGACAACCGAAAAAGTATTGCACGCACACACACACACACACACACACACACACACACACACACACACACACATATATATATATATATAATTTCACTCAATTCTTGCGTTCATTTCTGGTGGTCTGGAAGTTACATACCAGCTTTTGTTTCGTGGTTCGAATCTCACAAATGGTAACTACATTTAAAAAATACTATCGCTATTATATATATATATATATATATATATATATATATATATATACTAGCAGGGAGAACAGACGTTACTCGGAATTATATAATGATCAACGAATGTTTCACATTCCCATATTTTTATTGTCATTGAAATCGGTGAAATCGACCATATTTCAATTAAATCGATTGATTGCCTGCTCTTGTTTAGGACACATCGCGGTGCCCTAGAAGAAAGCTTCACACGCCTTCCCGTAGTGACTTAGTTCACACTACATTTAAGTACCTTACTATTGATTTTATATGTTATTTTTTTTTTGCGTGGGTGGTAATAAAACTTCTCAAATGTTAACTTTTGTCATAATCGCCTGTTCCTTCTTCCATCGGGATTATTTCGATTATTGATTATCAATACGTATCGAACACATTTCGATACAGAACCTTTCTAATAACACTGCCAGGCGCATAAAGTATTTTCGTGTGAAATTTCAAAAAAATCATATTCAATTTCATAGAGAACGGACTCACACATGCACACAGTTCATTATATATATATATATATATATATATATATATATATATATATATATATATAGGCAACCACATGCAGTACTGCAGCTAGACAGAATTGAAACCCGAATGTTTATACAAGAGTCAAGACTCCTAACCACTATGCTATTGGCGGCTGCTGCGTGAGTCATGAGTTTAACGATGTTTTGACATCGTCCGAACTACCTCTGCTCAATTTGTTTGCACAAAGAGCATCGCTTATACGCTAATGGTAATTTGTGTATCACTTCTCAATATGCTCAACTCAAGATAAGGAGCATTATATTCATCCACATACAGTACTGTTTCGCTGTTTCACAACTCATCAGTGCGGCTAGACAGGCAACTACCTCAAGCCAGGATTCACACCCGACCGTTTGTACGACAGTCATGTGTGCGTGTGCGTGTGCTTGTGCGTGTGTGTGTGTGCGTGCGTGCGCGTGTGCGTGTAGACAATCCAGTCAAGCACATATTCTTTTCATCCCGTACCGTACCTAGAATCACAACAAATTTATAATTCCAAGTTTTGGTTAGAATTTTCCACTTATTTATCGGTCCACATCTGTTTATCAGTCTCCAGGTGTATATGTACGTACATCTATAAACGTGTGTGTGCATATACCGTGTGTTTACGCATACGTGTATAAGCATATATGGCAGTGTGCTGTTGTACATGCATGTATGTTTACATATGCGAGTGCGTACGTGAGGTGCGTGAGTGTTCAATTCGATGTTTTATGAAAGATTTGGTTTTGAATAGAGGCCAGACAAATTCCTGACAATTTCAAGTCAAAAATATTGGAAGGGTCATATTCAGATAGATCTTAACCTCACGGCTATACCCGTGCCCCTCCTGCTGCTAACCCTGCCTGCCCCGCACTTATGTTTCTATCATTCAAACTGAAGAAGCCTGGGAGATCGGCCGAAAATATGTGCTTTTGAAAGGAACATTTTCGTTTTTTTTTTTTTCCAAAAGACATTTTGTATTCCTACATGTCAACACAGTAAATAAATACAGAAAAGATAAAAACATTTATATTTTTTCGTATTGATTTTGTACCCATATATATATATATATATATATATATATATATATATATATAGTCCTGGTCCAAATCATAAGACCACTTAAAAAATTAGCCGATTTTCTTTTTGGATGAAAGTATAGTGTTTTATTAAAGATAAATCGATGGAAAAATTCAAAGGAAAACTGTTTAAAGAATAAACCAACAAAGTGGGAGACCATTAATAATTCAGAATAAAGAAGGAAAGATGAAAAGAATGTAAAAATGTTGTAGGATAAGTTTTCAAAGTTTTTTTGTTGTTTGTTTTATTCCAAGAGAATATAATACATTGCTTTCAAATGTAATTTAATGAGAATATGCGCAAACATTTTGGTGCTTTTTCTTTATTGTTGCTAATTCACAAATCGAAATATTGATTTTCAAGCGAAAGTAATAGTATCTACTGAATTGTCATGTCACAGTAATGAAAATAGCCAAAACTTACGAAAAACGATGAGGGAGAAATTAATGATTAAGTGAAATAATTTTCGAAGAAATTAGAAATTTTAGCTATTTTCCTTGTGTTTACGTCACATGTCACGTGACCTAACAAACATAGCCGAAATCATGTTTTCGAAATAATTATCACACAACAATTAGGTATATTACATTGGTTATTGTTGTTATTGACAAACAATGTAAGGAGTTATCATGTTTGTTTGTTTTTTTAAATTAAATATCAACTTTTCAGCTGGCCGATTTCACTACAATAAATAAGAAGCGCCCATTTTATCGGCAGATCTGTACAATGAAAAACCTCGTATATTTTTGGTACTCTTGCATAAGTTGACCCAGATCCATGTTCGTCAATTATGATTCGAGCTTGACCGGCAGTCACCGGAGAAGCCGAGCAAAGTAACAGATGCAGACGAATTTCAAAACAAACTGGAAAATATAAAAATACAATTAATATAAACTAACAAAACCCTACCGCAAATTTATTGAATTTTTTTTTTTCAGAAAAGTCGCATTTTGTATTGTGTAGTTACTTTTATTTTTTCGCAATTGTTTTATTAAAAAAATTGATATTTTTACCGTAAATTGTTAGGTGAAAGTTTTTCCCAAGAAAACTTACATTTTTTTATAGAAAATTGCCATAAACGTTTCTCTTTGCAAATAGAATTTTTTATTATGAGAATGCTTTTTATGAAAACTGTAAATTGTTAGGTGAAAATACAGATTTTTTTTTATTTTCAAGAAAATGTATTTTTTTGTCACAGCCTCATTATTTACGCAAAAAAAAAAATGTCGATTTAGTGTTTCAACATTTGAAGGACGCTCGGCTTAATCCGGTAATTGCTGGTCTAGCCCTAACCATAATTGGACCCGAGGATTCAGGTCAAATTCTGAAAGAGTACCATTCTTCCTAATTTCGTCTTTTTTTTCAATTTTTTGAGTAGATTATCAGCGATTGCAAACCAACAAATTTAACCAAAATGTAAAAACTTCAATAATTAAATATTTTTAAGGGGTGCTCAGTTTCTAATACAAAGTCCTAGTAAATCTATTCCCCTTATTGAAAACAAATCAAATTATTGCCTGTATGGTTGAGAGAGGTTCTTTTCGATTTTTGGTTTGTTTGTTTTTTTTTGGGGGGGGGGGAGATCCTTCACCCCCTAAATTCCACAATTTTCACTTTTTTTATAACTTTTTTTCCTGTTATTACAGACTTAAGTTACAGGTCATAAAAAATCTGAAAGAACATTTTTATAACTCCACGTGAGGGTTCAGTATTCAATAAATTTTGTATTCAATTTAGTACAACGTTATAATTGAAAAATGAACGTCCACGTGAAAAGTTATAAAAAGTATTTTTTCAACTTAAAACTTATGATATTAACAGGAAAAAGGTTGTTAAAAAAGTGAAACTTGTGGAATTTAGCAATCTTGCTAACGTCCGCCATTTTTTTTTCGTTCCGTTTTGATAGTTTTTTTTTAATTGTACCCCTAAAAACGAACTTGATCGAAAGAATAACATTCAACAATCTTACTTTATTTATTTATAATTATAAAAAATAATATTGTATTAACAAATATGAAACATTTTAATTTAAATGAAAAAATCAATTTGGTATATCTTTTTAGTATATTTTTTTGTTTTACATCAGTCCAACTCACCGTTGACATTAGATATGTCGACATTTTCGATGAATATTTGACAGGAAAGCGACCACATGTGGTTAATTTAAATTAAATTTTAATCACATTATTACATTTTCAATAACCACGTGATTAAATGTTATCCATTTAAAATTTACCCATATTGTAAACATTACGAAGCGAGACGAAATGTTCCTTTTAGTGATGTCACGTTATGGTGGGCGGTGATGTGACTTTTCCCCAAATAAAAAAATGACCAGATCGTAATAAGTAAAACCACCTAATTTATTAAATAAAAATTAAGTATAATGTTATAATTAAAAAAGAAATATATGAAAACACGCACGAGTAAACTGAAAATATTATACCAAAATGTCGAAGCAATCGGTTCGGTGGGTTTTTAGTTGTTCAAAAAGTAACAAACCAGACGTTTCATTTGTCTCGTGATACGGGGTTCGAATCGTTCGACTGGTAGTAATCGTGACACCCTGCACTGAAGATTCCCGAAAGGATGAAACACTAGTGTCTGTAGGTATTTAATTATTATAGTAAAAAATAATTATGACAGCCCCTTTAAGAAATTCGTTTCTTATCGTTGAGCACTTTCAGTTGAATTAAAAGTCGGTCAATTTAGCTCTTATGCGTAGATCATCGTATAACGATTAGATCACTGTCTGTCTGGCGTAAATGAACACTTAAAATTAAGATGTTTAAAATTTAACGTTATTTCAAGCGGTTAATCGAGCCAGAGATGTCTCGTGATACGGGGTTCGAATCGTTCGACTGGTAGTAATCGTGACACCCTGCACTGAAGATTCCCGAAAGGATGAAACACTAGTGTCTGTAGGTATTTAATTATTATAGTAAAAAATAATTATATATATATATATATATATATATATATATATATATATATATATATATATATATATATATATATATCTTAATAATTATAAAACTTTGTGCACCGTAAGGGCGTCTTTGTATATATATATATATATATATATATATATCTTTATATATATATATAGTCATCCGCATACAGTACTGTTTCGCTGTTTCACAAGCCGGGATCATAACTCGACCGCCCAAATGACAGTCAAGGCTTCCCACCATTGCGCTATACGGTTGCTGCTGTGTGGGTAGTGAATTAACGATGTTTTGACATGAGATAACTATTCCATATACTTCCACATTAATCCCTGTGTATCTCTCGGATATCATAATACTTAGTTCGCTGCACCTTATCATAAATAATGGATTAAGAAATTTTCAGTCAGATCGGCAAGCAGTTTCTGAGACAAATGAACGGACAGACAGACAGACAGACAGACAGACAGACAAACAGACATGCAGACAGACAGACAAATAGACAGACAGACAGACAAATAGACAGATACATAATGTAGACTTAAGAATGGTTAAAGGAATATAGAGTTTGAGTCAGCGAGATTACATAGATAACAAACAGTAAAATGAGTAAGTCGTTAAGTTAATTATAAATTACGGCTAATTAGGTGAATTAAAACAGCATTTTATGTCAAACTTTATTTAATCCCATATATAAGCAAACATTCCTTATCAGCGTCGTCGTTGTTGCTGTCGAGTTGAGTTTAATGATTCGTCGCACTAATATTGTTATTAAAAAGCAAGTTTTCTATTGTTGCTGATTGCACGTAAGTGTATTTCTAAAAAAAAAAAAAGAACAAGTGAAGCATGTATGGTCCCCTGTCACTTCACAGTAAACGAGGCATAAAAAATGACTAAGTTCAGCATCTGCCCCCATTAACCCCAAAAGTCCCCACGGGATTTCAAATCCTGCTGAAAATGAACAAACGGTGCAGTTTCAGGCCTTAACATATGTAAATTTGAGTTCTGCACCATGCATAAAAGAAGAAAGAAATGACTAAGTCCATCATTTGGCCCCCTCCCATTTAGCCCCAAAAGTTCCCAAGGCCTTAACATATTTAAATTTGAGTTCAGCACCATGCTAAATAGACATACACAGGAAATTTTGGACAAATATGGTAAAATAGTCCCAAAAATGAAGTGTTTTTATTAGCCCTAAAAGAGCCCATGGGGCACACCCAAGAGTTATCCCGAAGTTTAGACAAACAGAATTATATAGAAATCAGTTAGTTACAACTTTTCAGAAAGTTTTATAAAAATTCAAGCCATGAAATTTTTTAATAAGCACAAAGGTGTCAATTTTAGCCATTTTAACCTGAAAGGAACCCCTAGGGAGGGCAATCAGCTTTCCCGGAAAATCCGTTCTGTTACTTTTTTTTACTCATATCATGTTTAATGTTTGTGCGAAATTTCAAATAATTCCCAGGCGTAGTTATTGAGAAAAATGCAGACATACGAACGGACGAACGGACAAGGGTGAATTTACAGGTTCACCTTCTTTTTGTCGAGGGATCCAAAAATTAAACGCATTTAAACAAAAACAAACAAAAATAATATTTTAAACAAAAATAATATTTTGAACAAAAATAATACTAGTACGTATTTACGTGTCATATCGAAATAAGTAAATATTTTTTAAAAAATATTTTTTTTTTAATTACTGAGTAGAAAATAAAAGTAAAACGAATTTTATAGTTCAGTTTTATCGTATTTTTTAATTATTTTTGAAGTGTTTGAGAGTACATGCGAGGTAACTCTAGTTTATCAACTTTAGCAAATAATTCTTATGTTTGGCTCTATTTATTTATTTATTTATTTTTAGAAATTGCTATTATTTCGATGTGCGATTTTTTCTTTTTTTTGATTTCTTAAAATGACAAAAAAGTTTCTTGCGTGCCGTATGATAAACTTTTTTCCGCCATTTAAAATTTTAAAATGGCGGATCAAGAATAGCTAAGTGTTTTTTGTTGTTGGTTTTGTTGTTTTTTTTTTCGTTTTTTTTTTTGTAAAAATAGTTTTATCAGATTTTATATTCGACCATTTCTTTTGTTATTTTTTGATTTTTTTTTTTTACTAATTTCGTCATGGCACGTAAGTACGTACTAATGCTTTTTTATTGTACTTAAAGTTCATTATTTTGTTTTAGTTTTATTTTAGTTATCTATATATATATATAAAAGCGAAAATGTATGTATGTTTGTTTGTGTGTATGTATGTGTGTATGTTTGTGTATCTGCTAAAAACTTTCGACACACGCGACAAAAATTCACAAACTCAGTATCATATCGAAGCCCCATCTTTCGCTTGAAAAATATCGAAACATTGGCCAAAAACCTTAACTTTTTCACCCCGAAATCGACAATTTTCCACGGGGGGGGGGGAACAAAAACGGGTTTCTCGTAACGATGCCCAATTCTACGCATGCGTAAGATGACGTCATGACGTTGTGACCTTATTTACTTTAAGTAGTTGAAAAACCGAGTAAACTTCATCTCCGTCGCTTTAGCGCAGTTGGTTTACGCGTTTGTTCATGATCTAAACGTTTTGGGTTCGAATCGTGGTGTGAGATGTTTTTCTTTTTTCGATTCTTTAAATTTAAATATTGAACCCTCTATTATTTAAGCCATTTTTCACGTAACGTTCGTTTTCCTGTTTTTTTTTTTTTTACTTCGCTTATTCTTAGCGACATCCCAAAACACCCGGGTATCCACCGATTTTTTAAATTTTAATATCGAAACAGGCTTATTTAAGCCATTTTTCACGTGTTCGTTTTCTGTTTTCATCGTTCGTTTGCCTTACGTTAGTTTTTTTGTGTTTTTTTTCGATGTTTTGATTACCCCCCGCTTAATTAAAACGTTGTTTTCTTTTCTTACTTCGCTTATAACAATGCTTACATCGTCATCATCGTCGTCGTCGTCGTAACGCTCAACGACTTTCAAACATATTTCACTTATTCGCTTATAACAATGCTTCATTCTGGCTGGTCGATTTTATTTTCAAACTTCGCCTCAGGGCTTAGGCTTCGATCCTACCCCCCCCGGTTTCTTTTTTATTTAACACCAGACACACCTACAAACACTCGGGCAACGCCGGGTACCCCTCGCTAGTGCACATATAATGCACGAAGCGTCATATTTTCTAAGTAAAGACACCTTTCTGTCATACTTAGTCGGGAATATGCGAACGACTTTTTTTAAGGTGTAACTAATTTGCATATTCCTTTACAAAATTAACTCTCATGAATTCAATGTTGGGGCAGATGACATCTTTTATGCGTCTGCTTCTAATTGCCCTGAATTAATAATGTCTGTTAACAAAATAAGTTTAGAAACGTTATTTTTATTTGCCGTCAGATTGGAGTGTAGAGGATCAGTCGGGAGGTAAATATTTGTAGACAAGCAAAACAGAGATCTATTTTTATTTCGTGTTTATATATTTTCACAGTTTTCGCATCGGGAAAGAAGTGACTTCCACGTGTCTATTTTCTATCAGGAACTGTTTTGGCCCCGAAATCGTCTCTATCTCTCTCTTTCTATCTTTCGTATAACAGGTGGTCAGATAATTGGAACCAGAGGAAGCCGACGAATGTTGCGACTATACTAACACTCGGTAGAGCGCATACATCCGCCAGCATTTAACAATCAAACTAAATATGACTAAATTAAATAAAATTAAAAGAAAATAATGGAAAACTAAAATTCAAATAAACATATGTTGTAATAATAAGAGAATTGTTTAAAAATGTAACATAGTCATGATTGAAAATTTAGATTTTGTCATCTTTTTTAATTTTTTGTGTTTTTGTAAGTTACCTTTGCATGAAGTGAGGCCAAATATAGCAGATTAACCGCCATTTTGATTTACAAGGTGAAAACGAATTTAGATCTTCGACGGTGAATAAATTCTGAGACGAAGCCTAATTAAGGTTTCTGATCATCCGATTATTTACGATTTAAAGTCTTGATCGTAACTACATTATGAAGAAAAATCAAAGTTAGGGTTTCGATCGCTCACGTATTTATAAGGCTAAGCCTAATTTAAGGTCTCGATTATGAGGCGAAGCCAAATTTAAGATTTGGATCGCCCACTAATTTATAAGGCAATGCCTGATTTACGGTCTCAATCGTAACTGGATTATGAGCGAAAATAGAATTTAGTATTTCTATTACTTACTTATTTATAAGCCGGAGCAGAAATTATGTTTTTGATCGCGACGAACATATATGAGGCGAAACCGCATTTGAAACTTGACTTGGACGATGGTATTCTTGATCGTCGACACGGACGTGTTGGTATTAACGGGGGGGGAGGTGATTTTTCTTCTCATCATCGTCGAATGAACAACAGATAAACGTCAATAATTATTATTATTGTATCACATAACGATGGTTACAACGTTAAGAATCGCGTATTTTTTATTCAAAATTATTTGTTTATTTTTTATAAATATAAATGAATGAATAGCATATTTATTGGTTTCCCAACAAGGAGGGATTGGATCTAGCAATTCATTTCCCTTCGTCCGTTCGTTTGGTGGCACTTATAAGGAAAAATAATCTTAATAGAGTAAAAAGAAAAAGTTGCACAATCATAAGTCATGGTCAGGGCTATGATAACAGCATAATCTTTTCATTGTTTTGACTCTCGAGTATATATCTGACACAGTTAGACACAAATAATCAACCAAGAACCACATCACTTTACGTAAAAAAATATAAGATATCAATGGATACATACCTGAGAATCAAAGCAATGAAAAGACTATGCTGTTGTCATAGTCCTGGTTATGATAGAAGTAAATTTTGCCTGAACGGATCTTTCAGAGTAACTCTGGTTGGCCCTAAGGGTATTTTAGGGGTAAAATTGCGTCCACGTTGTTCATCAGTTCATTTGTTTTCACTTTTCTCAAAAACCATGCTTTGGATTTTTAAAAATTAATTTTACACAAACATTAGTTATGGTGAAAGTAAATTTTCACTTGTGGAGGAGCCCCCACATGCTCAGCTTGTTTTTCAACTACAGTTGTTTAAATATTAAAAGCTGAAGTTAAATAAATTCCAAACAATCGTCAATCATTACCACACCTAAACATTGACTTCCTAAATTACACCAGTCGTTCATTCCTTTCGTAATAATCAGATCATTGTATTGTTGGCATTGGTTTCTCTGATATCATTCTAGTTAGAATTCTAAAATAACATCGGGTACTTAAACTCTTTGTCATCGTCATCTCTTAAATAAAATCGTAACAGATAGCCCACTAGTTCGGATATTAATATATCATGAAGTATGCAATTGTAATTGGGAATTATCAACTGCGAACATTGGCTTCTGTTGCCGAGTTCGAATCTATCGACTGGTGTTAATCGTGACACCCTGCACTGATGATTCCCGAAAGGATGAAACACTAGTGTCTGTAGGTATTTAATAATTATTATAGTAAATAATTATGTCAGCCCCTTTAAGAAACTCGTTTCTTATCGTTGAGCACTTTCAGTTGAAATAAAAGTCGGTCAATTTAGCTCTCATGGGCAGGTCATCCTACAATAATTAGATCACTCTGTCACGGTTAAAAGCATTTAACAAATAAATATTTAAATTTCAACAGTATGACTCGCGGTTAACGGTAGCCGAATGGATAAGTTCCTTGTGAATGATGCTAGAGATGGCTTCTGTTGCCGGGTTCGAATCTATCGACTGGTGTTAATCGTGACACCCTGGACTGATGATTCCCGAAAGGATGAAACACTAGTGTATGTAGTAAATGATTATATATATATATATATATATATATATATATATATATATATATATATATATATATATATATGCTCCAAATATATTTCAGTTTCTAATTTTATTTGCATTTATACGCTAGTGACAGTTTGTCTTTTTACTTTTCAATTCACTCAACACAATAAATAGAGCATATTTTAGTCATTAGTAATGGAAAACTAAAATTTACAAAAGAAATAGTGTTGTAGCTGGAGTGTAAAAAGTCATATGTTTTATCATTTAATAACGGGCAATGCCGAGTCTTCCTATTTGCATATTTAATTTTCTTATGTCTTTTGTGGTGTTTATAGTGTAGAAAGCGGGCATTAAGTGTATATTCGACAACTTTCTAACTCCCTTCGCTTCCCTTCTTTTTTCTTTTATTTCTGTATTCAATGGGCTATGTTTCTTACAAAGGGGGAAAATTGCTGTTTTCTGGGTCGGAAGTCATCTATCCCACACATATCATTGGGTGGATTTTAACCTTAAAAAATATTTACCACTATATCTCAAGTGGCTTCATGCCTTGTCTGGGACGATTTCCATAAAAAAACAATCTATTTGCGCCAAAACCTCGCGAAAGAATTGCACAGACTTTGTCATGAAGCATTTTTAAAATAGCGGATGTGTGTTTAGTTACAATGCGTGACGAGACAAACGTCATTGCGGCGGACGCAGAAAATGACACTTGTCTGTACTCATTTGCATAAGCGTGGGCCCTGGGTGAATTTCTGAGTTTAGCGAGTCTTGGTTTCTGAGTCAGGCAGACCCCCGCATGTCGTTCGTTTTAACTTCGTCGTTGTAGAGAAAGCAGAGGAAGAATAAGCAGAAGACAACGAAACAAAAAACTCAGCACATTGTGATAGGTGGGCGAATATTGATATTATTTCTAAAATTAAACACAATATACACATGTTGACATGATTGCACTTAATGGCACGCATTATCCTTTGCACACCGGATGTGTCATCAACGAGCTACTAAAATTGCTACTACTACTATTACAACTACTGCCACTTCTACTACTGCCACTACTACTACTACTACTACTACTACTACTACTACTACTACTATTAATAATAAAAATCTATATAATAGTACGTTGAAGCATGTCATGTTGGTACATATATCATCACATTTAAAAAAAATGAGATGGCCCGATTAGCAAAGATGATTGGAATTCGATAATGTAAGAAAATTCGATTTTACCCATTTTCAAATAAATTGTTCCAAAATCAAATTAAACACTATTATTTGCAATAGATACTTTTGCTCTGAATTTTTTAGATGAGCGTTGATTTTGCAACCATTTTTTTTTCACAAATTCAAAACAATAACCATAAAATAGAGACTAACTCACAGAAAACACAAATATCCACAGAGCCAGTAGCTTTTATTTTTTCTTTTCTAAACAACTGCCAACATGCCTGAGGACGGTCGAAGGACAATCCTACCAAAACATTGCACAAATAACACTTAACCCTTAGTCTACGCTGGCTGTTAATTTTTTAACACCTAGTTTTCTATTACAAACAGCTTCAACAATGGTGTCTTCAAGGACTATGGAATGCTTCTTTGACCTAACTGAATTAATCAATGAATTAAACCCATGCGTGAAATCCATGTTTGTATCTTTGTATTGTTTTTTTTTTAATTCTTTTTCAAGGACCCTAGACTTGGTTTTATGTGATGTGAAAGAAATTCACACTCATCGTAGGCAATGTTTGTAAAAATACTATCGTAGCCCAAAGATGAAAATAGTCAGATCAATACTTGACATAGATACGTTTCAAAGGGTGGAACATGTTTTTACGTATTTGAGAGAGAATGTTTATGATGTTTTTAAAACAAATTACTTACTACTATACGGCATAATCATGTTGGCACATCGGTTCTCGTCCGATCATCGAAGTTAAGCAACGTTGAGCCTGGCTAGTACCAGATGGGTGATCATTTGGGATTCCTAGGCGCTGTATGTGCTTTCCGTTTATCTCGGCATTGTTTCCAGTCTTTCTGAACCTCCACTTGCCATTGGTATTCATAAATGTCAACTCAAGAGAGGTATGGTTGGAGATTGCCACAAAATTTTCACGCGCAGGCACCCACTTTACAGTGGGTATCCATAGCCTGTCAAGACTAAAAGAAGGCTTGGATTACCACTGAACGCCACAATCGCGTCCTCGTCAGATTACCGAAGTTATACAACATTAAGCCTGGTCAATACTAAAATGAATGACCATTTGGGAATTTGGTGCTCTCCGCTTATTTCGGCATTGTTTCCAGTCAGCATCTATTGCAAATGATAGTGTTTAATTTGATTTTGGAACAGTCAGTCTTTGATCTCTCCTTTCCACTGGACTCAAGCATAGTCGATTCAGAAAAAGAGAGGCTGGGATTGCGCAACCCTTGCCTCACAATTACACGCGCATCTACCCTAACAGGCGTGTCCATTGTCTTTTGAGACTGAACGGAGGCATCGAATTACTACTATTTTCAATAAATAAAGAGGAATCATAATCGTTTTATTTATTTAAAAATAAATCTAACTATGACAATTATTTTATGAAAGGATAAATAATCATATTGTTACTTTATTTTATTGAACCTGACAAATATTTATTACTAGCAGGCTTCCCGGCATTGCCCGGTTGTAAAATACGCTTAAATATAATACTTTGATTAATACAGATTTCGTATTTATTATCATATTATATTCGACCAAATATATGGCAATGATTTAAAAAGTTTAAAAAAGAAATGACTCGTGCGCCACCATCGAGAATTGAAACCAAAACGTTTAGCTTATGATTTACTTTTTTCCTTTAGCGTTAATGCCTGAGCTATGAATACATGATTGCTGCAAGGCTAAAAATTAAAACCTGAACGAATAGCTATTACGTTACGCATGCATATTCGTAATGCCGTCGTTCGACCATCACCTGGCAAATTCAATTTGTTTTAATTTTCACACTTTTGTACTGGTTTCCACCGGCTAAAACCCAAATATAAAGTTTCGCATGCGTTCGAATACGCTATATATTAACTTACATGTCTGTAGACCAAAAACTCACTGAGGAGCTTGGTTTGCAAAATCTTTAAACATATATATATATATATATATATATATATATATATATATATATATATGCACACATAAATCTATATAGAAAGAGTTTGTGTTTACTATAAACTTTTTACGCAACTATTAAGCAAGTATAAATCATGTAGATTATCTGCATGAATATAATTACACGAAATAGTAAACTAAAGATGGTCATCGCGTGAGAAAATCGAAAAAAACTAAAAGGGAATTAATTAAAATGAATGTTTAAAAGAATATGCAAATTAGCTAGATTTTTTTCAGATGAATGCCATTTCACGAGCCATATATAATAAAGTTGAATTTTCTTTTTAAAATAAATAGAAAAAAAGGTTTTTAATATAAATATCAATACACACACACACAAAAAATCATAAGAGTATATATATTTCAAAACGAATATCATTATTCACCAAAAGATCGATGTAGAAAGCACCGTGGAATTTCCAGGAGTACCAGTAATAATAATAATAATAAGAGTTCAGAGAGTATTTGAAGCTCGGGGAGGCTTATTGTCACACAGATACTTTATAAGGTCAACAATCTTAGTCAGAAAACATGAATGACGATTGGCCGCTACGATAATGCAAAATGGCTTGCAACAGCTCTGACAAATGCCTGAAAAGACTAGCTATCATTAGGACTATGAGAAGAGAATATTCTTTTCATTGTTTTGACTCTCGAGTGTATATCCGATAAAGTTAGACACAGTTAATCAATCGAGAACCACATCACTCTAGATAAAAACATATAAGATAATAATTGATATATACTCGAGAGTCAAAATAATGAAAAGAATATTCTCTTGTAAAAGCCCTAGTCATCACTCAGATGCCATAGAACACCGCTTGTTATTATCAGAGCAATCAGCGATAAGGACTTGTCTTAAAACTCTTCGTGGTTAACTAATTGTTGTGTAGACGCCCACTAATTAGCATACGTGGATGAACAAGATATAGATAAAAGTATCAAATCAGCAAGACCGGAGAGTTGCGTTCGAATGCCGGATAGGCAAGACGCATGTGCCGGTTGCTCCATGAAAGACTTTAACACGCCCTCTGCCGGACAATCTTCAAACTGCAGTACAACTGCACCTTTGTAAATATGTATTATCTTTTCGTCTTAATATATTTATTTTACCTTTACTTTCTGCGTTCGTGTTGTTATTGATACAGACACAACAATAATGATTATAAATACTTATCAGTTAAGTAATATTTGCTAAAATTCTACAACATTTTACAAATGGAATTGTCATGACGTAAAAGGTGTGATAGAGTAGAGTCAGAATGATACTACTATGAGTTATACTACTATTACAACTTCCACCACCACTCCCACTACGAATACCAATACTATTATAACTACTAATGCTGCTATTACTACTAAAATCATCGCCACGGCTACTAATATTACTAATACTACAGCCATTTACTACGACTACTTTAAGATATAGATTCGAACCTATTTGGGAAGCTTTCCAATAAATGTTAACTAGGTTAAAGAGCGATTTTTTTACGAACATACATATATATATATATATATATATATATATATATATATATATATATATATATATATATCCACAGCCAGACAACATTGTAGCTCACAAGAGTCATGACAGCCAACAAACCGTTTTGCGTTTTGTCGCTGGAGAAAAAGAAAATATCGCGAGGGTCAGATTGTGAATATTTCAATTTGAAATATTTAAACAGATTTCAAACTCAAGACTCGAGATGCGCCCTCATTTGGGCTCATCAGTTCGACATATCCGAACCCGAGATTCGAGACCCGAGCCTCTTGCGAGTCGAGTATTCTACCAACTGAGCAAACCGCCACACACACAAGAGAGTCTGTTAGCTAACGAAGATCAAGCAAACGCAGCGAAAATCCGACAGTGGATTGAACCTACTTCGTCTCGAACAATGGATGCGGTCATCATGACCAGCTATAACCCAAACCAATGTCTCACAGGAGTTTTATACTAGCTAAGGATGCCATCACGGCGAGCTTACCTAGCGAGCCATCAGCAATAGAACCTTCAGAATGTGAGAGAATATACGATTATTTCCACAGCGAGACAACGTCGCAGCTCACGAGGCTTCCAGTTTCAGTTTGTTGACTGTCATGGCTCTTGTCAGCTGCGACGTTGTCTGACTGTGAAAATCATTGAATATTCTCTCACATCCTTAGTAGGCCGTGGAATATTTCTCTCAACTCTCACAGCCAAAATTTGAAAGGTCTCTTAAAGTAGTTATCCATGTGCTGAAATCCGAAGCTCACAATATTAACGCTGTTGTATCTCAGTGATCTATCCTGAGCCCAACTCTCTTCCCAACTCAACGACCTCTCAAATAATATTGTTCCTTCATTCGTCGGTATCTATACAGTTGATATAATGATTTATGGCAACATTTCAACTGATTTTTCTTAAGGTGGCTCGTATTCTGTTGACTAAGGTACCACCTTAGCTCCACCTTCCCAGGCTTTGTATTTTCACCCTTTGGAAAGGAACGCGTTCCTATTGGGGAATCTCGAAACATCTGCAATTTTTTGTTGGCTCGGGTGGTCTTCAGAGAGTGGTGGAAAATCTCCTCTTACAACCTTGTGTCACAGCTTCCCGCCGTGATAGGAAGATAAAAACCAGCCTTCGACCTGCAAGTCAACAAAGATGGGTTTTAATTACAGTACCTGGTATTTCCAATTGGTTACCCATCTAAGTACTGACCAACCTCGGTCTCCACTTATTTTTTTCTCTCTCTCATTCATGAATCGGCGTGTCAACGTGATTATTCTATTGAACAATACAGGATTGTCAAACTTTTTTTGTAATTAATGTTTTGACTTATTTTTAATCTTGTGATTTTTTTTTTCTTGCTAAACTTATTTTTCTGTCACTTATAATTCTTTCTGCTAACTTCCTTTCCGTTTTGTGTTTCGTCGCGTGAGAAAAAGAAAATGTCGCGAGGGTCAGTTTGTGAATATTTAATTTTCAAATATTGAAACAGATTTTAAAAGATTTCGAAGCCCGAAAAAAAAAAAAAAAAAAAAAAAGAAACAGCTGATGTGTGCGTGCGTGCACGCGGTTGTTTCTTAATTTGAACTCGACTCCAGAAAAGCAATTAGAATTTGGGGAAATCTTAGAATAGCCTAATAAGAATAAAGAAAAAAAAAACATGTAAGCGTGGCCTACTTTTTATTTAAAAGAAATGGTAAAAGAACTTATGAATTAATACGAATATATTAGATTACAATCTGATGGCTTACAACTTGAGATATATATATATATATATATATATATATATATATATAATGTGGTTTTGCTAATTAACGCTCATTTCGTTCATGCTGTTTTCTATATGTCTTAATCACGGAAAATACATGCAAAAACAGTGACCGGCGTAGATATTTAGGTATGTTTGAAAAATATTCCATTGTAATTATTCTAATTTGCAAATAACTGATCAAGTGACTTATGCCTACTAACTTTCTACCATGTATTAATTTTTCATTGTATGTTGTTTGCGAACTAATTCTTTTTCAGTATGTCGTCTATGGCTCCAACTTTATCAACTGAATTTTTTTTTTCAGAACTAATAATGCTCTTAGTGACATCCATACGTCTGTCCGAGATGCTTCTGGACTCATCAGGAACATTAATTCCAGCAAAGCAACTAGCTCTGACAATATTTCAATCATAGTTCTCAAAAAGCTGCAACCGCAAAACAGTTCTCAAAAAACTGCAATCCCAACATAGTTATTCAAACGTTACCTTAAGGATAAATATTTCACAACAACTTAAAAAAAAACTCGAGTGTTCCCCGTATTTAAAAGATATGGGGCATCAGTCTTTTGCATCTCAGTACAGACCAATCAGCCTCTTGTGCGTCATAATCAAGTTGCTTGAGTCCGTTTCAACCACCTCAGCAAAAAAGTAACCTATTCAGCGACATGCAATGTAGTTTCAGTTCTGAGAGATTAACAGCTGATCTGCTGTCTTTTCATTATTTGATGAGAGACTATTTTTTTTCTAATCGCCTGTAGCATTCCTACTGAGGAATCCCGATAATTCTGCAATTTTTTGTTGGGTCGAGTGCGCTTCAGAGAGCGTTGGATTTTCAAATCCCATCTTTCGACCTTATGTCACAGCATCCCACTGTGGGAGGAAGATAAATACCAATCCTCGGCCTGCAATTCCACAAAGAGGGGTTTAATTACAGTACCTGGTATTCCTAAGTGGTCACCTATATCGGTTATATAACACAGGATACGTGAACTTATTGAGGATGGCTTCGATTCTAATGCAATAGCTCTTGACATATATAAGGCATTTTATACGCACAAAGGTTTATTTCATAAGATTTCCAGCTACGGAATAGTTGAAAATGTTCTGTCAACTATAAAATCCTTTCTCTCTGAAAGGCATATTTAAGTGGTCGTAGAAAGGCAGTAATCTGAAGCTCACAAACGCTTACTTACCTCAGGGATGCGTTTTTGGCCCAACTCTCTTCCTGATCTTTACCAACGACCTCCCCAAATAACATCATTCGTTCATTCGTCAACATCTATGTAGATGATACTACCATCTATGGCAACACTTCAAAGACCGAGAAAGATCAGCATCTTTTTTAATCTCTCATCTCAGACCTGGAGCATGTGCTACAATGTAATAAACAAAATGGCTAGTTACATTTAATGCATCCAAAACCAAATTCTGTCTTTTCATCACCAACGCTCATATCCCCACTTTGCCCCACTTGAAATGAATGGTTCTTATCTTGAAGAAGCGCTCTGCTTCGACAAACTTCAGGGATTGACCTTTACCCCTGATCTGAAATGGAAGACCTATGTCAGATCCTTGCATAGGGAATTTTATATTCCAGAATTTATTTGTTTGCATAATCACCACAATTCTCAGTACAGTTTTGTCAGAAATTCAATGACGCATCTCAGCTTCTGACGCACAACGACAGAGGTTGCTTTCTTAGAGGCTCACTCCAATATCTGCAATAAAGAAATGAAACTATCAGGTCATGTATGCATAAGTTCAGACATCATCACAATACAAGTTATATTACGCTATGATCTATTTGGGCGGAATAAAAATAAAAAGCCTATTATAGAAATAATCGTTTCTGACTATTAATCTACAAAATGAAATTAATCTACAAACCAAGCACGCACAGAACATATGTATGATTTCAGTATAAAATTATCCAATGGGGGTTGATATGGTATAAAACCCAACAACCAATCAAATCTCGACTTCAGCTGGTTGATTTTTTTTATTTTAATGTCGTTTCTGTCGGTACAAAATACGGGAATCCTTAATTTCTTTATACTTTTGTTTTAGCCCATACAAGGCATATTGCAACTTGGACGCAAGGGGTTACTATTTGGCGTCGTTGGTTGGTTGGTTGTTTTTGTTTTACGGCATATCAACCCTTTTCAGGTTATTTAATGCCGAATTCAAAGATTTTGAAGAAAACATTTTTTTAAGAGAATATATTTGTTGTTTTCACTTCGGTTTCTATTTAACCCATAGTTGGAATCCTAACAGGTACTACTACTCCGGGTGAGAGTGGACCTGGGAGCAATGGTAATTAAAGGGTGGCTCCACACTCCCCAAAGCCCACAAGCTGGGGTCTCGCCACTGGATATAGTTTAAGGTCATATCCAGGACCCCCATTGAGGGACTTTTACCCTCTGCAGGGGGGCAGTCGGCGTATTCTAATGCTCCACCGACAGGGCCGCTATTTGGCATCGTGTCTAACAGGGAACTGTGGGAGAGCTGAGCAGCGAGATGTCTATTCGCATTCGATTTAAACTCCTGCGAGTTGTACAGACAATGAAGTGGGAAACATGGAGGGATTTCCAAAGTCTAGCAATCCGATGAGAAAAAAAAACTATCAGAGTAGAAGACTTTCTGAAATCTAGTGATCTCAACAGTGAATGGGTGGGACTTTGCTGATTGTCGGGTAAATCGGTATTATGTATGTCGAGGGAGCACACGCTGTAGTTAGCAATCGTAGTCGAAGGTTCCGCCTTCCTTCATGTGGCGCGTTTTTGGCGGGAAATTAGTTGCAAATAATAAGGAAGAATGGCAACAACGAACGTAAGATTAACAGACCTGAAACGATGATATGAATCGAAGGAAGCCATCATGAATTACGCCCCCAAGTAAGCATGCAGAAACGTGGGGTCACCTTTCATTTGTCCCCGGTTCTAAACAGATGGTTTTTAGGTGCCTATCTCTACATCACTTTATTTGATATAATAAAAAACAGTCGCATTAGTCGCGCACAACGTATTTAGATTATTTGTAGAAAAAAATAATTAAATTAATTCTTAATTCACTTACAACCAAATTTCTCAATTTGTATAAATTATTAACAATATTATGAAAGTACACTGTCCTTTCGTAAAAGGAGTCCATTTTTGTTTTTGTTTTTGTTGTTGTGAAAATTTAATGTTTGGATGCGTCAACGCCTTTCCGTTTGTCAGTCCGTCAATTAGTATGGTATACTGCCGCGAATCAGTTATTCGCGTTTTAATGTAGAAACATCCCATCATTAAACGCGCAGATTTACTCGACGCACATTAATAATCTTTTTTTTTTACAAGGGCGACACCACTTATCAAGCCCCGAAGGCCACTCGAAGATAAAGGTTAATGGGTATGGTATTCATACGGACAACAGTATAGTAATCGTTAGTAGTGAGAATTTCGGTATAATTTGATTATCCAAGGTGACGGCTAAGTAAGAATTTGTTTCCACTAGACTTGAAGGCGACCATATTGCAATCAGCAGACAAATGGAACAGAGTTCCACAGGCGGGCAGTGATAGGAAAGAAGTTCACTTCATGGAATCTACGTTTAGATTTAGGCACAAATAGAGAGTGATGGAAATTGCTGTTACTGGTTATAACTAGACGAGTGGTTTTTTCTGAAAGTTAGGCAAGGAGGACTATAGATTGGAGCTCAGACAAGCAGTTGTAATGAACATAACGATAGATTGAAGACAAGCTAGCAACGTCTCTTCTGTTTGAAAGAGATTGTAGGGAAGAGAAAAGGGCATCACCCATCAGGTTTCAAAACCGGTTTTGAACTCTGTCAAGGCAGGAGAGGGGGGCTCTGAGCAGCTCCTGTCCAGATGTGGCAACAGTACTCTATCCTAGGAGTACTTGGCTCTTATACAGGTAGAGAATTGCATCGGTAGTGAGATATCTACTGAAGCAGTACAATGATCTAATGATTTTTCTGGCGACTTTGGCAACGGACTTGATATGTGTGCTTAATTTTAGATAATAATAAAGGTCAGTCCCAGAAGCTTGTCAAAGCACGGTGCTTTCCAAAGACGAGAGCCATTCCTTTCAATTTGGGAAGATGTGTTCAAGCATCTTTTGTCTGTCACTGTTCTTTGAGATATTATTTACTACGGCCTTTCAAGTTTCAATGCCATTTTATTTAATCTGTTGGGCTAATGTTTGAAATATGTTTTTTTATACATATATTTTAATACTAGTTGCAAATATCATTTCCTTTGGTCTGTCAAAGTAAAGTACGACATTTTTTTATTTAGTCTTTCTGTAAGAATTATCATTTGCTTTGTTTCCCCCCCCCTAAGTTTGAAATAGTCTTTTCCTTTAGTTTGTCACGCCTGATTGAAATATTATGCATTGGGACTGTATTACTTAAGTTTTTCTTTTTTATTTCTGATCATTTTATTCAAGCTTGGGATGGAGCATTCTATCGGATGCCAGATAATCACAGGCTATACCATACATTCTAACCAAGAGATCTTTCAAAGATTCTACCCGTCACTTTAATGTAACAGACTGTGTACGAGTGCGTGTGAGAAAATATTAGAAGCAGCAGCCATTAAAACACGTATGCAAATTAGCAAGTGTGCGTAAGTTTGCGTCACCATAAAAAAGAAAGAAAAAAAGACAGCATGTGGTCGAGCATGAGAAGGGTAGAGCTTACCGGTGATGATGGAAGTATGAATACGGGGACGAGAAAGTGCTAGCTAACGCCGACGCGAGGTGGCGGCAATAGAGACTTTTAAAAAGCACGTGTGCATGTGTGTGCGAAAAGTCTTCGGAAAGATAATGGGATGTGTTGTTTTAGAGGAATCACGAATAACTGCAGGTTATCTACACTTATTTTTTTCTTTCCTTTCTTATTTCTTTCTTTTTTATTTTTCTTTCCTTTTATTTTTTTGCGGTGTCGGACAGCGTGTGGGTTCGAGAGGTTTGAACCTTAAGAGTAGTTAAAAAGTAATGACCATGTTATATAAGTGCAATTGTTTGAATCTGTCTTTCCCTTGTTTATCTAGTATATTTGCTGGGGAGTTAATTAAAAAAATCATGAGTCTAGTTGTTTTTTATAATTTACTAGAGGGATGGAGATCTTCCTAAGTTTCTTTTCATGTCGTTCATAAGACCTTGGTATGTCGTACATAAGACTTTGGTATGTCGTACATAAGACCTTGGTATGTCGTTATCTTTCCCATATCAGCTCTACTTAACTAAGCATTATTGAGGACACTAACTTCCACTAAGATTGTTTCTTTTTTCCCCTTTTGTCCTATATCATTGTGTCAAGTTTAATAGCTCCGTTTTCTATATGTGTTTGTCTACACCAGTGGTTCTCGATCTTTTCTTACTCATGGACCCCTTTTCCCTTCTTCTTTACTTGGTGGACCCCTTCATAACTATTGGTCATAAGACAATCTCCTATTTTTCACTAATATAAATTTTGAACTTTTAATAATCAAAGAAATATTATATAATTAAGCTTTACTTTTAAATGAAAACTAATTTAATGCAAATAAAGTATTCTACAACAACTATAATAATAATGATAAGTTTTGTTATGTTTTGCCTGTGGACCCTCAGAAATATTCAGTCGACCCCCCGGGGTCCATGTGGACCCCGGTTGAGAACCTCTGATCTACACCCAGGCTTACGTTTAAAATATACGTTTCTTTTGCCCGTCCTGCTTACGTTTAAGATATAATCTTTCTTTTGTCTGTCAGGCAATATTATTGCATTTGTTTTACCAGGCTTACGTTTAAAATATCATTTTCCTTGGCCTGCCACTTTTGATGGAAGTAGTTTATTAACTACAAGAAATACGGGTCCCATTATGCAAGGCTAACAACTGGTGTGTTTTCCTGTAATATCACATGGAACTAGCGAATCTTTAGACAGGAGCTTTGCATCCAGAGATATAGCGCTCGGCATTTGAATGTTAAGTCATAGAATCATGTTGTGTATCGTGTCTTTCTGACAGGAATAACACAAAAGGATTTTTTAGTAAAATTTTGTTATACATTTAGATAAAAGCTTTTCAACAGAAAAGTTGTATGTTTTTCTGCTCTTTATTTGAATTTAAATGGCATAGGAGCGTTGATATCATTGATCGAATCTTTCTGATTGAATTTGAAGAACCACGCCGAATTGGATTCCTTTACACAATCTGAAACCCCCGTTAATATTAAATACTATAAGAGAGATTTCTTGGACCGAAGGTCAAGAAAAATTAAACAAACTAGTTTTTATACATTTTTATGTTAACAGATTTATTTCGTTGATTATAAAAAATCGATTTCAATAAAATTAAATTAAAACTTTAAATAAAAAAAAATAAATTAAAAAAATTAAATTAAAAAAATAAATTAAAAAAGTTCATTGATTATAAAAAAGATTTTAATAAAATTAAATTAAAAAAAAAACACACACAACGTACGATATGATTTGAGAATCTTAAGTAGGACGACCCCCGGTGTTCTTGGGGTTAGGGTTAGGGTTAGGGTTAGGGGTATTGTTTTGAATGAAAACCTTAGCTAGGATCAAGCATAGGCTAGCAAAGGTGCAGTGATAAGTATGACCATAGATAGCCTCTCCCCAATTTTTGAGTGGCCTTGTGCCTAATTCTTTGTTTATTTCTGCTTTGTTTGTAAACTTTCAGAGTAAATAAAAAATATAACTCAAAGTGTAGTATCTGTTCTGATGCTACACTTCATTTTTTTTTTGTTCTCGGTTAGTGGAGAAGAAATTCTTCACGACTGAGAAAATGTTTATTTTTGTTCGTTTTCTCCATATGAAAACACGTATCCGGTGTCTAACTCAGCCCTTGTGGAGAGGCAAATCAAATAGGAATTTCACGTGTTCTTTAATGAATCTATTAGGATCCTTCCCGAAATTAAAGAAATTATCTACATAAGCATATTTATTTTTAAAATATCAGCTTGCAGATCATCTTATTTAGCTATATAATTATAAAACTTAAATCGTCTTTTTGAGTTTTTAAACCATCCTTCCGGTTTAAGAGTCCGGTTTAGGATCTTCGGTTTGGGACAAATACTTGATACATACGGATGATATAAGCGAGATTTATTAATTAACAACAAATGACGATAAGACAATTGTTTAAAAGAAACAAAAAAAGGATCAATTTATGTGATTCAAAAATATTTTTTTCTTTGTCCTACTTGTGTGTGAGTAAAACTGGAACTAGATTAAAAAAAAACAAATATCCGTTTTTCGTGTCCGAAATTATTTATTTACGATTTTTTTTTTTTGTAATTTTTATTGCAAGTTGGAATTATTTTTAAATAAAATAAATCAAAGCAAATGTGTTTTTCTAATGTAAAAAAAAAATACTTCTAAGTCAATATTAATCAATCTTAGTCAATAATAGTTATATTGAAAGAAAAAATATTTGGGTTAGGGTTTTTACGACATAACCCAGCGTAGTTTACATCATTAAAATAAATCAAAATCTACTATTTTTTTTTTTTTGGCTAATAAGTTTCAACGACCTTTAAAGATAATATAATTTTTTTTTTTAATAATTAAAATTACACATTTTAGAGTGAGGGATAACTTTCTGATATAAATTTAACGTAAAATGGATGAGAGTGGGATCACAAGTTCCAAACATTAAAAAAAATATGTAGAAGAACTTTAAAACGTGTGTGTGTGTGTGTGGGTGGGGGAGTTTTCATATATATTTTTTAAAAGATTTGCTTTGAAAAGATCTCACCGTTAAATATTACTTAATCAGTTAATTGTTATTTCCTGATATTTTTAAGGCTGTTAACACACACACACACACACATGCACACACACACACACACACAACTGGGCTTCATCTGTACAATGAACACTCCTTTGTTGTATATATATATATATATATATATATATATATATATATATATATATATATATATATACTAGCAGTATTACCCGGCCTTACTCAGGGGGTTACTTTGGTGCCTTTTCTGTGTGTGCCTATTTTGATCTGTATCTTCGGTAATTCCAATATTTTTATTTTTTTATTTTTGTAATCCTAAAATTATTTTAGTAAATTTCAGTTATATTGATCAACGTAGCCCCTATACACAGCATTAATAGAATTTCTTTGAATTGTACCTTTAGCAGCTATTCTTCCCGCACACGTAAATTTCGATATATATATATATATATATATATATATATATATATAATGTGTGTGTGTTTGTGTGTGTGTGTGTGTGTGTGTGTGTGTGTGAGGCTACTAAAGTACATAAGCCGCTTACCATTCACCTAAAAATAGAAAATTAGGATACTTGGAGACAAAATACAATCGACATTTTCCAATTAGGCTATGAATAGAATATTACAGAAAAGAAATAAATAAAAAGGTGAATCTCACGCTCTATTCTTTGATAACATCGACTAGTCATAAAAGTTATACAAAGAAAGGGAGAATAACCCGAGAATAGGTCACGTGGTATCAGATGAGGGAAACAGCCTGGAAATAATGTCATGGGATCCTGTAAATTATCAATCGACAACTGAGAGGTTCCATTTTTTTTGTGCGTTTGGACAATATACGTATTTTTTTTCGATATATATATATATATATATATATATATTTTGCTAAATTTATGCATTAATGTATTTATTGTTTATTTTCTTTTGAACTTCTCCGTCAATTATTGCTTTTTTTTTAGTGAGGATAACTGTGAGATATAATGTTGACTGTTTTATTATTCGACATATGAACACACACACACAAAAAGAAAGAATGGGTTCTATGAGATTTAATCTGGCCGTTTAATTATGAAAATATTGTTTCAGACAAACGAAAATACTCTTTAATACTTAAGCATTACAGGCAAATGAAAATACTATTTAAAACTTAAGCGTTTTGTATTTACAAGAGAGTCATCACATATCAAGGCCCGAAGACCATCCGAGGATAAGAGTTGATGTATGTAAGGTGGTAGTATAGTAATCGTTAATGATGTAAGTTAGCTAGAATTTGATTACTTAAAGGAATGGTTCAACAAGAATTTGTTTACATTAGACTTGAAGCTACCATTATATAGTCGGCCGGGAAGCAAGCCAGCGAAACAGTGTTCTACGGGCGGACAGTTCTAAGAAGCTTTATTCATGGTATTTGCATTTAAATTTATGCACAGATAGAGAGTGGGGGAAATTGTTGATAGTGGTTGTAGCTAGTCGAGAGTAACAAACGGGCATTCTATTTAAAACTAAAGCGCGACTAACAAACTAAAATGCTATTTTAAAATCAAGCATGACAGACTACCAAACGTGCTTTATAAATTTCCAGCATAATAGACCAATGAAAATGATATTTTAACTTCGTAATCTAGTAGCTGGTTCCCTTTTCTCTTCTTTGCAATCTCTTTCCGACAAAAGAGACGTTGTGAGCCTGTCTCTGCTCTATCGTTATTATCATAGCTAGTGCTTGACTGAACTCCAATATATGGCCCCCCTCGCCAATCTTTCACAAAAATATTCGTTTAGCGAAAACCACTATCAATAATTCCCCCCGACCCAACTTATCGATGCCTACATCTAAACGTGGATTCCATGAACAGAACTTCTTTCATAAAACTACCCGCATGTGGAACTGTTCCGTTGGTCTGCTTTCCAGCTGACTACAATACTGTCGTCTTCAAGTTCAACGTAAACAACTTCTTATTGAACCGTCCTCGTAAATAATCTAATTATACCAAATTTCCACCACTAATGATTAATACTCTACTATCCCAATGACTGCCATACACACATTAACCTTTATCTCCGAGTGGCCTCCGGTCCTTAATATGTGGTAATCCCTTTGTACAAAAAAAAAGCTTGAACCCTTTTTATAGCCAATAAATGTGTCATAAAATGGATACTTATTTCCTCTAACGTTGAGTAATCCTAGCAAGGATTTTTGGTCACACGATGATCAAACACTACACGATATAATATTTTTTAATAACCCTTTTTTATGTCTTCATCCGGAAACCTACAAGAGTTTGCTGAGGAGTCAGAGGCTTCCAGACATTCACAACTGGCGTCTTCGAGTGGACATTGTGAGCAAGACCTTGTTGAGCCGCTCTTGTTGATAGTGAAGTCATTGAAAAGTGCCAAGAACAGCAGTAAATAGTTAATATATAATGTAATTAAATTTGTGAATGGAAAAAAAAAGATAAAAACATGAATTTTACGAATTGGTCAGCAATTCAACCTCTGTCCCATCGACAAAATGTTGCATTCCTCTGCCTGTTCTACAAGTACTTAAACAGTGAATGCTATGACGAACTGCAAGCACTTGTACCCCCTCGACGTAAATACCCCCGACCAACCCGACAAGCAGCTAAATCCCACGCCTTCACAGTAGAGATCCCTAGATGTAAGAGAGCCTTCTACTCCAGTAGCTTCTTCCTCAGAACCGCTAGATTTTGAATTCCCTTCCGGGTCCCTGCTTCCCCAACTTTGAATTCCCTTTCGGGTCCCTGCTTCCCCAACTGTACTGAAATGCAGAAGTTCAAGTGTAACGTGAACCGACATTTTGCTGCCCAACTCCCTACATAATACCCCTAATGCTTATGTCCATGATAGTAGTCCCTACATCAAAGTGGCAATGTGCCTTGTTTTGGGTGAAAATGTAATTTAAAAAAAAAATTAGTAACAGCTTATACAAGAAAGGAAATTTGAGAATGAAACGAGAAAATATGAAATAACAAACAAAACATATTTATTGTATTATTTTTGCTGGAATCTTTTGAAATGAGGCTTGGCGCAGTGGATAGAGGCGTTGAGTCTCTTCGGTTCCAGGTGAACATTGTCCGAAAATAGCGGTTTCAATCCTACCAAAGCCGGCAAGATGATTAGTTTGCCAAAATATAGCGAGGCAACAACTATGGAAGGCAGCAATTACTTGGGATACATTGATAAGACTTAGTATTCCTACCCCGGTAGGTTCCACTTGGTCATGCCTGTTTTTGTATTCCTTCTGGGCCAGTTTGCTGCATTCACTTACTATATGGTTTATCGTTTCGTCTCTTGTCCACAGAGTCTCCATTTGCGGTAAACCACTTAAAAAAATACAAGAGAATGAGTTGGCCAAAACGTAGCGAAACAACAACTATGAAGATTAGAAGAGTCCGCAAAAAGAATGAATACAAAAAATCCAAAAAAAGTAATATATACTTATACAGACCAAAGTTTGTCGGGAAGTTTTAAAGTACTTCAATTAAAAGTATCGAAAGTGGTGCAGATTATCGAGTTCGACAGAAAGATTCTTGTGTTTGACAGGATATACTTGAGGAAGGTACAAGGTTTAATTGGTTGAAACGCTGTGAGAATAAAACTTAAGATGAGAATTGTTGTCTGAATAATACATGGTTTTTAGTACATTAGTTTTTATAGGATTTTTAGATTTAGGGGTTCGTTACATTTTAAAACAGCGAACAATTTTGAATACGTCTAAACCAATCAATATTCATATTAACATTCAAGTAATGTATTCGTATTGTGTTCTATAATAAACGTGTTAACTACCCTTATATACAGTGTAACCCGTATTTAAGAGACTTTGTATCCGGTCCCAACAACTCGATATATATCAACTCGAATATAAGAAAAACGGATATAAAAGATATTTTCTCTGGTCCTCAATTATAACCTGTGTAAATGTACGGAGTAACCGATATAAGAGACTTCGTATATGGTCCCAACAAATCTCTCTTATATCCGTTTTTCTTATATCCGGGTCTCTTACATCTGCGTTAAACTGTATTATCGTATTCAGTCGGCCATTCTTCCATCGATATAGTCAACAGATTAAACACACTACATAGAGGGCTCACTTTAAAAACTGTTTAAAACAGTTTTACATGCGTAACCGTAACAAACCTACAAAGTATCTAACGTCTTCCGCTTTTATCAATCGGGACACCCTGCTTGTCTCGTACATTTAATTTAAAAAATACAGCGTGAATTATACGACCTTGATGGGACTTGAACCCACAATCTTCGGTTCCGGAGACCGACGCCTTATCCATTAGGCCACAAGGCCACTCCTACTAAACTTATCAGTTTTATTTATTTATTTAAGTGACGCATAAGATTATATGAAAAAGCGTGTTTGGCTTAGCTTAAAAGGTGAAGCAATTATTATTGTTTGAAAAGTTTACATATTGTTATTTTTTACAATTGTGATTAAACATTTTGTTTCTTCGAGTGGCAATACACGATACAAATTATTATTATTATTATTATTATTATTATTATTATTATTATTATTATTATTATTATTATTATTATGCAATTATTATCTTACGCTACAATAGTATACCGACCAATCTAAGTTGTTTTTAAGGGGTATGACATCGAAGCTGATAATCAAATCCGTCGCAACTTTTACCGTTTGCATGGTATGAACCCCTGGACCTTTGGACTATTTTGCGCCATTTAACTGCACACACACATTATATATATATATATATATATATATATATATATATATATATATATATATATATATATATATATATAATTCAAACACGGTAGTGTTTTAATGTATGGCTATTTGCAGATTTAGTCGTTTAGAACTGCTTTAAAACTTCACCCCACTCTTTTTAAAACCAAATTTCAAACAATTATTGCAGTTTATGGTTAAGCTTCTCAGCTATATTGTGAAAAAAAAATTAGTTTTCGTTCAGTAGAACAAAATTTACTGAATGAATTTACTGGTGTTCAAAATCGTAAAAAAATATAAGGAGATAGCGACGTTTTTATAATTGGTTTCCATAGCAACCACGTGTCTTTAGCAACTACAGTTGTTACCAATTCACGGCTCTCGCGAAAATAAGTAACAAGTGAAAGAGAGAGAATGAAAGAATTAAAGGGAGATAATTGGGAGAATTTTATTTAAAGCAGAGCAAGATAGCACGGCATGATGCTGTTCCAAATAGAAAATCAATACAGCTATGGGTCGCCAATTTCTTAGCTAACGGTTCGGAATTTAAAAGAAAGCTACCTAGAAGGTCTCGGAACGCTCAAACGTCAGACAATATTCAAGCTGCGAGACTTCCTGTTATTCAGTTATCTACACGTTCAGCTCGCAAAAATGCTTTGGCCGTGAGGTTGTCTGATCGAACAGTCAGAAAAATTGTACACACTAATATTCAGTTCCATCTGTGTAAATTAATGATTGTTCAGAAACTGCACGAGAGCGACTGGACAGATGCATGTCAAAACGTGCAAGATATTTCTGCAGCAATTTGTACAAACAAAACGCCTACGTAACAATCAGCTAGTATTTTTTGCTTACATTTAAAACAGCGAACAACTTGAATACGTCTAAACCAATCAATATTCATATTAACATTCAAGTAATGTATTCTATAATAAACGTGTAAACTACACTTATATACAGTGTAACCCAGATATAAGAAACGTAGTGTCCTGTCCCAACAACTGTCTTATATCTGGGTTCCACTTATATGCGGGTTTCCCTGTACATTAACACAGGCTCTAGTTTGGGACCAGAAAAAAAAAATCTCTTATATCCGGGACTGCGTTAAACTGTATTATCGTATTCAGTCGGTCATTCTTCCAGTCGATATAGTCAACAGATTAAACCGACTACATAGAGGTCACACTTTGAAAACTGTTTAAAACAGTTTTACATGCGTAACCGTAACAAACCTACAAAGAATCTAACGTCTTCCGCTTTTATCAATCGGTACATCGTGCTTGTCTCGTACATTTAATTTAAAAATAGAGCGTGAATTATACGACCTTGATGGGACTTGAACCCACAATCTTCGGTTCCGGAGACCGACGCCTTATCCATTAGGCCACAAGGCCACTCCTATTAATCTTATCAGTTTTATTTATTTATTTAAGTGACGCATAAGATTAAATGAAAAAGCGTTTTTGCCTTAGCTTATAAGGTGAAGCAATTATTATTGTTTGAAAAGTTTACATATTGCTATTTTTTACAATTGTGATTAAACATTTTGTTTCTTTGAGTGGCAATACACAATACAAATTGTTATTATTATTATTATTATTATTATTATTATTATTATTATTATTATTATTATTATTATTATTGTTGTTGTTGTTGTTGTTATGGTTTACGTTATTATTATAATCATCATTATTATTGTTCTTTTTGGGGTTGTTATTTATTATTATTATTATTATTATTATTATTATTATTATTATTATTATTATGCAATTATTATCTTACGCTACAACAGTACACCGACCAATCTAAGTTATTTTAAGGGGTATTCGAGGTCGCTGACATCGAATCTAATAATCAAATCCGTCGCAAATTTACCGTTTGCATGGTATGAATGCCTGAACCTTTTGGACTATTTTGCGCCATTTCACTGCACACACACACACACACACACACACACACACACACACACATATATATATATATATATATATATATATATATATATATATAATTAAACACGATAGTGTTTGAATGTATGGCTATTTGCAGATTTAGTCGTTAGAACTGCTTTAAAACTTCACCACTCACTCTTTTTTCAACCAAATTTCAAATTATTTTTACAGTTTATAGTTTACCTCAGCTATATTGTGAAAAAAAATCAATTTTCGTTCAGTAGAACAAAATTTACTGAATGACTTTATTGGTGTTCAAAATCGTAAAAAAAGATAAGGAGATAGCGACGTTTTTATAATTGGTTTCCATAGCAACCACGTGTCTTTAGCAACTACAGTTGTTACCAATTCACGGCTCTCGCGAAAATGAGTAACAAGTGAAAGAGAGAGAATGAAAGAATTAAAGGGAGATAATTGGTGGAATTTTATTTAAAGCAGAGCAAGATAGCACGGCATGATGCTGTTCCAAATAGAAAATCAATACAGCTATGGGTCGCAAATTTCAGAGCTAACGCTTCGTCATTTAAAAGAAAGCGACCTAGAAGGTCTCGAAACGATCAAACGCCAGACAGTATTCAAGCTGTGAGACGTTGTGTTACTCAGTTATCTACACGTTCAGCTCGTAAAAATGCTTTGGCCTTGGGGTTGTCTGATCGAACAGTCAGAAAAATTGTACACACTGATATTCAGTTCCATCTGTGTAAATTAATGATTGTTCAGAAACTGCACGAGAGCGACTGGACAGATGCATGTCAAAACGTGCAAGATATTTCTGCAGCAATTTGTACAAACAAAACGCCTACGTAACAATCAGCTAGTATTTTTATTCTTGCTTACATTTAAAACAGCAAACAACTTTGAATAAGTCTAAACCAATCAATAATCATATAAACATTCAAGTAATGTATTCTATAATAAACGTTTTAACTTCAATTATATACAGTGTAACCCGGATATAAGAAACAACGTGTCCTGTCCCAACAACTCTCTTATATCGGGGTTCCACTTATATCCGGGTTTCCCTGTACATTAGCACAGGCTCTAGTTTGGGACCAGAGAAAAATATCACTTATATCCGTTTTTCTTATATTAGGGTCTCTTATATCTGCGTTAAACTGTATTATCGTATTCAGTCGGCCATTCTTCCAGCCGATCTAGTCAACAGATTAAACCGACTACATAGAGGTCACACTTTGAAAACTGTTTAAAACAGTTTTACATGCGTAACCGTAACAAACCTACAAAGAATCTAATTCTTCCGCTTTTATCAATCGGTACACCCTGCTTGTCTCGTACATTTAATTTAAAATAGAGCGTGAATAATACGACCTTGATGGGACTTGAACCCACAATCTTCGGTTCCGGAGACCGACGCCTTATCCATTAGGCCACGAGGCCACTCCTATTAAACTAATCAGTTTTAGTTATTTATTTAAGTGACGCATAAGATTAAATGAAAAAGCGTTTTTGCCTTAGCTTAAAAGGTGAAGCAATTATTATTGTTTGAAAAGTTTACATATTGCTATTTTTTACAATTGTAATTAAACATTTTGTTTCTTCGAGTGGCAAGACGCAATACAAATTATTATTATTATTATTATTATTATTATTATTATTATTATTATTATGCAATTATTACCTTAGGCTACAACAGTACACCGACCAATCTAAGTTATTTTTAAGGGGTATTCGAGGTCGCTGACATCGAATCTGATAATAAAATCCGTCAGAAATTTACCATTTGCATGGTATGAATGCCTGAACGTTTGGAATATTTTGCGCCGTTTCACTGCACACACACACACACACACACACACACACACACATATATATATATATATATATGTATATATATATATATATATAATTAAAACACGATAGTGTTTGAATGTATGGCTATTTGCAGAATTAGTCGTTTGCACTGCTTTAAAACTTCACCACTCACTCTTTTTTCAACCAAATTTCTAATTATTTTTACAGTTTATAGTTCACCTCAGTTATATTGTGAAAAAAAAATCAATTTTCGTTCAGTAGAACAAAATTTAGTGAATGAATTTACAGGTTTTCAAAATCGTAAAAAAATATAAGGAGATAGCGACGTTTTTATAATTGGTTTCCATAGAAACCACGTGTCTTGAGCAACTACGGTTGTTACCAATTCACGGCTCTCGCGAAAATGAGTAACAGGTGAAAGAGAGAGAATGAAAGAATTAAAGGGAGATAATTGGTGGAATTTTATTTAAAGCAGAGCAAGATAGCACGGCATGATGCTGTTCCAAATAGAAAATCAATTCAGCTATGGGTCGCAATTTCAAAGCTAACGGTTTGGCATTTAAAAGAAAGCGACCAAGGTCTCGAAACACTCAAACCCCAGACAATATTCAAGCTGTGAGACGTTGTGTTACTCAGTTATCTACACGTTCAGCTCGCAAAAATGCTTTGGCCTTGAGGTTGTCTGATCGCACAGTCAGAAAAATTGTACACACTGACATTCAGTTCCATCTGTGTAAATTAATGATTGTTCAGAAACTGCACGAGAGCGACTGGACAGATGCATGTAAAAACGTGCAAGATATTTCTGCAGCAATTTGTACAAACAAAACGCCTACGTAACAATCAGCTAGTATTTTTTGCTTACATTTAAAACAGGTATTTATTTGCTCCCCCACTGAGCAAATTAGGCACAAGGCCGTTTTTAATGTGAGGTAAAAACCAGCTTCCCTAAAAGGGGGCACTCTGGTTACCAAAAATAATAATTGTCCCAGTATAGAGGGTTTCCCCTCCATTGACTGGTACAAATTATCTTAAGTGCAGCATCTGCCGGAACAGATACTACACTTTGCTCCTAGCAAAAGTGCCAGGGACATTTAAAACAGCGAACAACTTGAATACGTCTAAACCAATCAATATTCATATTAACATTCAAGTAATGTATTCTATAATAAACGTGTTAACTACACTTATATACAGTGTAACCCAGATATAAGCAACGTCATGTCCTGTCCCAACAACTGTCTTATATCCGGGTTCCACTTATATCCGGGTTTCCCTGTACATTAACACAGGCTAAACTATATCTTATATCCGGGTGTCTTTATATCTGCGTTAAACTGTATTATCGTATTCAGTCGGCCATTCTTCCAGTCGATATCGTACCGACTACATAGAGGTCACACTTTGAAAACTGTTTAAAACAGTTTTACATGCGTAACCGTAACAAACCTACAAAGAATCTAACGTCTTCCGCTTTTATCAATCGGGACACCCTGCTTGTCTCGTACATTTAATTTAAAAATTGAGCGTTCATGATTCGACCTTGATGGGACTTGAACCCACAATCTTCGGTTCCGGAGACCGACGCCTTATCCATTAGGCCACAAGGCCACTCCTATTAAACTTATCAGTTTTATTTATTTATTTAAGTGACGCATAAGATTAAATGAAAAAGCGTTTTTGCCTTAGCTTAAAAGGTGAAGCAATTATTATTCTTTGAAAAGTTTACATATTGCTATTTTTTACAATTGTGATTAAACATTTTGTTTCTTCGAGTGGCAATATACAATACAAATTATTATTATTATTATTATTATTATTATTATTGTTGTTGTTTTTGTTATTTTTGTTGTTTTTGCTGTTGTTGTTGTTATTGTTTATGTTATTATTATAATTATCATTATTATTGTTCTTTTTGTGGTTGTTATTTATTATTATTAGTATTATTATTATTATTATAATTATTATTATTATTATTATGCAATTATTATCTTACGCTACAATAGTACACCGATCAATCTAAGTTGTTTTAAGGGGTATTCGAGGTCGATGATATCGAATCTGATAATCAAATTCGTCGCAACTCTTACCGTTTGCATGGTATGAACCCCTGGACTCTTTGGACTATTTTGCGCCATTTCACTGCACACACACACATTATGTATATATATATAAATATATATATATATATATATATATATATATATATATATATATATATATATATATAATTCAAACACGGTAGTGTTAGAATGTATGGCTATTTGCTGATTTAGTCGTTTAGAACTGCTTCAAAAATTCACCCCACTCTTTTTTAAACCAAATTTCAAACAATTATTATAGTTATAGTTCAGCTTCTCAGCTATATTGTGAAAAAAGTCAGTTTTCGTTCAGTAGAACAAAATTTACTGAATGAATTTACTGGTGTTCAAAATCGTAAACAAATGTAAGGAGATAGCGACGTTTTTATAATTGGTTTCCATAGCAATCACGTCCTTTAAGCGACTACAGTTGTTACCAATTCACGGCTCTCTCGAAAATGAGTAGCAGGTGAAAGAGAGAGAATGAAAGAATTAAAGGGAGATAATTGGGAGAATCTTATTTAAAGCAGAGCAAGATAGCACGGCATGATGCTGTTCCAAATAGAAAATCAATCCAGCTATGGGTCGCAAATTTCAGAGCTAACGGTTCGGAATTTAAAAGAAAGCCACGTAAAAGGTCTCGGAACGCTCAAACGCCAGACAATATTCAAGCTGCGAGATTTCCTGTTATTAAGTTATCTACACGTTCAGCTCGCAAAAAAGCTTTGGCCTTGAGGTTACTGATCGAACAGTCAGAAAAATTGTACACACTAATATTCAGTTCAATCTGTGAAAATTAATCATTGTTCAGAAACTGCACGAGAGCGACTGGACAGATGCATGTCAAAACGTGCAAGATATTTCTGCAGCAATTTGTACAAACAAAACGTCTACGTAACAATCAGCTAGTATTTTTTGCTTACATTTAAAACAGCGAACAACTTGAATACGTCTAAACCAATCAATATTCATATTAACATTCAAGTAATGTATTCTATAATAAACGTGTAAACTACACTTATATACAGTGTAACCCAGATATAAGAAACGTCGTGTCCGGTCCCAACAACTGTCTTATATCAGGGTTCCACTTATATCCGGGTTTCCCTGTACATTAACACAGGCTCTGGTTTGGGACCAGATAAAATATCACTTATATCCGGGTCTCTTATATCTGCGTTAAACTGTATTATCGTATTCAGTCGGCCATTCTTCCAGTCGATATAGTCAACAGATTAAACAGACTACATAGAGGTCACACTTTGAAAACTGTTTAAACAGTTTTACATGCGTAACCGTAACAATCCTACAAAGAATCTAACGTCTTCCGCTTTTATCAATCGGGACACCCTGCTTGTCTCGTACATTTAATTTAAAAATAGAGCGTGCATGATTCGACCTTGATGGGACTTGAACCCACAATCTTCGGTTCCGGAGACTGACGCCTTATCCATTAGGCCACAAGGCCACTCCTACTAAACTTATCAGTTTTATTAATTCATTTAAGTGACGCATAAGATTAAATGAAAAAGCTTTTTTGGCTTAGCTTAAAAGGTGAAGCAATTATTATTGTTTGAAAAGTTTACATATTGCTATTTTTTACAATTGTGTTTAAACATTTTTTTTCTTCGAGTGGCAATACACAATACAAATTATTATTATTATTATTATTATTATTATTATTATCATTATTGTTGTTGTTGTTGTTGCTGTTGTTGTGATTGTTTACGTTATTATTATAATTATCATTATTATTGTTCTTTTTGTGGTTGTTATTTATTATTATTATTATTATTATTATTAATTTTATGCAATACTTGTCTTACGCTACAATAGTACACTAACCAATCTAAGTTGTTTTTAAGGGGTATTCGAGGTCGATGACATCGAATCTGATAATCAAATCCGTCGATACTTTTATCGTTGGCATGGTATGAACACCTGGACCCTTTGGACTATTTTGCGCCATTTCACTGCACACACACATTATGTGTATATATATATATATATATATATATATATATATATATATATATATATATATATATATAATTCAAACACGGTAGCAACCACGTGTCTTTAGCAACTACAGTTGTTACCAATTCACGGCTCTCGCGAAAATGAGTAACAGGTGAAAGAGAGAGAATGAAAGAATTAAAGGAAGATAATTGGGGAACTTTATTTAAAGCAGAGCAAGATAGCACGGCATGATGCTGTTCCAAATAGAAAATCAATACAGCTATGGGTCGCAATTTCAGAGCTAACGGTTCGGCATTTAATAGAAAGCGACCTAGAAGGTCTCGAAACGCTCAAACGCCAGACGGTATTCAAGCTGTGAGACGTTGTGTTACTCAGTTATCTACACGTTCAGCTCGCAAAAATGCTTTGGCCTTGAGGTTGTCTGATCGCACAGTCAGAAAATTGTACACACTGATATTCAGTTCCATCTGTGTAAATTAATGATTGTTCAGAAACTGCACGAGAGCGACTGGACAGATGCGTGTCAAAACGTGCAAATATTTCTGCAGCTCCTTGTACAAACAAAACGCCTACGTAACAATCAGCTAGTATTTTTTGCTTACATTTAAAACAGCGAACAACTTTGAATAAGTCTAAATCAATCGATAATCATATAAACATTCAAGTAATGTATTCTATAATAAACGTGTTACTACCCTTATATACATTGCAACCCGGATATAATAAACGTCGTGTCCGGTCCCAACAACTCTCTTATATCGGGTTTCCACTTATATCCGGGTTTCTCTGTACATTAGCACAGGCTCTAGTTTGGGACCAGAGAAACATATCTCCTATATCTGTTTTTCTTATATTAGGGTTCTTATATCTGCGTTAAACTGTATTATCGTATTCAGTCGGCCATTCTTCCAGTCGATCTCGTCAACAGATTAAACCGACTACATAGAGGTCACACTTTGAAAACTTTTTAACACAGTTTTACATGCGTAACCGTAACAAACCTACAAAGAATCTAACGTCTTCCGCTTTTATCAATCGGTACACCCTGCTTGTCTCGTACATTTAATTTAAAAATAGAGCGTGAATGATACGACCTTGATGGGACTTGAACCCACAATCTTCGGTTCCGGAGACCGACGCCTTATCCATTAGGCCACAAGGCCACTCCTATTAAACTTATCGGTTTTATTTATTTATTTAAGTGACGCATAAGATTAAATGAAAAAGCGTTTTTGCCTTAGCTTAAAAGGTGAATTAATTATTATTGTTTGAAAAGTTTACATATTGCTTTTTTTTACAGTTGTGATTAAACATTTTGTTTCTTCGAGTGGCAAGACGCAATACAAATTATTATTATTATTATTATTATTATTATTATTATTATTATTATTATTATTATTGATGTTGTTGTTATTGTTTACGTTATTATTATAATTATCATTAATATTGTTCTGTTTGTGGTTGTTTTTTATTATTATTATTATAATTATTATTATTATTATTATTATTATTATTATTATTATTATTATTATGCAATTATTACCTTACGCTACAACAGTACACCGACCAATCTAAGTTGTTTTTAAGGGATATTCGAGGTCGCTGACATCGAATCTGATAATCAAATCCGTCGCAAATTTACCATTTGCATGGTATGAACGCTTTGGACTATTTTGCGCCATTTCACTGCACACACACACACACACACACACACACACACACACACACATATATATATATATATATATATATATATATATATATATATAATAATAAAAACACGATAGTGTTTGAATGTATGGCAATTTGCAGATTTAGTCGTTTAGAACTGCTTTAAAACTTAACCACTCACTCTTTTTTCAACCAAATTTCAAACAATTTTTATAGTTTATAGTTCACCTCAGCTATATTGTGAAAAAAAAATTTTACTGAATGAATTTACTGGTGTTCAAAATCGTAAAAAAATATAAGGAGATAGCGACGTTTTTATAATTGGTTTCCATAGCAACCACGTGTCTTTAACAACTACAGTTGTTACCAATTCACGGCTCTCGCGAAAATGAGTAACAGGTGAAAGAGAGAGAATGAAAGAATTAAAGGGAGATAATTGGGGGAATTTTATTTAAAGCAGAGCAAGATAGCACGGCATGATGCTGTTCCAAATAGAAAATCAATACAGCTATGGGACGCAATTTCAGAGCTAAGGGTTCGGCATTTAAAAGAAAGCGACCTAGAAGGTCTCGAAACGCTCAAACGCCAGACAGTATTCAAGCTGTGAGACGTTGTGTTACTCAGTTATCTACACGTTCTGCTCGCAAAAATGTTTTGGCCTTGAGGTTGTCTGATCGAACAGTCAGAAAAATTGTACACACTGATATTCAGTTCGATCTGTGTAAATTAATGATTGTTCAGAAACTGCACGAGAGCGACTGGACAGATGCATGTCAAAACGTGCAAGATATTTCTGCAGCACCTTGTACAAACAAAACGCCTACGTAACAATCAGCTAGTATTTTTTGCTTACATTTAAAACAGCGAACAACTTGAATACGTCTAAACCAATCAATATTCATATTAACATTCAAGTAATGTATTCTATAATAAACGTGTTAACTACACTTATATACAGTGTAACCCAGATATAAGAAACGTCGTGTCCGGTCCCAACAACTGTCTTATATCAGGGTGCCACTTATATCCGGGTTTCCCTGTACATTAACACAGGCTAAAATATATCCTATATCCGGGTCTCTTATATCTGCGTTAAACTGTATTATCGTATTCAGTCGGCCATTCTTCCAGGCGATATAGTCAACAGATTAAACCGACTACATAGAGGTCACACTTTGAAAACTGTTTAAAACAGTTTTACATGCGTAACCGTAACAAACCTACAAAGAATCTAACGTCTTCCGCTTTTATCAATCGGTGACGGTACAGCCTGCTTGTCTCGTACATTTAATTTAAAAATAGAGCGTGAATTATACGACCTTGATGGGACTTGAACCCACAATCTTCGGTTCCGGAGACCGACGCCTTATCCATTAGGCCACAAGGCCACTCCTATTAAACTTATCGGTTTTATTTATTTATTTAAGTGACGCATAAGATTAAATGAAAAAGCGTTTTTGCCTTAGCTTAAAAGGTGAAGCAATTATTATTGTTTGAAAAGTTTACATATTGCTATTTTTTACAATTGTAATTAAACATTTTGTTTTTTCGATAGGCAATACAAATTATTATTATTATTATTATTATTATTATTATTATTATTATTATTATTATTATTATTATCATCATCATTGTTGTTGTTGTTGTTGCTGTTGTTGTGATTGTTTACGTTATTATTATAATTATCATTATTATTGTTCTTTTTGAGGTTGTTATTTATTATTATTATTATTATTATTATTATTATTATTATTATTATTATTATTATTATTATGCAATTATTACCTTACGCTACAACAGTACACCGACCAATCTAAGTTGTTTTTAAGGGATATCAAGGTCGCTGACATCGAATCTGATAATCAAATCCGTCGCAAATTTACCGTTTGCATGGTATGAACGCTTTGGACTTTTTTGCGCCATTTCACTGCATACACACACACACACACACACACACACACACACACACACACACATATATATATATATATATATATATATATATATATATATAATAAAAACACGATAGTGTTTGAATGTATGGCAATTTGCAGATTTAGTCGTTTAGAACTGCTTTAAAACTTCACCACTCACTCTTTTTCAACCAAATTTCAAACAATTTTTATTGTTTATAGTTCACTTCAGCTATGTTGTGAAAAAAAAAAATCAATTTTCGTTCAGTAGAAGAAAATTTACTGAATGAATGTACAGGTGTTCAAAATCGTAAAAAAATATAAGGAGATAGCGACGTTTTTATAATTGGTTTCCATAGCAACCACGTGTCTTTAGCAACTACAGTTGTTACCAATTCACGGCTCTTACGAAAATGAGTAACAGGTGAAAGAGAGAGAATGAAAGAATTAAAGGGAGATAATTGGGGGAATTTTATTTAAAGCAGAGCAAGATAGCACGGCATGATGCTGTTCCAAATAGAAAATCAATACAGCTATGGGACGCAATTTCAGAGCTAAGGGTTCGGCATTTAAAAGAAAGCGACCTAGAAGGTCTCGAAACGTTCAAACGCCAGACAGTATTCAAGCTGTGAGACGTTGTGTTACTCAGTTATCTACACGTTCTGCTCGAAAACATGCTTTGGTCTTGAGGTTGTCTGATTGCACAGTCTGAAAAATTGTACACACTGATATTCAGTTCCATCTGTGTAAATTAATCATTGTTCAGAAACTGCACGAGAGCGACTGGACAGATGCATGTCAAAACGTGCAAGATATTTCTGCAGCACCTTGTACAAACAAAACGCCTACGTAACAATCAGCTAGTATTTTTTGCTTATATTTAAAACAGCGAACAACTTGAACACGTCTAAACCAATCAATAATCATATAAACATTCAAGTAATGTATTCTATAATAAACGTGTAACTACCCTTATATACATTGCAACCCAGATATAAGAAACAACGTGTCCGGTCCCAACAACTCTCTTATATCGGGGTTCCACTTATATCCGGGTATCCCTGTACATTAGCACAGGCTCTAGTTTGGGACCAGAGAAAAAAATCTCTTATATCCGTTTTTCATCTATTAGGGTTCTTATATCTGCGTTAAACTGTATTATCGTATTCAGTCGGCCAGCCGAGCCGTTGCAGT
>NC_136507.1:67884571-67927071 GCF_053919585.1 Euprymna scolopes
TATATAATAATTTAATATTTAATAATACAAGAATTGTTTTCTTTTTTGTTTCTTAATAATACAATGATTGTTTAAATTAAATTAATTCTTCTGAATAAAATATTTGTTTCTTTGATAATACAATAGCGTTGTCTTTTCTTGTTCTTTTAAAAACACTTTTCGTAGTGATACAAAAAGTGTTAAAACTAAAGTATTTTTTAAAATAAATATATAGTTGTTTTTTTCGCGTCCTTGATCAGTGACTCCGTGATCAAGAATATCTTTTTTAAACAAGACTAAAATAGTAAAAATTATTTAATAAAATATTATAAAATATTATAGTCGCCTTTAAAAAAATATCTCCTCCAAGAATGGTCATAAAATGTGTTTTCAATCGATATTTATTCAATAACTAACCAGTTTTCCTATCTAGTAAAAATAGACGAGTTTTCTGGGTACCAATCCTAGCGTGGATGAAACGCGGAATATTCTGTGTAGCTTAATTGCCATATATATTTTTATATAAAACGTTCTCTCTCTCTCTCTCTCTCTCTCTCTATATATATATATATATATATATATATATATATATATATATATATATATATATATAGAGAGAGAGAGAGAGAGAGAGAGAGAGAGAAAGAGAGAGATAATATAAAGCTGTGTGTGTGTGTGTGTGTGTGTGTGTGTGTGTGTGTGTGTGTGTGGTCACGAATGGCTCCTATATGGTTGACTATTTAAAAAAAAAACTGATTACATATAATGATAGAAGATGTATCGAGACACAGGAATGGATATGTTTGATCTGGCAGAACGGTGATTCATTAAAATTGTGGGGTCTTTATTAAAGTTTGTGCCTTTTCCCATTCTATGGAGGCCAGGCGCGAACGTAGACTCCGCAATTTTATTATACCATCCCTATTTAAGTTAAAACAAACTTATCAAAGTATTATTATGTACATCTATATCAGAAACACTTGTAAAGTTTTTATTTTAATTTTTACATTTTTTATTTCCGTACTTTGTGGACCAGGCGCGTATGCAGACCCCACAATTTTAATGAATCATCATTATGCCAGATCAAACATACCCGTTCCTGTGTCTCAATATATCTTTTATCATTATATGTGATCAGTTTTCTATAATAGTCAACCATATAGGAGCCTATTCGTTACCAGACACACAAACACACAGGTTCAGCTTTATATATATATATATATATATATATATATATAAAAGTGAACGTGTCTGTCTGTCTGTCTGTGTGTCTATGTGTCTGTCTGTCTGTGTACATTTCCCTACGCAATAACTCTGTCAATTTTTAGTCTATAGACTCGAAATTTGAAATACCGGGTACTGAGATTTGGGAAAATCGATGTGACGGGTGTCAGCCAGAAATTTGGCTGTTAAGGGGTTAAATTTCAACGATTTGACCTTTAAGAACTCTACCAAACTCCTCCGACAATTTTGGGTCTACACCCTTGAAATTTTAGATATAGGTTCCGTGGACATGGATCTAACGTAATAACTTGATTTGAGGCCAAAACAATAAATTTTCAGGGGTCATAATAGGGGTCAAAGTTTAAAAAATTACCCCCCCTTTTTTTTTTTTTTGCTCAGCATACACCTCTAAACACCCGGGCAACGCCGGGCACCCATGCTAGTATATATATATATATATATATATATATATATATATATATATATATATATATATTCGTGTGTGTGTGTATGCATTCATATATACATGTGTGTGTATGTGCGCACGCGCGTGTGTGCGTGGATTCTTTTATAATTACCTTTCTATCTTTCGTCCTCATTTTCGAAAAATAAGCTCGACAGGATTCTCTCATCGTTTTGTTTATTAAAAGAATATTTATGAGGCGACAATTTTTACGCTAAGGAAGAGACTATTTTTAAAGTGGTTCAAATTGTTACTAATAATAAACAAATTGAAACGCTCATGTTATACATACATCTGTATATAATATATATATATATATATATATATATATATATATATATATATATATATATATATATATATATATATATATATACAGACAGTGAGAGAGATGTAGAAAGAGAGAGTGTGTAATAGAAAATAAGAAATTAATGTAATTAGTATATCGTTGAGATAGAGAGATGAAAAGTAAACAAACCAAGTTTTTAGTCCATCAACGTTTCGTCTTGAACCGTGGGGGCACGAAACGACTAGCATTTATAGCGCCACTTAAGGAAAAACGAAAGCAAAGATCTCATTATATAATATATTTGGTTTGAAATGTATTACTTTGTTCTATTTCAAAACGAAATAAAACAAGTCACGCTTTTACACCAAATATATGTTCAAATATTTTACTGGTATTTTATTTTCTTCGATTTATTCACCCAGAAGAAGTTTTACAACAAAGACGAAACGTTGATTGAAATATAACTTGTTTTGTTCCATTTTTCATCTCTCTCTCTCTTTCTTTCTCTCTCTCTCTCTCTCTCCATATATATATATATATATATATATATATATATATATATATATATATATAGTAAGTTATAAAATATATATGGCGATTAAGCTACACTGAATATTCCGCGTTTCATCCACTCTAGGACTCTTCAGGCTTATGCGCATAAGCCTGAAGAGTCCTAGAGTGGATGAAACGCGGAATATTCAGTGTAGCTTAATCGCCATATATATTTTATAACTTACTAACTAGCTCTACCTACGTATTGAGCACTTTTGAAGTAAATACTTAAAGTTTACACATAAATTTATACTTTCGTATATTAATTTTATGTGAGTAAATGAAGTAGTTATATATACATATATATACATACATGCATATATACACATATATACGTATACACACACACGTTATATATATATATATATATATATATATATATATATATATATATATATATATATAAGATCCTTTTCTGTACTATCTCTTTTCGTTAAGTTGAGCTGTAAAGTCCAGTCGTTCCGTACCCCCACAGTTCAAGACCACCGTTCGCCCGTGGACGCCGAAATAAAATGATCTAAAAACCTGATGACTCATTGCAAAAGTCATTAATCAGAAAGCTAAAAATACACCACGACCTCTCAGAACTCATTAAGAAAAAATTGTGTCTCGCAAAACCCGGGCCGAACTCATTCTAAAAAAAAAAAAAAAATTACTTCCTTCCTTCTTTCTAAAATTTGCAGATTTGACAGATGGGTGCCAATAGTGAAATTTTTCACTTCCAGGCTTTCATTAATACTTCTTGCGCCCATCTTGCCATATTTATTCTTGATTTGTTATTATGTTTTTTCTATATTCAATTTTTAAGGCGGGGGATGGCGTGAAGGTGATAATTTACTCAGCATTTATTGGCTAGAAGGTGATATTAATTGCAATAATTGCTGGTGTTATGGGTTTTATTCGTCCAATACACACACCTGGCGTTTTTGTTTTACTTCTTATGATTTTTTACTTCTTAAACGACAAAGTAAAGTCATGTTCCAAATCCTGAACCCTTCTTACTTTTTGCAGTTTCTATAATCATAAAGTTAGAAATAAAATGAAATAAAGCATTTTCTTTTTATGTCACGCGCAAATGCGTACGCCATGATTACGTTATAAAAGTATTGTAACCTAAAAATATATACTTACCTAAGTAACACACACACACACGCACGCACACACACACTCACTCACACACACACACACACACATATATATCGTTAAAAATTATATATATATCGTTAAAAATTATATATATATATATATATATATATATATATATATATATATATATATACCGTTGAGAACTTTCAGTTGAAATAAAGTCCGTCAATTTAGCACGTATGTGCGTATCATCATACAATGATTAGATCACTCTGACAGACGTTATAAACATATAAAAAAAAATAAATGTTTAGATGTCAACAGTATTTCTTGCGATTAACGGTGGCCGAATGGATTGTGTCCTTGCTTATGGAGTCAGTGATGACTTCTGTTGCCAGGTTCGAATCTTCAACCGGTGTTAATCGTGACACCCTGCACTGATGTTTCATGAAAGGATGAACCCCTAATCTCTGTAGGTATTTAATAATTATCATAGTAAACAATTATATATATATATATATATATATATGTATATATATATATATATAAACCAAGGTAAAATCCAATGTAGTGGTGTCAAAATAGGGATTAAAAAGTGCTTAATATGGAAATAGATCTAAATGTAATCTTTATTCTTTTTTTCACCTTTAGTGAATACATACCATTACAGTTTGTTTCGGCAGACACAGACGAATCGACTGACCTGCTCTGTCATATATTATGTATTAAATGGGATAAGCAAGGAAAAGTGGCAAGTAGGCACACACGGTCACTGGAAAACAAAACAAACCAATGATAGACTATAAATGTTATAGAGAGTAAATAGATAAAATAGTAAAGGTAATCATCGATATGAAAGAAAGAGGAGAGAGGATAAGAAGAGAAAAAAGGAAAAAAAAGAAGAAAGAAAGAGAAAAGAGGAGCGGAGGAAAAGAATAAAAAGGAAATCATTACGCATTAGTTGTTAAATTAAGAAATTAAAAAGATATAGACCTAAAAGAAGGAAGGGGGAAAGTAAGAGGAGTAAGATAAGAGAGAAAAAGAAAGAAAAAAGGAAAAAAGGAAAAAATAGTAGTAGTAGTAGTAGAAGTCGAAGAAGAAGAAGAAGAAGAAGAAGAAGAAGAAGAAGCATATAAAAGTGGTTATGGTAAGAGTTAAAATTAGTTGTTTTAAAACTTATGGGTTAGTGTTGGTACGAGGTTGAGAAGGAAATAGCAGACTTTTTAAATGAGTAGGGGTGACAAGTTATCATGATTATCATAGTTTGGATAGTTCGGCTGGGGGGGGGTTGAAATATGTCAAAAATCGACATCATTGAAGATAGTTCTTGTTAAATGCTCTTAAATATACAGGCTATGCTATTAATAATATTTTACATATTACAGAATTACACATTAATAGTTATATATATATATATATATATATATATATATATATATATATATATATACACATATATATATATATATATATATATGTGTGTGTATATATATATATATATATACTGATAGACAAATTGAATATTGAAAGGCTTACATTTTTATGTTTATGGGACGAAACTACATGTAAAATTTGTAGCCTTCTTTTTGAAGATTATAATACTATTCTATGGTTACAATTTTATGACATTTGGTAAAAAAAGGACCTATATTTTTAAACCAATAAAATATACCCAAATATATACAAATGTAGCTAAATTTTGGCATATTTTATTGGTTTAAAAAAAAAAAATATATATATATATATATATATATATATATATATATATATATATATGCAGGACACTATATATACAAATGTAGTTAAATAGTGTCCTGCAGGTCAGCGTCAGTCTTGCTGCTTCGATTGCCTCCCCTGTGGTCATTTGATACTGGGGATATTCATAATTGTACCCTATTTCCAAAAGAGGGAAGATATAACATATGAGAAATATTTGAAATCAAGTCTCCCCTTCATCAAGGCCCAAGGGGTTTTGGGATATATATATATATATATATATATATATATATATATATATATATATATATATATATATATATATATATATAAATGACAAAAGACTATATTCCAAAGTTCATGATGGTGACCATCTTATTATTTATTCCTTTAATTCAGTTGACATTTACAATTCTTGGCAGTATCTGTTTTGTAGCGCTACGAAAAGATACTGTCAAAAATTGTAAACGTCAACGGAATTAAAGGAATAAATAATAAGATGGTCAACATCATGAACTTTGGAATATAGTTTTTTGTCAGTTATTCTCTATATTGCCCTGTAATTCAATTGAGCTTCTTAAATAAGGATTCGTATATATTATAAGGAAATAAAATACATTTCCACACACACACACACACACACACACACACACACACACACACACACACACACACACACACACACATATACACATATATATATATATATATCTGTATTGCATTAGTATTTCATTTTCTAATATATAGTTTGTATAGGCTTTAAGCATTTATTGTTTTTTATTCTTACCGAAATAAGATGTAAGTTTCAGACAGGATGCCAAAACATTCCACTTACATTGGGAACGTTTTAGATGCATTTCAAAATAGATTTATAATTCTTTGTTGGGAGAATTGCGAATGCAAATATTACTCTTGTTCTATGCGGGTTCTGGTGGTATGAGACGTCAATCATTAACAAAGTTCTTTCTAATTTTACTTGTCTCCCCACAAGGGCAGAGTTAGACACGGGGTCGGTTTTTAATCTGGGGGAACCCAGCTCCCTAAAAAGGGGCACAACGGTTAGTAACAAAAATATTTTTAAAAAATGCATCAGTTATGAAGGATTTCTCCTACATCAACCGGGAACAAAAAATGAAGTGCAGAATCAGAACAGATACTACACTTTGATTTTGGTCAGAAGGCCAAGAAAGAAAAAAAAAAGCAACCCTTTTTTTTCTTTCTTTCAAATGTTTTAGATAAAGTCAAGGAAAAAAAAAAACATTGGGTGCTTCTATTGTAAATTGTTGTGTTAATTGAACCAAGTAACCCGCATGCTTCAGTGGAATAACTTGGTCCAGGTAGGCGGTCGCCGTGTTCTCGATATCAGATTGCATTGACGTCTACTCGACAATAAGTAATAGTCATCTTGAATTCCGGTCGATAAGGAATTCATCGAATTGATCAAGCACGCGCGGTAACACAATCGGGATATTGAATTAGTGTTAATTACAAATTGTGCTATTAAAGGCAATTCTCAGGTTTTGGGGAAAAGGTGCCCGTTTCAGCTTGCTTGATTTTAATTGATACAATTTCACGGCTATTATGGATCCGTATTCGAGATCTGGGAGTATAAACGAAATTCAAGATTGTTTAGTGAAAAATTAATGGATATGATTACCGAACTACGGAATCTTTTATGCCGAATCCAAATCCTATGAAATCTAACGTCATAACTTATGCATTAAACGGCGTAACAGGCATGGACTCGCGATCCCACACATATGGATAATCTATAATTCTATAGTATACAATGAAGAGTTTACAATAAGTATTATGGGATTTGATTGCGATGCTCGTTTAAATAAATGCTGTTTTTAGCATCCGGATCGATTGAATTTTACGCAACGATCGATGGCGTAGCGAATAAAGTACTTTGTAAAATTTTGTTGTAAGTGACCCTCTTTTTTAGGTTGACAGTTCAATCATAAGTGCGAACGGCATTCGAAATATAACTGCGAATTACCTTTGGGACTTTTATCCGGTTATGGCTGACAGATAGAGAGTATGCTAACCTCCACCACCGTGGATTAAAGAGTTCCATTCTGTTAAGATTATCGAGTTCGACAGAACGATTCTCGAGTTCGACAAGATATACCTGAAAGAAGTTCGGAGGTTATATCGACCCAATTGTTGTGAAAATTGCACTCAAAGTGAGAAGAGTGATTCAAAAAATTCAAATAATATGAATTTCTCTGCTTACCCCAATATTGTTTCTAATCTTTTCTAGACTATAACCGTGTAGGTTGAAGAAAACTGCGGTTGGTGATTGCATAACCTCTGCTTCACTTTGTTCTATCCACTCAGACACCCTTACAAGAGATATTTATTACCTTTTGGGTTTGAAAAGGGAGTCATTTCATAATGATAAAAATCTGATAATCGGCTGGCTTGCTTGTTTTCACATTGGATGTTTCAGATGGTGGGAGGAAAGGCAAATGATAAAAAATGTGGTGGGAAGAGGAGACTGTGGAAAGAAGAAAGCAATAGAATAGAAGGCAATAGAAGAATTCGTAGCAATAGTAGTAGTAGTAGTAGTAGTAGTAGTAGTAGTAGCAACAGTAAAAGGGAAGAATAAGAGGATAACGTTAAATAAGTAGAAAGTTTTATCCTGCCTTGATGGAGGTCAAAATAGGCTTCGTAGCCTAGTATGGGATGGCCTTTTCTCTACAATCTCTTTCTCACAGAAGAGACGTCGCGGGCCTGTCTCTGCTTTATCGTTATTTTCATGGCAAGTGCTCGTCTGAGCTCCAGTCCATGGTCCCCCCTCGCCACACTTTCACAATAAAGCACTCGTCTAGCTGAAAGCACTATCAATAATTTTCCCTACTCTTTAATTGCGCTTAAGCCTAAAAGTAGATTATATAAACAAGTCATGAAAAGTGTTTCATAAGTATCAAAAACCTGAATGTATTAAAAACAAGTCAAGCATGCATGGAATGGCATGTGAATGCACAGTGAACGAGGCATAAAAAATGACTAAGTTCAGCATTTGTCCCTCCCCCCTTTAGCTCCAAAAGTTCCCAGGGGACATCAAACCCTGGTGAAAACGAATAAACGGTGCAGTTTTAGGCCTTAACATATGTAAATTTGAGTTCTGCACCATGCAAAAAAAAAAAAAAAATGACTAAGTCCATCATTTCCCTACCCCCATTTAGCCCCCAAAGTCCCCAAGGCCTTAACATATTTAAATTCGAGTTCAGCACCATGCAAGACTACTAAATAGGAATACACAGAAAATTTTGGACAAATATGGTAAAATAGTTCCAAAAATGAAGTATTTTTATCAGCCATAAAAGAGCCCTGGGCACACCCAAGAGTTATCGCGAAGTATAGACAAACAAAATTATATAGAAATCAGTTACAACTTTTCAGAAAGTTTTATAAAAATTCAAGGTATCAATTTTTTTTAATAAACACAAAAGTGTCAATTTGGAAAATCCGTTCTGTTACATTTTACTCATATCATGTTAAATGTTTGTGCAAAATTTCAAAAAATTCCAAGACGTAGTTATTGAGAAAAGTGCGGACAGACGAACGGTAAATTTACAGGTCCGTACCCCTTTTATCGAAGTGACCCAAAAAACATATTTTATAGAAACGGTAATAGATAATCATTAAATCTGTAGAAATTAATTGAATATTATATTTTACAACTAAGTTCATTCAGAAGATCACAAGATATATGACGTCAGATATGACGTCAGGAAACACCAATAAATTAAACAAAATAATAATCGTACGTGAAAAATGCTAAATAACCAATTCATATAGTAGACAATATACTAATTAACCCTGGATTTCCGGGTGCGTTTGATGGTGAGGTCGGGGGTCAGGAATTCACCACATGCACCCAAAGTAAACTCTTACGACAAAACCGGAAAAGCAAAAAGAAACAAAAAGAAGAAAAAAAGGTTGGTGATGTATACGAGTAAAATTCTGTGCTATCTTTTAAGTGTACAAGATGGTTCATGTGTCGATTTATCTTCGTTCCATTCGGCAAATTGCCAATTGGATTCATTAATTGCGCCCCCAAGCGATTGTAGAACGGTTTACGGTCTGGCAGCACGCTAGAAGTTTTTCTTACTGATTAAGTTCCCGTTGATAATAGCAAATGGCTCCGGATGATATCGGGGATGCCTGGGTAAATACTTTGACTTACTTCATCAGTTTGAAGAAATAATTATATATATATATATATATATATATATATATATATATATATATATATATATATATATACTAGCAGGAAGACCCGATGTTGTAGGGGACTGAACGATGATTGGCAAATATTTCACGCGCCCACATTTTTATTGTTATCGAATTCGATGAAATCGAAATTTTTCAATCAAATCGATTGATTGCTTGCTCTAGGTAAGACCGCAACTGCTTCTCTCTTTGTGCTGGTAAGGCGACTATATTAAAATAAAATCGGTATCGTCTCTGAAACAATAGTACGCTATACCTAGTTGATGTTGTGCTGATCTCTTTGAATCTGTAAATAGGCTGATATAAATTTATTAATTTTATGTACTTTCCACTTAATCTCCTCCCCCTCTCACTCACTCACTTACTTACTCACTCTCTCTCCATGTTTCTCTTTATATATATATATATATATATATATATATATATATATATACATATATATATATATATGTGTGTGTGTGTGTGTGTGTGTGTGTGTGTGTGTGTGTGTGTGTAGTGACTTATGTAGTGCTTTTTATTCTCGCTTTAAAAATCTACCAAAAATCAAGTAATTATCTAATCAATATAATATTTTCATCGATTAATTAATAAAGAATGCAAGGGTGCAAGTTTTTTTTTCAAATTCCGTTTATAAATACATATTTTGGGGACTTCATTACTCCCTCCTTATTTATCCTTTGTTCGACCCCTTCAAGTCCAAGCAATCCATTAAGCACACACCCATTCTGTGGGAGGAGTATGGATGAGTACAGAAAAACAAAAAACAAACAAAACAAAAAATTTCACAGGGTGCCTTCGATATCAAAGATTGAAATCGGAAATTTAGATTTATTTAATTTGTTATCTTTTGCGTTTGTAAGTGTGAGATTAATTAAATATGTTATCATCAATTATTATTTTTCAGATGAGGATAAAAAATATTATTTTTTGCGAAAACGCAAAAATATGCACACTTTTTAATTTTTAAAAATAAATTAAAAATTTTATTTTAGAATGTGTAAACTTTCCACGTACCAGTACATAAAGAATTCTTTAAAGAATTGATACAAAAAGAAAAATATTTTTAAAAGGGTGTGAAAATTATAATATTAATTATATCTGCAGATGTGGTTTTACGTGATATTATTTTAAGATACGGAAGCCTGTTACGGTTCACACAAAATTGTTATCTCCCTTTTTGAAAATTAACTATAACTATGAAGACATGGATTTCCGTAGATGATGGTTGTGACATCCAAACAAGTTGTATCCCACCAGAGAGTTACCAAAAAAAAAAAACGGCTCTTTTAATGGCCACCTTATTCTAATGAGGCTTCGTCAACTTGATTTATGCAATAAATAATTGAGAAAAATACAGTATGATCTAGTTTGTGGCCCATTAGTTATTATTAATTAGAGAAAAAAAAGTAAATAATTTTAATCATGAAATTAAAGGCTGACTAAAACTGATTTTAAACTGAGAAATATAATGCAAAAAAATTATGTTTTATGTAAAAATAGAAAAAAAAAAGTTTATCTTAAACAAATATTTAGACGCAACTGGGTTCCCATACCTAAAATCTAAGATGGGGGCGGTAGGTAAAATGTACGAGTTAATGATAAAAAATGGAACTATTTGAATTTATTAAAATATATGGTAATTATATTCTTATACTTTTGTATATTCTTTTAGCCAATTATAGTAAATCTAATTTCGACATAAAACGTTAGATTAATTGATTTGAAAGCATTATAAAAAATTATATTATATTTACATTCTGTAAAAACTGGGTAAAACGTGATTTTTTTTAAATTTTAAACTTAAAATTGTATTAAAAATTACAGAAAAATATTATATTATTCTGCTTTTACCATAAGTTGTGCTTTATATGACATCACAAACAGTGATTTATATGACATCACAAAGAAGCGTGATTTATATCACATCAGAAACAGTATGATTAATATCACATCACAAAAAGGGTAATTTATATCACATCACAAAAGGAATGATTCATATCAGATCACAAAAAGCGTGATTTATATCACATCAAAAAGCGTGATTTATATCACATCAAAAAGCGTGATTTATATCACATCACAAAAAGCGTGATTTATATCACATAACAAAAAAGCGTGATTTATATCACATCACAAAAATGTGTGATTTATATCACATCACAAAAAGCGTGATTTATATCATATCAAAAAAGCGTGATTTATATCACATCACAAAAACGCTTGATTTATATCACATCACAAAAATGTGTGATTTATGTCACATCACGAAAAGGTGATTTATGTCACATCACAAAAAAGCGTGATTCATATCACATCACATAAAAGCGTGATTTATGTCACATCACAAAAAAGCGTGATTTATATCACATCACGAAAACCGTGACTTATATCATATCACAAAAAGCGTGATTTATATCACATCACAAAAAAGCGTGATTTATATCACATTAAAAAAAAATTATGATTTATATCACATCAAAAAAAATCTTGTTCTATATCACATTGCAAAAATGTGTGATTTATACCACATCACAAATATGTGTGGTTTATATCACATCACAAAAATCATGATTTATATCACATCACAAATATCGCGATTTATATCACATACACAAAAATCGTGATTTATGTCACATCACAAAAAAGCGTGATTTATGTCACATCATAAAAAGAGTGATTTATATCACATCACAAAAATCCTTATTTATATGACATCACAAAAATCGTGATTTATATCACATCACAAAAAAGCGTGATTTATATCACATCACAAAAAAGCGTGATTTATATCACATCACAAAAAGCGTGATTTATATAATATCACAAAAAGCTTGATTTATATCACATCACAAAAAAGCGTGATTTATATCACATCACAAAAAAGCGTGATTTATCACACATCACAAAAAAAGCGTGATTCACATAACATCACAAAAAGCGTGATTTATATCACATCACAAAAAAGCGTGATCTATATCACATAACAAAAAGGGTGATTTATATAAAATCACAAAAAAACGTGATGTATATCACATCACAAAAAAGCGTGATATGTATCACATCACAAAAAGCGTGATTTATATCACATCACAAAAATGTGTGATTTATATCACATCACAAAAAAACGTGATTTATATCACATCACAAAAAAGCGTGATTTATATCACATCACAAAAAAGCGTGATTTATATCACATCACAAAAAAGCGTGATTTATATCACATCACAAAAAGCGTGATTTATATCACATCACAAAAAAGCCTGATTTATATCACATCACAAAAAGTGTGATATTTATCACACCACAAAAAGCTTGATTTATATCACATCACAAAAAGGGTGATATATATCACATCATAAAAAGGGTGATACATATCACATCACAAAAAGCTTGATTTATATCACATCACAAAAAGGGTGATTTATCACACATCACAAAAAGTGTGATACATATTACATCACAAAAAAGCGTGATTTATATGATATCACAAAAACGTGTGGTCTATATCACATCACAAAAAGTGCAATTAATATCACATAATAAAAAAGTGTGATTTTTATCCATCACAGAAAAGTTATGATTTATATCATATTACAAAAGAGTATAATTTATATCGTATCACAAAAATGTATTATTCACGAGGGGTATGCAATAAGGAATGCCCATGACCACCTTCCCATAGCAGTAGAGCAACGAAACTTGGCACAGTTATTAGTCTTTCTCTACATAGGAACCACCAAGAGTTATGTATTCCTCCCATTGTTTGACGCATCTCTGGAGACCGCTTTTGTAGAACACCCCAGGTTGGTCCTCCAACCACGACATGACTTTGGAAATCAAGGCTGCATCATCTGGGAAACGCGTTCCTTTCAAAAACATCTTCATTGCTGGGAAGAGGAGAAAGTAAGAGGGTGCAAGGTCAGGAGAGTAGGGAGGATGGGGGAGGATTTCATAACCACACGCCCGTGCTTCTGATCTGGCGACATGCGAGTTGTGGACAGGAACGTTGTCCTGCAGGAGGAAGGTACATTTGCTGATCTGGCCCCGCCTCTTGATTTTGATAGCTTCCCTTAATTTCCTCAAAAGTGAAGTATAATAGACTCCTGTAATTGTGGTACCCTTTGCCAGGAAATCTGTCATCACTACGCTGTCCTGGTTCCGAGAAGACTGTGAGCATAACCTAGCCAGGGGAGGGCTGCACCCTTTCCTTCTTTGGAGGTGGTGAGTCCAAGTGCTTCCACTGCACTGACTGGGCTTTGGTCTCTGGATCATAGTGATGGACCCAGGTTCCAACTTGTCTTTTGAAAACCTTTGACTCATCTTCTTGGCGCATCTCCAAATTCATCGTCGAGCACTCAACGCGTTCTCGCTTCTGGAATGGTGTGAGCAACCTGGGAATCCATCTAGTAGACATCTTATGCTTATGCAAATGGTTATGAATGGTAGTTTCCACAGACCCTGTACTAATTTTGACATCTTGGGCTATTCGGCGAATAGTAATGCGCCGATCTTCCAAAATGGCAGCCTCAACTTGACGGACATATGCCTCCTCAATGGCAGAAGGGGAGCAACCAGGTCTGGGAGCTGTTTCCACAGACTTCCGGTCATGTTTGAATTCACGATGCCAGCGTTTTACAAGGTCATATGATGGGGCGTTATCACCGTAAATTTCTTTCATTTCATCAATGTGGTTTGCGTCCTTTCAAATACTTTCGGATCACTGCTCAACATTCAACAGGCTCTATTTCACACCTGACTCAGTTCAAGCACCTGTAAAACGGAAAGCAAAATTAGTTCAGAGCTGTAATTTGCCACATCACCCGTAGAGATATAAATCATTGCACATGCAAAATTTCAGCTTGATCAGATAACTGGAAGTGGGCCAGGGGCATTACTTATTTCACGCCACTCGTATATCACATTACAAGAAAGTGTGATTTATATATTCGGATGAAAAGAAAAGTATACTCTTATTGCAAAACTTAGAAAATATAAAACACTCAAATCATGTCCTACCCTCATCCCCTCCCTAAAAAAAGAAACTATGAAGATTTTGTCTCAGAATTGTTTTTTTTTCGAATTGAATAGCATTTACTACACTCGCTACAAATTGTACGTCATTAACAATTGAACACGTGACCATTTCGATTTGTAACGCAATATCTCATGACTAAAAGGTTCGTTGATACTTTTAAGGGAGCTTGTAGAAAAAATAAAAATATACATGCTGATGAGAAAAGTATTGAAAATTTTCTGAATATTTTTTTCGGATGACAGCAAATAGCAATACAGTAAGAAAATCGTAGGTGCAAAAAAGAAAACTTGTTCGAAAATAGCAAAGAAAAAATTTACGATTTAATCAGTGACATATAAAGTTTCTATTAAAACTATCGTGCTGGTAAAAAAGTTGACAAGGTGATACAATTACTCCAAGGATTGTGAAAATAATATATATAATAAAAGGAAATAAATCAATATGTAAAAAGGTATATAAATCAATTAAGACTCTGATATTTTGAAAACGGTAGAAAGAAACGAAATTTCGATAGAAGTTCTATACATGAAAAATCTCCCACCCCCAAATATTGAAAAACTAATGCCATAAAGTGAACCGAACAAAGCCAATTTTGGCATTAATAAAAGAACGATGTTTTTACTCGGAACATAGATAAGTTGATAAGCAAAATTCAAACGATGAATTTCGCTCATGGGAAGGTGCTGTAATGAAAGGACCTAACACTACTAATATATATATATCTATACAATTATAAAACTTAAAGGACCTTGTAACGGGTATTCTAACCCAACATCCGTTTTCTGACTTCCGGTTGCGCATGCGTACATAAACAAATAATCAATGCGACAATAAAACGTATTGTTTTACTGTGTACATTTTCAGCGTGCCAGTTGTTGTTTTTTTTTTCGCGTTTAAACTATCCAAATACACAATTGTTAATACTTTCTGCATTTTTGCATCGTTCATTTCCATATTACGTTTAAGTTATTTTAACGCACTTTTCTTAAAAAATTAATTTACTTTAACCCATTGACAACCATAAGAGCATTTTACAACGGCGATTTGCTCATCGCTTTCATTTATTCTTAATTTATTCTCCATTTTAATATACCTTTCTTAAAAAATATTCATACATTTTCTTTTACAGTAGCAACATAAATAAATAACCCCGAAAATATGTTTTTTTTAATTTGCATTATAAATGAATAATCAATGCGACAATAATGCGTAGTGTTTTACTGTGTACTTTTTCAGCGTCCCGATTGTTTTTTTTTTCGCGTTTAAATTAAAAGATGTATCAAAATTTGAAATAAACTTTAAGTATTATGGTATCTGTTGAGTTCACATTTACCTATAAGTATGGCAAACCACTTATAATTCAATGGCTGTAAGTTTTTTGTTTTCAAAAAATAAACAATTATAAACAGAACGACTCATAAAAATATTTCGATATTCTTTTTTTTTATTTTAATATACTTTCATAGAAATGTTTCTGTTATGTCACAAAAAACTATTTTCTTTACGTCACAAGTGTCACGTTCATACATGAATTCCATAGCTAATACAACATACTCACCCAACGGGTCACGGGTAGTCTAGTCTAGTCTAGTATATATATATATATATATATATATATATATATATATATATATATATATATATATATATATATATATATATCAATTAAGCTGCACATGATTTTTCGCGTTTCTATCCTTGCTCTATTTACGTATCAAGCATTTTCGTAGTTAATACTGGAAATAGATAATAAAATTTTATATACTATCAGGTTTCTCGACGCTGCCCGATCGTGAAATATGCATAAATATTATATTTTAATTGATGCAGATTTCTTATTTATCACTAGCAAGACATTTTTAACCGGCGTTGTTCGGTTAAAGCATGCCCCCTCCTCGTTAAAAATTAAACTACGGTTGTTGTTGGGGACCAATCATCAACGTCCTTATGTTAACAACGGGTTTCGAAATAGACACTCCTAACCTCCTCATGTTAAGAACGTCGTATGAAATAGGCACGACAAACCTCGCCATGGTAAGAACGGCTTTAGGAATAAACACTCCATTTTATGAGGGGGAAATGTTTAAGTATTTGCCCCAAGTTCAACCTTGATCTATGGTATCAGAATAACCACCCGCAAAGACTATAAAACAAAAAAAATGGGGTGGGTGGTAGTTATCGCGCGTACGTAGAACAGTGAATTACAGTGCATAATGCATGTCATTATATCTTGAAAACTATTTGTCTCCGCCAAAGTTAAAATAGATTGTCTTATTCAGCAGAGTCTTAAAACTATAGAAGTTGTCGGTTTAAAGGAGATAGTTTAGTTGGTGGTAAGGTAAAAAAAAATTCCGTAGAAAAGTTAATGCATGAGTAGTGTTGAAAAGGAGTCCTGAGAAGAGAACTAAACAAAAAATCAACCATATTAAAAAAAAAAACAATATATAACAAATAAGTATATCCATAGGCAATGTAATAAAGGAGAAATTTTACTTTAGCGGCGTAAATTATTTGACAGACAACGGAAGTAAAACGAAAAAACTGGCGTAAATGTAGTCAAATAAAAACTGAATGGAAAGTAATGAAAATGATAATTTATATCTGGACGTAATTCAGGTTTAGACTGTGAAAATATGTTTTATATAAAAAGTAATAGTTTTTATGATTTCGAAAGTTAAAAATAATATATATATATATATATATATATATATATTCCCAATCAATCCAATCTAGGCTGGATGCCAGTTGATGTAGGAGGCTACTACAACTCTTTTTATTAAAAGATTCGGCAGACGTTTATGTAAATGCCTCCCCCTGTAAATCCCCCAATTTACATTTTTTTCTTTTTTTACGTTAATACCATCGATAACAAACTAAACTCTCAGATAATAAAAAGTAAAATTATGAAAAAATGTTTATGACGTTTTGATCAGGTGAAGGTTGAATATGCTTGCATAACGTAATAGCTATTGGTTCATGTTTTAATTCTAGCCTTGCAGCAAACGTATCTCCATAGCTCAGGCATTAAAGTCAAAGGAAAAAATAATCATAAGCTAAACGTTTTGGTTTCGATTCTCGGTGGTGGCGCACGAGTCAATTTAAAAAAAACCTTTGGATCCAATATAACATAACTAGCAGGACCTGTTTTCTTTTTGTTTTGTTTTTTTGCCTAATCGCCCCAATCTAGTAGGTGGCTATTACAATTCTCTTTTATTAAGAGATTCGGTGGACGTGTAAATTCCAAAACTTACATTTTTTTCTTTTTACGCGTTATTCTCATTGATAACAATAACTATTATCGTCGGGGATCAGTTTTCAATTATAACGTTCTACTGAATTGAATACGTACTTTGTGACCATCACCGAGAAAAATATTGCCGCAATATTTTTCTCCGTGATGGTAACAAAATACTTGTTCAGTTACGTATTACGTTAATGTGTAAATAATAAATCCAAATAATGCGTAAATGCATGCATAACTTTAAATGTAATAGTCATTTTTTTTGTAAGCATCATTCTGTAAAATAAAATATACTAAATTTGATTTAAAAAGAGATCAGTTACTTTTAGCATCGGTTAATTTAGGACGCGGAAACCGGATATGATATAAAGACAGCTGCGAATTTATTTTTACTTTATAATGTAACAATGTATAAATAATGTTAATCGAAATAATGCATAATGGCACGTTTAAGTTTTAACTAAATATTAACAATATTTATTTTTTGTAAACATCAGTCCGTAAAATAAAGGAAAAGCGACGGTAGTAAAGTATAAATGATTTTTAACAAAAGATCATTTCATTTTAGCATCGGCCAATTTAGGACACGGAAACACGATATAATATAAAGAAAGACAACGCGAGATCTTTACTACTGACTTTTCTTTCCTAAACTTTACAACATAGCAAGAAAAAAGAAGAAAAAAAGAAAAAGAAAAGAGCAACATACTGAGGATATAGTTTGACTCCGAAATATATTTAAATTAAAACTTTCAATAAAGTAAAATGTTTGTTTATTTTCCTAATATTGCGTTTTAATTTGGCTTTCAAGTACACTTAATGCATATTTTATTTTATTCAAATTAAATCAACGCTTCTATAACGGAACTCACATCCGTGATATATATATATATATATATATATATATATATATATATATATATATATATATATGAATCTGCATCTATCTCCATATCTATCCCTGTATGTTTCCATTTATCTGTACACTAGCCCGGGTGTCCGGCGTTGCCTGGGTGTTTGGAGGTGTGTATTGAGCAAAAAAAAAAGTGGTAGTAAACAGACAGACTCGAACCCGTTCCGTGAAGGCGGAAAAAAAAAAAAAACCTGACGTCTTAACCGATGTGTCCATTACGCAACCTGAAGTCAAAAGTATTGAAATTAACCGAAGTCAATCCAATGGTGACGATGACTTGCTAAAATTTTGGCGAAAAAAAATCGACCCCCATCTTGTAGAAAATGACTGAGTTTAGGGTGAAGAAATTAATGTTTTAGGCCAATTTTTAATATTTGTCGAGACGTCGAGCTTCAAAATGACACTGTCGAAAGTGTTTACGAGATATACATACATACATACATTTAAACAGACAGGTGAGATTTATATCATAGATTATAATAGAAGAACCTTCCACCCATAGCGTTGAGTTATCACCTATTATAAATACGACTCCACACAATGAACTACGGCGTTGAGCTTAGTACGGAAAAACATGTAGAAGTACAGACGTTCCTACGCTTGTGCTCGACTCCAATATTGTTTATTGTTTAGGCCCTTGATACTCATACCTGTAAACCTTATTAGTTGATCCATTGTGTATTTCTCTCAGACTTTGCCAACTTGGGACTACCACGTAATCTGTTTGTATCGTATTTGCACGATACAATACTGTATCACTCATTACACACTAGTTTATCCATCTCCCACTCCCCCACCTATATAAATCTCTGTCTATTCCCATCAATCTACCTACTTATCTTCGACAGTGTCTCTCTCTATTTTTAATGTTTCAACCTTGTCTTTCATCATGTTTAGCCACCCTGAATTATCTGCCTTTCGTGCCAACCTAATTCGCTACTTGTTCGAACGTATCCCACGTGTTTACACACTTCCGGATTAAAGAATGCCGACATCTCACAGCTTACATTCATCCCTATTATGCTCACGCTATTGTGCGTCTGGCTTTTATGCTTTGTTCGTTGTCGAGACAGAGACTCGGCTCGGGGGTCCTTGCCGCCGAGCAAGGAGAAGTCATGACCGAATTAACATACCTATGGGAATCTACGTGTTTCGGTAATGCGTAGAACTTTTGTCTTTGCGTATTTCCTCACCGCTCCCCAACCCCAATGTTGTCTACTTGTTTGCTTCTCTCCCTGTTTTTTTTTTTTTTTTTGTATTGACATGAGTTTTATTCCTCATCAAACTCACGCACACGCGCGCGCGCACACACACACACACACACACACACACACACACGTACACAAACACGCTTACACACACAGCGTACACACATTCTCACCTTCTCCGCCTTACCACTCCTGAGAGATGCTGTCTGCCACGCCCTTCTTTACTCTTATTGTTTTCTGTTCTTTCTTATATCTACTTAGTAATGGTAGTTTGTTGCTTTCGGTTCCTTTTGTTCTCTCTCTCCACCCTCTCTCTCTATCTCTCTTTGTCTCTCTCTGTATCTATCTATATCTCTCTCCTCTCTCTTGTTCTCTCTCTCTTACCTTCTTCTCTCTCTCCCTTCCTCTTTATCTCTCTCTATCTATCTCCTTTTCCCTCTATCTTTCTCCCTATATCCCTCTCCTTCTATCTCTATTTCTCTCTCCCTCTATCTTTCACACCCACTATCTCTATCTCCCTCCCTGTCTATCTCTATATTATTCCCTCTCTCTCTCTCTCTCTCTCTCCAACCACTTTCTGCCCTCTCTCTCTCTCTCTCTCTCTCTCTCTCTCTCTCTCTGATGGAGGAAATGCTGGTTTCCACTTAACATAAAGTCAATACTCTGCCGAAATTAAAATATATTTAAGCATAGTTTATAGCTGGCCAACGTCGGACACCTTGCTAGTTAATTAATAAGGAGTTGTTAAACTATGTGCGCCTCCTTTCGATAACCGCGACCCTAGCACTCTTTTGTGCTGTCGTACTTTTTTGTTTTTTCCTTTGTATATATTCATGAGGAAAACATGGTAACGTTATTTTGTAGTTCCGTTATTTTCATCTTGATGTGTCTCCCTATTTAAGAATCAATAAAAAAAAATTCAGATTTTAAAATCGTAGACGTTTCACCCTTAACCTCCCCTCACACACACACACACACACACACACACACACACACACACACACACGATATCCTCCATAACCTGAGGATTGTTGATGATTTTATTTGAAAGCTATGACAATAGAAAACTAATACGAGAATATGTTGATGTTATTAGTTAATATAAATCAACAAGAATTATAAATATACATATACTCGCAGGAAGACCCGACGTTTTCCAGGATTTAATGATGATAAACTAATGTTTTACAGTCTCATAATTTTAATGTCATCGCTCACTGCTAATGCAATACTCTACCCGAATAAGAGCCAAGTACATCCACATCTGGACAGGAGTTGCTAGGAAGCATCTTATCCTGCCTTAACAGAGTTCAAAATAGACTTCGTAGGCTGCTGGAGGATGTCCTTTTCTCTTCCTTGCAACCTCTTTCCCACAGAAGAAACGTTGTGAGCCTGTCTCTGCTTTATCGTTATTTTCATGGCAAGAGCTCGTCTGAGCTCCAATCTATAGCTCCCTGTCCTGATTTTCACGAAAAACACCCGTCTAGTTGAAAACACTACCAATAATTTCTCCCACTCTTTATCTGATCTCTTTTAATCGAAACATAGATTCCATGAACAAAGCTACTTTTTTAGAGCTGCACGCCTGTGGTACTCTGTTCCGTTTTCCTGCTTTCCAACTGACTACAGTATGGTTGTCTTCAAGTCTAACATAAACAAACTCTTGATGAGCCGTCCCCTTAAGTAATCTAATTTACCAAATTTCCACTAACGATGACGACGATATGTTTCTTTTGACCACAATCTACTAATTAGCCTTTATCATCGAGTGGTTTTGGGCTTTGATAAGTGATGACTCCTTTGTAAAAAAAAAAAAATCGGTGAAATCGCTCATTTTTCAATCAAATCGATTGATTGCCTCGTCTAGTTGGGGACCAATCGCGGTTTACTAGGAAAAAGCGTCACATGTCCCCTCGCAATTACTTAGTTCACACTGCAGTGTAGTTTACATTGCACTGTAGAGAATCTACTGTTTGTTTTATATTTTTTTTATATGTAACATCTTGAATTTAAGTTTTAAATGTAAACTTTACTATCATAGGTCAACTGTGCTTTAAACAGAAACATTCATTTCGAACGCACCTTTGTCATGCCAAGGAACCTAATGTTGATTTTATATTTTGGGATATTTCAAGGAGATTCGTTATCGCCACTTCTTTTTGTAATGATAATGATGCCACTGAGCATCCTCTTGAAGAGAGAAAAATGGGGTATAATTACTTTGGATCTGGTGACAGACGCCTCAACCATCTACTGTTTATGGATGATTTGAAAATATTCGGTAGAAATGAAAAGGAAATGGAGAGACTGGTAGAACTTGTCGAGGCATACTCAGAAGACATTGGGATGGAGTTTGGGATTAGTAAATGTGCGGTGCTGGTGATGAAAAGAGGAATAAATGTTCATTCGAATGGGATAGTGCTGCCAAATGGAAGAAATAATGAAAGAAATAGAAGATACAGGATATAAGTATTTGGGAGTACTGGAGGGTGTAGGCATCATGAACAGAGACATGAAGGAGAAAGTCAGGAAGGAGTATCTTAGAAGAGTGAAACTAATTGCAAAGTTGAAACTGTATGGAGGAAACCTAATGAAAGCAGTAAATGCCTGGGCAGTCAGTGTTTCGAGATACAGTGCGGGGATTTTAGAATGGTCTGACAAGGATTTGCATGCCATGGATAGCAAATCAAGAAAAGTTTTAGCAATGTTTGGTATATTTCACATTCGAAGTGGCGTAGCAAGGCTGTATCAAAAGAGGAAAGATGATGGGAGAGGATTGAAAAGTGTAAAAGATTATGTTAGAACCGAGGAGATGTCGTTGAAGGAGCATGTGGTTAGAAGTGAGGAGTGGATGCTTAAGCTTATGGCCAATGAAGTGGAGGTATGTGAGACCAAGGCTGATTATGTGAAACGTATGGATAAAAAAAAGGGCAGAGGAACTAGATAGGAAGAAAATGCATGGAAGGTTCTTCCAGGATATAGCAGAAGTGGCTGATGAAAAATCATGGCAATGGCTTAGAGCTGGGTATCTGGCTAATAGTACTGAAGCTTTTGTTCGTGCAGCACAAGAGCAGCCATTAGGAACACGATTGTTAAAAAAAGTGGTTCTAGGAGAGGAAGTTGCTGCAGAATGTCGGAATTGTGGTAAGACCTCAGAGTCAATTGCGCACCTTGCAGCAGGGTGTAGTGGACTGGCCCAGAGAGAGTACCGCAAAAGACACGATCGCATGGGACTCCGGATATATTGGGAGGTGTGTAAGAGGATTGGGGTGAAGTGTGCTGGAAAATGCTTTGAGGAGGTGCCTGATGAAGTGAGAACAAGTGAGAATGGCAAGGTAGAGGTATGGTGGGACAAAAGTGTCATAACGACAAAGCAATTGGAACATAATCGTCCGGATTTGGTCGTTATTGACAAGATATAAAAAAAAAACTAGGAGATTGTAGACTTCTCAGTACCCTGGGACAGGAATGTGAGAGAGAAGGAGAATGAGAAGTGGAGCAATTATGCTCCATTGGCCTTGGAGATAAGGCGTATACACGGGGTTAAAACACAAATAATCCCGGTCGTAGTTTGTACACTAGGAGTAGTATCAAGTCGTCTTGAAGGACAATTGAAAAAAACTACAAATCCCCGATGTTTAGGCGGCCTTCAAACCTCTGCAATTATAGGTACCACCAACATCCTTAGGAAAACCCTTGATCTTTGAAGCTCCTGGTTTGAAGCCGGGATTAAGGGAAATCCTCTGGAAATGAATCCCATCCCTTTCCAGAGAGACGTTCATAAATTATTATCATTATCACTATTCAGAATTATTATCATTATCATTATTATTATCATTATTATCATTATCATTATTATTATCATTATTATTATTATTATTATTATTATTATTTTAACGTGTTTATCCCACTTACAAGTATACCATGCATATGTCGCCTTCTTCTATTCAACAACTTTTTCTTATCTCATTATTTCTTGTACCCTACCTTAAATCTTCTCAACTAATCTTTGTCCTCCACCCCCACCCCCGTTTTTCTCCTCCAAAACCAATTAAAACCACAACTTGATCAGCCAAACTAAGGAATTTCGGGCCAAATGCAACCTCAGTTTGTAGGATATTTGCAATTAATTACAATCGAGGTACGCGGAAAATGGCGCTCACCGTCGGCGTTACCTATCTCCGAAGGAGAAAGAAAAGGGGTCAACACTTGCTGGCGGTACCTAGTTCCTAGGTCAGGAAAACGAGGAAGAGGAAACCCTGCTGATCATCTTAATTACGATATGAGTAGCAATCTGGGGGGGGGGGTAAGGTTTTATTTATTGAAGCTTCCGCTAAAAATAAATTCAGAAAATGTATAATCGCCTTCAACAATAAAAGCATATCAAATGAAAATAATGCTTACTACGCGTTGATTTAATAATTTATAGAAATGTCATTCATATTTGACTTTTTGTTGGGGGTGGAGGGATTAATAAAAATTAACCGTTTTCTTGTTGACAAACGGTAACCCCGAGTCTTGAACGCCGGATTTGACTACTACACTCTTCACCTACGCCCCATATGGCCAAATTTGATACAGGACAGGGAGGTTATGAAAACCAGCTCCGCCCAGGAGAGGGCATTCTGGTCCAGTTAAAAAAATATACGAGAAACAGACCTATCCGTGTTCCTCTGTAAAGGAACCTGAGGTAATCGATGAAACCAACCCTGATTCCTAAAGTAGACGGTGATGTATCGAAAGTTGAACCTCTTAAGACACACAAGATATTTCAATGCAAATATGATTTGGTTGGTTGTTTTTGTTTTACGGCATATCAACCCTTTTCGGGTTATTTAATGCCGAATCCAAATATTTTGAAGAATTTTTTTTTTAATAGAGTATATTTGTTGTTTTCACGTCGGTTTCTATTCAACCCATAGTTGGGACCCTAACAGGTACTACCACTCCGGGTCAGAGTGGACCTGGGAGCAATGGTAATTAAAGGGTGGCTCCACACCCCCAAAGCCCACAAGTTGAGGCCTCACCACTGGATATAGTTTAAGGTCATATCCAGGACCCCCATTGAGGGACTTTTACCCTCTGCAGGGGGGGGGGGCAGTCGGCGTATTCTAATGCCCCACCGACAGGGCCATGCAAATATGAAAGGCATGGTGGATAGTCAGTTCCAGGTATATTAAACCGAACTTGGCTGGAAACTGATCAGATGTTTATGCTGCAATATTCCGTAGGATCAGAAGCAAAAAGGCAGTTTTGAAGGTCGGCCGGGTGTCAATACATGAAGTCGCACTTGAAACAAAAAGTGTAAAAGTAAGTTAGGGAGTAACTATTGCGTCGACATAGTTTTGTGTTTTATTTGTTTATATATAGATGGAATAAGAAATCAAGTAGAATCTTTATATATAGGGTATTCGAACCCATGCGAAACTTTATATTTGTGTTTTAGCCGGTGAAAATCGCTGCAAATGTATAAAAATTAAATAATGGAATTTGCTAAGTGAAGGTCGAACGATGGTATTACGAATATACATGCGTAACGTAATAGCTATTGGTTCATGTTTTAATTTTTATACTTGGAGTAAATATGTCTTTATAACTCAGGCATAACGTCAAAAAAAAAAGTAAATCATAAGTTAAACGTTTTGGTTTCGTTTCTCGTGGGGTGGCGCAGGAGTTATTCTTATTTTATCTATTTTTTAACTTTTTAACTTTTTAAATCATTACTATATATTGGGTCCAATATAATATAATGATAAATACGAAATATGCATTTATCAAAATTTACTCAATCGTATTTTACGAGCTGGCAACGCCGGGAGGCCTGCTAGTATATATATATGTATACATATATATATATATATATATATATATATATATATATATATATATATATATATAAACTATATATCAATCATATATATATATATTAGACATTAAGAGGAGATTATAGATAGATATATAAATACCTGTTACCATACACCTTTGACGATAAAGATAGAACCCAGAATTAGATAGAATCGAGCAATTGCATCGACAACGGACAACGCCAGACCCTGGGTTCGCGCCTATGTCGGAGCACGTCATTGATGAGATGCAGTACATCGAAACCCACTTTGGGTCTGGCGTTGTCCGTTGTCGATGCAATTACTCGATTCTATCTAATTCTGGGTTCTATCTTTATCGTGAAATGTGTATATGAACGGGTATATATATATATATATATATATATATATATATATATATATATATATATATATATATATATATATATATATATAATAAATTCCACAGCCAAATAACGTCGCAGCCAACAAGAGCTATTACAGTCAACGAACCGGAAGTCCAAGACGTGTGTTTCGCCCTCATTTGACTGCGACGTTATTTAGCTGTGGAATTTATTATATATAATATCTCACATTCTGAAAATTCTATCATAATTTACTCGCTAGGTTAGCATTGCTGGATGGCATCGTTTTTCGAGTTGAAACCCCTACTTGTGAGACCTCGGCTTGGGGTTATTAGCTGGTTAGATGACTGCGTCCCTTGTCGAGACGAAGTAGGTCCATTTCACAGTCGGATTTCGGCGCGGTTTGCTTGATTTTTGTTCGTTAATAGAATTTCTTGCGTGGGCGGCGTTTGATCAGTTGGTAGAGTGCTTGCTCCTCGCATGCAAGAGGCTCGGTTTTCGAATCCTGAGTTCGGATGTGTCTAACTGATAAGCCCAAATGAAGGCGAAACTCGAGTCTTGGACTTCCGGTTTGTTGACTGCCATAGCTCTTGTGGGCTGCGACATTATTTAGCCGTGGAATTTATTACGTATAATCTCTCACATTCTGAAAATCATATATATATATAACTACTTCATTTACTCACATAAAATTAATATACGAAATTATAAATTTATGCGTAAACTTTAAGTATTTACTTCAAAAGTGCTCAATACGTAGGTAGAGCTAGTTAGTAAGTTATAAAATATATATGGCGATTAAGCTACACTGAATATTCCGCGTTTCATCCACTCTAGGACTCTTCAGGCTTCATTCTAGGACTCTTAAGCCTGAAGAGTCCTAGAGTGGATGAAACGCGGAATATTCAGTGTAGCTTAATCGCCATATATATTTTATAACTTACTATATATATATATATATATATATATATATATATATATATATATATACTTTATGAATATTACCAAAAATTCTCCATATATTAAATTCGGTTGTGAGGCAAAAAGATATAAGTATCGTTATGCATTTTATCTCTTTAGTAACTTTTTCTGTTTTTTTTTTTTTGTTTTTTTTTTGTTGCTTATGCTTTCACATAGAAAACATTCCGTATTTAGATACAAATATTAAGTGCTTCCTGTGAAGGAAAGGGTCTGTAAAATCTACCAATGTTTTATTTTTACATTTTTTTAGATACAATTGGAAAGATGTATAAAATTTTAGACTGTGAGATCTTGCAGCCTTATTATTCATCTATATATGCTCTGTTGTTATATCTTAACAACTATCGTGCTTTTGACTTAAAAACGCTTGTTATATATAAAGACTAGAAAATATTCTTAAAAGCGTGCATTTTCACAATCCTTATATATATGTGTGTGTGTGTGTGTGTGTGTGTGTGTGTGTGTGTGTGTGTGTGTGTGTGTGTAATTACCTAATTTATTCACATACATTTATGTATAACCTTTAAGTGCTTACCTCAACAGTGCTCAATACGTAGATAGAGCTGGGCAGTAAGTTATAAAATAACTTATGCCTGATGAATCCTAGCGTGGATGAAACGCGGAATATTCTGTGTAGCTTAATTGTTATATATATATTTCATAACTTACTATATATATATATATTTATATATATATATATATATATATATATAGTACCTGTTAAAATGAATCTTCCTTTCTATTGTCACCACATTGTCAACATTCCTTACGTATTCGTGTCAGCGGTTTTTGGTATCTTTCGTCACAACAACCGCTATCCACGGTTTCATCTTTAAAAAAGAAAAAAAAAATCATGAGGGAATAGAAAGCCCCAACCAAGACAGTAATTCGAGAAACATATTGGCACTCATTTTTAGGTAAACATGACCCCGGCTTTGACTTTGGTCACGTGAGGATTTGGAGGTTGGTAGAGCTTTTACGTTTCGATAAGACGGAAAATAACTGGTGGCCTTATACGGACACTGAGTGGGTTAGTATCATTTTTTTTTTGTTCCACCGACCCAAGCAGATATGATGTGACAGAACGTTTGTTGAATGTGAGCTGTCGTTTGGTTATCGCAGCCGATTCAGAAATGGTGCTGTCGACGCTTTTGAGGGGGATATCTATATAATGCTAGCAAGGAGACCTGATGTTGCCCGGAATGAAATGACGATTTACAAATGTCTCACACTCCCATATTTTAATGTCATCGAAAATCGATGAAATCATTCATTTTTCAATCAAATCGATTGATTGCCTGCTTTAGTTGAGGACCCATCACGGTGCACTAGGAAGAAGCTACATTGCACTGTAGAGAACCTAATGTTGATTAAATAAAGTTTTTTTTATATATATATAGTTACCTGAATTAAAGTTTAAAATGCAAAAGTCAAGTATCATGCTTCAATTGTGCTCTAAATAGAAACAATCATTTCGAACGCATCCCTGCCACATCAAAGAAATTACTGATGATTTTATACGTTATGTCTTTCACCTTGTGTAGTAATAAAACTTCTCAAATACATTTGTGATGTTAGGCTGTGTAAGGTGTTAACTTTGGTCAAATTCATCTGTTCTTTCTTTCAATGGATTATTTCGATTATCGATACTTATCGAAGACATTCCAATGCAAAACATATCTAAGCCGCATAAAATACCTTCGTGTGAAATTTCATAAATATCGGCCCAGCCGTTTTCGATTCCATAGGGAACACTCACACACAGACACAGTTGTTTTTATATAATAGTAGACAGATTCTACTATTCCTTTTATTACGTTACGCTATGAATAAAAAAACTACTTGAATTATATAGAAAAGACCAAATTTGTGAACATTATATTTAAAAACACCAATCTGACAACCCTGGACAAGAATATGAGAATGAGCTCCCTTTGATGTGGTCTAGTTTTCGAATATCATTGCAACAGAATGTAATCATAGTTGTAATGGTGTGAGAAAGGAACTAACAATAATTTCGATATGCAGCGTTTATTTTTATTTTTTTACCAAAGAAAGAAGTCAGTGAAACGTTATGTAAAAAGTGAACATTCGAAAGAAACAGGGCAAAAAAGAACATTCATTGACAAAAGGTGATGGACTGAAAGAGTAATTAAGATTGTCTTAAAATGCGATTTTATGATTTGTATTGAACTATTTAGCACAATATTACATTCTGTGTATTTATTAGTATTTATTAATTTATCTCATTTGGGTCAGATCTATATTTAAAATATACTGGACACTATCTTTATAGAAATGTTAATAAACTTATACTGTGTGTTCTTGGTTTTCTGTCCAGTGAACTAATTCTTGTGCTATTCAGAAGAATATCAGCTTTATTAAAACACTTTTTTATTTCTGATTCTCACCGTAACATATTTCCTTATGTTCTGTTAGTGAAGGGTCCATTTTTGCAGTTTTTACGTAGCTCTTTTTTGCTACTTTCCCTCTGCAATATGAGGCCATGTGCCCTGCTCGCTTTCATAGGTCACATGCTATTTTCCTTCGGTACTGACATGCATTGTGCCCATGAGGTCTTCCACATTTGCTACAAGGGGTCCTAGGATTTTGTCTATCCTGATAATTTTGTGGAGGGTTCTTTTTGCCTCTTGGTTGATAATTACTGGCGGGCGGTTGTCCTTTATTTTTGGAGCGCATTGTTTTAATGTGAGCGATACCTGCTTCCTCTATGTTTCGGGAATCTTGCTTCATTGTCAGGAACCGCTAACAATCTTCAGCCAGTTCCTGAAGTGCCAAATCAGGTTCTAATTCCAATTAATTTAGAACACGACGTCTTATATCGGCGTCTTTTTTGGCTATCAAACCTTGTGTGAATATTAAGCATTTGAAATTGTCCACCGTTAATGACGACAATTTGAAATCGTCACAGTGTTTATTAACTATACACGCAAAAGTCGTATAGTCCTGACTCTGTACGTGTAAGATTCATGCATTTTCATCTTTTATGAATAAGGCTTCTTTTTGGACAGTACAACTGTCAAACGACAATTCGTTGGTTTTTCTTGGTAAAATATAGTCCACGAATTTATTAGGTTCGCATGTGTCTCCCGTAGCAATAAACGAACCGTCTTTTGATCAGTCCATGCACTGCAATCAATCTTAAAAATGGTCTTCAAATCTTCTGAAATATGTCTCAAACGTTAGGTCTCCCACAGGAGCATAGTGAAATGTATCAATAGCTGACCGGATCGCATTTTGTGGAAAAGCTGTGCTGGTTTCTTCTCCGCTGTCCTTATTCGCTAAAACTTGAGTTATCAAATCCATTTTTTATCTGATGGGTTTTGTTGCTCTAAATGTAATTTTTTTCAATTCCAATATTTGTTCGTTTATTTCTTTCTTTTATCTTTTGTGTTTTTCTTTGAAGTATTTCATTAAATCTAATTGCTTTTCCAATATTTGTTCGTTCATTTCTTTCTTATCTTTTCCTGGTTTTTCCTCGAGATATTTCATTAAATTTAACCGTTTTATTTCTGTATTGCCAATTGTTTCTCTTGTATTGCCAATTGCTCTTCTCGGAACCTTTTTCAAGTTTTAATTGTTGACTATGTTGGAATTTCACCATTTCCAAAATCTGTTTTGCAAAATCGTCCATTTGAAGATTTAGGATTACTTAACATGACAAAATGCGTTTTTCTGAAACACTACAATTCGTTGATCTACTTTTTCTATAGGACCAACTCTATAGAAAAGAAACATTTACAAAATTTGTCCCTGGTTATTTAACGAATATTTCTTTCATGCATTTCTTTCCTCGTGTGGCAAATTTCCTGGGAAAATAATTCGGCGTTAGCATTTATACACAAATCAGTAGATTTCGCTTGTCATTTTTCAATTTTCGTAACGTGTATGTACTGGATTCAATTCCTTGTTGATCCTACACATTTTTTCATTTTCTTTTCCTTAACAGGAATTAGTTACTTATCTGTGAAAGAAAGGTTATAGCATTTATTTAATATTGGCTATTCTTTTCGATTTCTATGCAAAAAACTGTCCTTTTTTGTTAACACTTTATTTGTCGTGCTTAGCTAAATCGTTTTTTTATTTCTTCGACGTGCAGTCCCGTCGACCAGCGAAAAGTTTATTTTAATCGGATTAAATCCGACGTCTTTTTTTAATTTGTGCGAATACTCGCTTTAGCCAATAAAATAAAATATATCATTTACTTTTGCATTAGATTTTTTTCTTGTTCCAACGCTAATGCCTTTTAACCATAAGCGGGACATGCTTTTTTAGAACGATATTTTTTTTTCAAGATTACTTGTATTTATAAAGATGGAAAAAAATTGTTTTTATTTGTACTTACTGACTTGGTCTCACAATTGTCTGGAGTTCTGTTTCAACTCGTAGTTTACGCTTTTAGTAGCCTTTTTAACAACAAGAAACGGCTTTTGACGACGTCTTTGTAAAATCCTTTTTTCGGCAAGAATAGTTGTCCTTTTTCGAAGTGTCGTTTATCCCGTGTTTGGGAAATTTTGCGCTCGAATGTTGTTGTTTTTTTCTCCAACGTACACATGTTGTTTTCCCCATTCATCGCCGATTATTTTTAAAATAAATACTCTCGCAGTTTCGAATTTCCCCCGAGTGTAGGGAAAAATTGTTTCGAATATCCGCGTCTGTTCTTTTTTCTTGAATCCTTTTGGTCATCAAATGTTGTTTTTAAATGGCTGTTTTTTTTTTAGAGTGAGTTCTTGCCCGAATATTCATCATTCAGTTGTTGTTAGAAATTGTTGCAGATTGATCCGGAAAGTACTTGAATCATCCTCGTCAGCCAGTTGTTGTAGACCCGTGCTTGGGGTCACAAATGAAAGAAACCGCAAATAGTGTAAAGTATATAAAATATGATATGTATTTATCATAAAGAATACAGGAGCCACTAAAGTGGTATGAGAGGAACGTGTTCGTAGCATGCGGTTAAACATGGTACGAATGTCTCCATCTAGTCTCTGAAACCAGTGTTATTCATAGGACTGGTTGATTTCACTTAGTTCGCAAATAAGGGTGATTTGTACTCCAAAACAGTATATTAATGAAATGTTTTACAAATACGTTAATGAAATGTTTTACAAATAAATTAATATAATGTTTTACAAATACGTTAATGAAATGTTTTACAAATAAATTAATATAATGTTTTACAAATACGTTAATAAAATGTTTTACAAATACGTTAATGAAATGTTTTACAAGTACGTTAATGAAATGTTTTACAAATACGTTAATGAAATGTTTTGCAAATAAGTTACTGAAATGTTTTACAAGTACGTTAATGAAATGTTTTACAAGTATATTAATGAAATGTTTTACAAATACGTTAATGAAATGTTTTACAAATGAGTTAATATAATGCTTTACAAGTATGTTAATGAAGTGTTTTACAAATACGTTAATGAAATGTTTTACAAATAAGTTAATTTTATGTTTTACAAATACGTTAGTTAAATGTTTTACAAGTATATCAATGAAATGTTTTACGAATGCGTTAATAAAATGCTTTACAAATACGTTAATGAAATGTTTTACAAGTACGTTAATGAAATGTTTTACAAGTATATTAATGAAATATTTTACAAATACGTTAATGAAATGTTTTACAAGTATATTAATAAAATGTTTTACAAGTACGTTTATAAAATGTGCCTTGATTAACTGATAACATTTATGCACTCTTGATGTGAACACTTCCGACTCATCTAACCCCTTTTCACTGTAGAGGTCCCGAAGGCCTCCTACTCTAATAGCTTCTGCACTCTGATTACTAGACTTTGAAAATACCTTTTGGTTTTCTGCTTCATTGACTGTATTATCATGCAGATGTTTAATGTGATGTGCACTGAAATTTCGCTGCTCAACTCCCCACATAGTGCCATGTAGACACGATCACAAATAGTCGTCCCTTACGTCCAAATGTCAATACGCCTTGTTTTAGTGAATAAGTGTAAAAAAGGGAAATAAAATTATTTTTGATATTTGCAATGACCAACAGAATGTTCTAACAATTTTCTGTCAACTTTAGTAAAAATCATAACAGTTTTAAGCAATCACGTCCGCGTCATTTAACCAATGATTTAACAGTTTTATATAATGCAGTAATAGCAAATAGATGCACATATTGACAAAAGATATACTTCATTTTTCTTATTGTATGTAATTTTGAACACATTTCCAACTCCTTATTGTTAAAAATTATTTGCTTATGGGTAAAAATATCATTTGATTCTGGTTAAAATATCATTTGCTTATGGTTAAAAATATCATTTGCTTATGGTTAAAAATGTCATTTGCTTATGGTTAAAATATCATTCGATTATGGTATAAAAATATCATTTGCTTATGGTTAAAAATGTCATTTGCTTATGGTTAAAATATCATTCGATTATGGTATAAAAATATCATTTGCTTATGGTTAAAAATATCATTTTATTATGGTTTAAAATATCATCTGATTATGGTTAAAAATATCATTTGCTTATGGTTAAAAATATCATTTGCTTATGGTTAAAAAAGTAGATTCGAAACTATTTAGACAATCATTAATAAGATCTTTCTGAATTTTTACATAAGTATTGAAGATTTGTAATATTTGGATTATTCGCATTACTCTTTTCATTATCAGTTTATTCTGACAACGTTTTGACCGATGTAACTTTCTTTAGGCGTATCTTATCGAACTCGGGAATCTGCACGGTATTTCGAACATAAAACTAAGAAATTACTAGGCAAAATTCAGTTATAAATTGACACTTTTCTGTAGATTGAAAGGGTAATCCCCAGTGCGGGCGATACTAGAAATACAATTAAGAATTTCTTAGAACTTCCAACTCATTATAGCTAACAGAATGAGAGCATGCTACCACCGTTGTTGAAATAAAAGGAGTGTGTATGAAATTTAGTACAGATTCCCGGGTTTGATAGAAAGATTCCAAAGTTTGATAGAAAGATTGCAAAGTTTGATAGAAAGATTCCAAAGTTTGATAGAAATATTCCAAACTTTGATAGAAAGATTCCAGAGCTAGACAGAAAGATTCCAGAGTTCGATAAGGTACACCTGAAGAATGTCGAAGGTTACATCGGCTGAAACGCTGAAGATTGATACGTTGTATTATTTTGATTATTCAGACTACTATTCACATCCCCGACCCCATTGACTGTATCGGTTAGTTATTAGTTCTACGATGAAACTGAAGGGGGTTAGAGATTACATTAGAAAAATAAAACCTTGTGGAACAACAATCAAGATGCGAAGTGTATTTCGAATAACCCGGAATAATACGAATAACACCGTATTGTTTTCAAGTTTCGCATCCTTTAAACAGAGGAACACCTGAGAAACCAAGCGTAGACAGATATATCAGCTAGTTTTATGCTAGTTTTGACTTGTGTAAAAAAGGTGTGTCAAAATATTTTCACTTCTTGTATATTAATGTGCCCGGAGTAGAAGAAGGAAAGAAAACATAAACAAACGAGATGTTTGGTAACCACTGGTTTGAGACTATCGGGGACAAGGGACGCGAATGCTGACAGACAACCTATTTTTTCGTGCGTATTTTACCATCTGTATAAAGATCGATGCGTCTGGGTTGGGCTACTTTTGATGTATTGCGTATTTATACAGTCGCACGTACTTGTGTGTCTGTTCAAAATTTATTTGTTGAAAAATAGTGCCTAATCTATCCAGACACGTTCGACACTAGCGGCACATATTAAGATAACCATCAACGCCATCTGCCGGCCAATTAAATCACGAAGATAAGGGGGACAACTCTATCGTCCCAGATCATTGAAACACAAGAATGCAAAACAAGTGATAGAATTTATAGAAAACTATATAATAAGACAAAATAATGAGGCGCGTGAAATTGTGAGGCAAGGGTTGTGCAATCCCTAATCACACCTCTATTGAATCGACACTGTTTGAGTCTAGTGGCAAGGAAAAGTCCAGGACGACTGGAAACAATACCGAGATAAGCGGAGAACACATACAGCACCTAGAAGTCCCAAATGTTCACCCATCTAGTACTGATCAAGTTCAACGTTGCTTAACTTCGGTGATCGAGCGGGAACCGTTGTGTCAACGTGATTATGCCGTGCAACCTTTTTTTTATTATTTGGATTGTTTGGAATATTGTTCGCATCTTAGTTGGGTTTTTTTCCCCCAACGTTTCGGCCGATGTAACTTCTGACCGTCTACAGGTGCATTCACACTGTATGTTATTGGTGAATTGTAAAAAATAGCGCCAAGCCTACTTTTCTTTAATAAATCCTGGTCCATTCCGTTTTTTTTTATATATATATGATGTTTGTATATAGCACAAAAAAAAAAACAAGCAAACAAAAAAAAGGAATGGATTCAGATTCATTAATCAAAAGAAATAGTCTAGCGCTATTTTTCATCATTCACCAATAGCATCCAGTGCGAATGCACCTAAAGCCGGTCGAAGGTTACATCGGCCGAAATTTTAGAAAAAAAAACAACTAAGATGAGATCAGTAGTCCAAACAATCCAAATAATACAAAAAAATAATTATCAAGCCTCATCTCAAAAATATACGAACATCAAGCACTTGTAACCCCTTCGACGTGAATACCTGCGACAAACCTGACAAGCAACTAAATCCCACCCCTTCACAGTAGAGATACATAGGTATAAGAAAGCTTTCTGCTCCAATAGTTTCTTTCCCAGAACTGCTAGACTTTGGAACTCCCTTCCGGGATTCTGCTTTCCCAACTGTACTGGCATGCAGAAGTTCAAGTGTAATGTGAACAGACATCTTGCTACTCATCTCCCTTCATAATATCCCTGTAACTTATTGTCCCCGTTCATGTTGAAAAGTATTTTCCAATAAGTTAATCGAAAAAACGCTTCGCCATCTTTATTTTGGACACGTGACGCAAAAATAATAGAAGTAACTAATATTTCGAAAAATTTGGACTACGATTTTCAGTTTTAAGATAAAAACTACCTCCCATGTAACAGTGACAACTTTTCTATTTTTTTTTTTATTAACAAAACTTTCAATTTTCACTAATTTTCTTCTAAAATTATTTTCATAAATAATTAATTTTCTACCTCATCTTTTATCGTAATTTTTGGATACGTTCATTATTGCGACGGTTAAAATTAAGTAGTTACAATTGGTTTTATTTGAAATTCAATAAATCGATTTTCGAATTTCTCTCTAATAACGAAGAAACTTTAACACTGAACGTAAGAGATCCACCGCTATTTTAACCTGAAATGTGACACACCAATTTAGCGACCTACCAATCGACTGACTAAGCTCCCTCGCAGATGAAAAAACGCCGTGTAAAACCTTTTCACAACACTTGACTGTTCCCTAACCTGCCACTGAAATCACAGGTGTCAGCAGTTATGAAAATACACTTCGCGAGACGCGTTTGACTACCTTCAAAACACGATGTCGAATAATGAATTCGACATCGTATGTTCGATGATAAACAAATGTCCAAATATTATCGCCATTTGCTGTTTGTTTGTCTTTCTTATTTACCCAAGCAGATAAACAGGAATGGTTTCTATAATCTCCTAAGACGCAGAATAAAGCCGGCTGTATCTGAAATTCCCGATGGATTAACGATGATGGATGTTGATTAATCCATTGCATATAGGTAATGGAATTGGGTAACGACTAGGTTAATAAGTACGAGAAAACATGCATGCATACACATACCGTCTAACACCCATCGGTACACGCCTACACACACCAATCTAATTATACGCTTATGCATTTGTTTGTGCATATGTTTTCACCTTTTACACTGATTTAGAAATGAATCATCTTATGGCCAAATATTAAAAGTACTTGTTGGTTATCTGGTTTCGATGGCTGTTAAAATATAAGATTTTCTCTATTGCAAAATGAATTGTTCCCAAATCAAATACAACGTGATGAAGAGAATTATCTTGTCGTCGACTTAAGTTATTTTATCACTGGTAAATTAGCTTCAGTGCGCCCTCAAGAAAACAAATACCTTCTTTTTTTTTTTACAAAATTTATTGACTTTCAATTTCCTCATATCGTTATTTGAACTCACATTTTCATTGCCTTGGGCTTTTAAGCGTTTCCCGGCTCTCTCTTACCCACTTGTCATGCTGTCACTGTATTTCTCTTTTTTCTTTCCTTTTCAGTTTTTACCTTCTTCTATTTTCAATAAACCTGTCTATAAGCAAATGGTCTTCATGAAGTGATAAATCAAATAAATGCGTGGCGTTCTCAGCCTTTGATTGATGGTTTCAATGTCAAGAATAACTTTCCCAATACAAGGATAGATAAGAAATTAACTATTCTTCGAACACACCTCTTATTCTGTATTTATTTTATCTACTTTTACGTTTCTTGACGTGTAGGCCCTATATCTATATTGCTTTTTACTATTGTGTACTTTTTATTAAAATTGACTTTTATAACTAAAAATATGAATCAGGTAATACTGTGCAGGGGTCAGATTACTTTGTGATAACTGCTTTTATAGATATTTTATAAATATTTTTCGTTGTGTTTGATTTTATTTTGACTTTTATTTTCCAGATTGCACATCGTTTTTAAAATGGGTAGTGCTTCTGTGACTAAGAAAAAAAGAAAGGTAAATGAAGAAGGGCAAGTGTTTCAAGAAAAATGGGAACTACAGTATTTTTGCACGGAAGTGAATGGAAATATAAATTGTTTAATTTGCAATAACCATATTTTACGCCGAAGGCGCATAACATGCAAAGACATTATGAAACGGATCATCTGTCTTATAATAAATATGAAGGCCCCATGCGTTTTTCAATGCTCAAAGAATTGACGGTTAACTTGACACAACAACAGGCCTTTTTTTACAAAAAGTCAGAAAGTAAATGTCGCTTCCGTTATTGCAAGCTATGAACTCAGTCGATTGATAGTGATGCATGGGAAATCCTACACCGAAGGAGATTTTGTGAAACAATGCCTTATAAAAACATCGAAGTTGTGTGTCCGGAAAAAGCACACTTGTCCAAAACGGATTGATGAAATGCCAAGTGATTTGATCTCAATTTGAAATAACAAGGAAAAACAAGCTCATCACTCAGTTGTATGATGACGTCAAATGCTTCATTACAAAGTTGAGATTATGAAAGTCACAAGTCTCAAATGAAAATTTAGTTCATTTTCTTACATGCAAAGTACTAAAAAATCGTACTAATGCTAAGCCAGCACTAAGTTTTGCCAAGTATGACAGTCACCTGAAATCATTGTTAAAGGAGTTTCAAAAAAGATTTCGTGATGTCTCATATTTTGAGCAAGAGTTTGCATTATTCACAGCGCATTTTACTTTTGATGTTGCTAAAGCAGACGAAAGCCTACAAATGGAACTGTTAGAAATACAGTCAGATTCTTTACTCAGAGAAACTATTTTGAAGTGGGAATACCTGATTTCTTTTCATACATTGCGAAGAGGTTTATAAATTTCAGAAAGTTTGTCACAAGGATTGTGACAATGTTTGGTTCTACCTATTTGTGTGAATAATTATTTTCCTTCATGAAATTTATAAAGACTTCTCAGAGAACTAGATTGACTGACAAACACATATCTTCTCTTGTAAAGCGCGAAAATACACAGAAACTTCAGCTAGACATACCAAAGAACAAGAGGTGTCAATCCTCAGGACAAAACACGAAACATGTTCATTTTGAATTATGATTTATGTGGCTTGCATTTGTTGCATGCAAATTTATGTTGGCTATGTATGTTGTTTTTTTAAATTTTCATTATATCGAAATAAAGAACAGATTTATATGTCATGCTAATTTCCTTTGTTATATTCTTTTGTTAAACTACAAGTACTTTTAACTTGCATTCTTGAATATGACCAAACTATTGTTAACTTGCATTCTTGAATATGACCAAACTATTGTTAACTTGCATTCTTGGATATCACCAAACTATTGTTAACTTGCATTCTTGAATATGACCAAACTATTGTTTACTTGCATTCTTGAATATGACCAAACTATTGTTAACTTGCATTCATGAACATGACCAAACTATTGTTAACTTGCATTCATGAATATGACCAAACTATTGTTAACTTGCATTCTTGAATATGACCAAACTATTGTTAACTTGCATTCTTGAATATGACCAAACTATTGTTAACTTGCATTCTTGAATATGACCAAACTATTGTTAACTTGCATTCTTGAATATGACCAAACTATTGTTAACTTGCATTCTTGAATATGACCAAACTATTGTTTACTTGCATTCTTGAATATGACCAAACTATTGTTAACTTGCATTCTTGAATATGACCAAACTATTGTTAACTTGCATTCTTGAATATGACCAAACTATTGTTAACTTGCATTCTTGAATATGACCAAACTATTGTTAACTTGCATTCTTGAATATGACCAAACTATTGTTAACTTGTATTCTTGAATATGATCAAACTATTGTTAACTTGCATTCTTGAATATGACCAAACTATTGTTTACTTGCATTCTTGAATATGACCAAACTATTGTTTACTTGCATTCTTGAATATGACCAAACTATTGTTAACTTGCATTCATGAACATGACCAAACTATTGTTAACTTGCATTCATGAATATGACCAAACTATTGTTAACTTGCATTCTTGAATATGACCAAACTATTGTTAACTTGCATTCTTGAATATGACCAAACTATTGTTAACTTGCATTCTTGAATATGACCAAACTATTGTTAACTTGCATTCTTGAATATGACCAAACTATTGTTAACTTGCATTCTTGAATATGACCAAACTATTGTTTACTTGCATTCTTGAATATGACCAAACTATTGTTAACTTGCATTCTTGAATATGACCAAACTATTGTTAACTTGCATTCTTGAATATGACCAAACTATTGTTAACTTGCATTCTTGAATATGACCAAACTATTGTTAACTTGCATTCTTGAATATGACCAAACTATTGTTAACTTGTATTCTTGAATATGATCAAACTATTGTTAACTTGCATTCTTGAATATGACCAAACTATTGTTTACTTGCATTCTTGAATATGACCAAACTATTGTTTACTTGCATTCTTGAATATGACCAAACTATTGTTAACTTGAATTCTTGAATATGACCAAACTATTGTTAACTTGCATTCTTGAATATGACCAAACTATTGTTAACTTGCATTCTTGAATATGACCAAACTATTGTTTACTTGCATTCTTGAATATGACCAAACTATTGTTAACTTGAATTCTTGAATATGACCAAACTATTGTAAACTTGCATTCTTGAATATGACCAAACTATTGTTAACTTGCATTCTTGGATATCACCAAACTATTGTTAACTTGCATTCTTGAATATGACCAAACTATTGTTTACTTGCATTCTTGAATATGACCAAACTATTGTTAACTTGCATTCATGAACATGACCACACTATTGTTAACTTGCATTCTTGAATATGACCAAACTATTGTTAACTTGCATTCTTGAATATGACCAAACTATTGTTAACTTGCATTCTTGAATATGACCAAACTATTGTTAACTTGAATTCTTGAATATGACCAAACTATTGTTAACTTGCATTCTTGAATATGACACAACTACTGTTAATTTGCATTCATGAATATGACCAAACTATTGTTAACTTACATTCTTGAATATGACCAAACTATTGTTAACTTGCATTCATGAATATAACCAAACTATTGTTAACTTGCATTCTTGAATATTACAAAACTATTGTTAACTTGCATTCTTGAATATGACCAAACTATTGTTAACTTGCATTCTTGAATATGACCAAACTATTGTTAACTTACATTCTTGAATATGACCAAACTATTGTTAACTTGCATTCTTGAATATGACCAAACTATTGTTAACTTGCATTCATGAATATGACCAAACTATTGTTAACTTGCATTCTTGAATATGACCAAACTATTGTTAACTTGCATTCTTGAATATGACCAAACTATTGTTAACTTGCATTCTTGAATATGACCAAACTATTGTTAACTTGCATTCTTGAATATGACCAAACTACTGTTAACTTGCATTCTTGAATATGACCAAACTATTGTTAACTTGCATTCTTGAATATGACCAAACTATTGTTAACTTGCATTCTTGAATATGACCAAACTATTGTTAACTTGCATTCATGAATATGACCAAACTATTGTTAACTTGCATTCTTGAATATGACCAAACTATTGTTAACTTGCATTCTTGAATATAACCAAACTATTGTTAACTTGCATTCTTGAATATGACCAAACTATTGTTAACTTGCATTCATGAATATGACCAAACTATTGTTAACTTGCATTCTTGAATATGACCAAACTATTGTTAACTTGCATTCTTGAATATGACCAAACTATTGTTAACTTGCATTCTTGAATACGACCAAACTATTGTTAACTTGCATTCATGAATATGCACAACAATTGTTAACTTGCATTCTTGAATATGACCAAACTATTGTTAACTTGCATTCATGAATATGACCAAACTATTGTTAACTTGCATTCTTGAATATGACCAAACTACTGTTAACTTGTATTCTTGAATATGACCAAACTATTGTTAACTTGCATTCTTGAATATGACCAAACAATTGCATGTTTCTAAATTACCAGTAAAAGAAACATATTCAGCAATGATTTTTATTTAACGACTTTGATTAATATTTTAGGGGTGGTGCCCTCATGCCAACACAAACTGATTCTGGTGGCGCCGAGGGGCTCTGAGTTTAACATGCCTGCCCTAAAGAATTTCTACAGTGTACCCAGCATGACCAAGATTTTTATCCCAAGTACAGGCGAAGGAAACCAGATGACGGTCAGACTGGTACAATAAGGATGAAGAAATATTATCGGTATGCTCAGTGGATTATTTCCTACAACATGGTCATCCTTCAGCAATTCAAAGCTCACATTAATGTCAAAATTTGTACAGCAAAGTCCCGCGCAAAGCTCGGGTATTTTTGCTGATATATATATATATATATATATATATATATATATATATAAATATATATATATATATATATATAAATATATATATATATCGAGAGCGAGAAGGGGGAGGAGAGGGAGAGATGGAGAGGGAGGGGGATAGATAGATAGATAGATAGATAGATAGATAGATAGATAGATAGATATACGTAAAGGTGCATTTGATTTTTATTGTTTATACCTTGACTGTTGCTACTTTCTTGATTTAAGTTCCGGTCCTTTTTTCATCATGGCTTTTATAGTTTGATTTCAGCAAATTTTTCTGAACTTTCTCCCTTTTTTTTCTTTCTTTCAGTATAAATCCCG
>NC_136507.1:67934571-67982071 GCF_053919585.1 Euprymna scolopes
TTTTATTTTTATTATATGATTTCTTATTTTTCAGAAACAAAAGATATTAATTTTTCAAAATGTCTGTTGAATTGAAGAGAAGATCCATTATACAGCAGCATGAGAAATATTCAAGTTAGGGAAAAACCTCAACATCAACAGAATATTTATATAAAAGTCAATTGATCGTTTCCTGGAAACTTCGTCGATCAAAGATAGACAATAATAAGTTGTTCTCACACCTCAAGAACACCAGACTCATCGAAAATGTTAGGGAAAAATCCAGGCGAAATCCAAGAAGATCCATGAGACAAATGGCAACGGAAGCACAAACGTTACCAAGAACTATGCGGAGAATATGTCCAAATGACCTACAAATATTATCCTATAAGCTCGAAAAGCAACAGCTTCTCTCTGCACCCAAAACTGCAAAGCGACTCATCACTCATCAGGAGTCGACCCTTGTTACTCTGCATCTAAGAGGGAATGCTCAATAACATCAGGGATCAAAAGTTATTCTCACTTCAACGATCCTGCAATCATCAAAATGATAGTGTCCTTGTGAAAAATCGTGATCTCATCTATAATATAAATCTCACCTGTCTGTTTAAATGTATGTATGTATGTATGTATGTATGTATATGTATATATTATGTATATATGCATGTATGTATGTCTCGCAAATACTGTCGACAGTGGCAACAGATTTTTACGAGGTTGGTATTGTTTTTAAGCTGAACCCTTCGGACGACAAATATCGAAAAAATGGCTAAAAACATTATTTCTTTCACCTTCAACTGGGCACTTTTCTATAGGTAGGGGTCGCCTTATTCGCCGATATTTTCGAAGTAATCGCTGCTTTTCGATTGACTAGCCTTAATTTAAACATTCGTCACTTCCGGTTTGGCGATGGGCGCAATAGCAAAGATGTCACGGTTTATTTTATTTTTTTCACGTTCTTTTCCTCCTTCACGGTGGGGGTTTGGAGCCTACCTGCCTACTACCACTTTTGTTTTTTTGCTCACGAAACACCTCCAAACACCCAAGTTAGTACCTGATCAAGCAGGAAAGGTTTTCAGGACGCAGAAACCAGCATCAGTGATAGTTTGAGAGGAAAATATCCACTTATTTTTCTTCCTCAAAGGGTCAAGGTTAACAAAGAATGTTACATTAAGGAAATTCTTGAAGGTGCACTGATCCCATGGTGTAATTCTGTTTACGGTGATGAAGTTTGGACTCTCTAACAAGATGGTGCGATAAGCCACACTGCTCATGTAACACAGCAGTGATGTAGACAAAACTGTCCGTTCTGAATCACTAAAAAAGAATAGCCTTCCTCATTAATTAATCTTTGTTGTCAACCCTGGAGAGTGAAGCCTGTTCTGTTCCTCGTACAAAAAAATGTAGCTTTTAAGAGAAAATTGAACAAATGCTGAAAGAAAATACTCTCATATGTTGTGCGTGTTGTTATAGATGATTTCCCTAAAAGACTTTGTTGTGTAGTAAAGGCTCAAGGGAAACCTTTTAAGTAATACTTATGCCATATTGTACCTTCAGTATTTGCTAATCATTTTTTGTAATTGGGTTTTATAATAAATTATTTTCTTAGGATAAATCTGAGTTTTATTTTGCAACAGTTATTTAAATTTGTTATGTAAATTTGTACATAAAGTGATGTGGTTCTCGGTTGATTAACCGTGTCTAACTCGAGAGTCAAAACAATGATAAGAATATTCTATCGCCTTAGCCCAAGTCATCAGCAATCACCACAATGGGATAAACCGCCGAGGTATGCTTCTGTACTGACCATGAAGATGCGTTCACTCAGGTTAAGAGTTCTCTCATTGAGAAAGGTTTGGTTTATTGTTAAATCGCATAAGTCGCTCCGACCGGAGAATGCTGACGGGCCTGATCAAACACCTTTGCATTGCCACTTTCCGGCCTTGGCTTACATCTTACTGCGATGAGATGTAGGTAAATACAACGATAAATCATTTGTCATTTCATTTTCTGCTGTATTGGACAACCCCTCGATTAACAATGAAAAATGGAATCCCGAGATATACGGCGATTTGACACTAGCTAAATTCACATTCAGAGTAATTTATAATACGGCTTCTCTCAAACTCTCGCAATTTCACGCCTTTTTCGACCCATTTCATACATTAATCATAATATATGACAAATTCATCTATAATATTTCGTTTTCTTCTTCTCCTACTCTCATTCATCCCAAACAAGGCATATTAGGCTTAAAAAGTTATGTTATTTGGCCATGTCTACAGAGGCGCTATCTAGGGCGTTAAGAAGTGACCTCCGTTTCGCATTACATTTAAACTTAAAGATGTTAGTACAGCCAGGAAACAGAGGGAGAAATCCGAAGTCTAGCAATTTCCGGGTAGGGACTATTAGAATAGAAGCATTTCTGTTATCTAGAGTCCTCTACAGTAAAGGGGTGGGATTTTGCTACTTGTGGGGTTAATCAGAAACATTTATTCGGAGGGGTTCTGTACTGACCCTGAAGTTTAAAATTCTCTCATTGAGCAAGGGTTGGCTTATTGCCAATCGCATAAAGTGCTCCGACCGGAGAATGCTGACGGGCCTGATCAAGGATATTTGTGGGGTCAAAGTGTACCTTCCCATTGCCACCTACCGACCTTGTGTCATATGGGCTTGGTTCTGGTGAAGTCTCATTAAAATGTGTGTTTCGATCGAAACACATGTATCTCTACACTTGCTACTAAAACAGTGTCAATTAGTATAAAATGTTGATATTTAAACTTTTACTTTCACTTTGTAAAACTTCAAACGCTAGCTGCCGGCCTAAAAAGCAGAAACCTTGAACGTGACTGATTACTTTTGTGAGCTCTGCCTTTACTTCTGATGTCTATCTTGTGGGAGGCGACGGTTACTAAGTGGTCAACGGCACAGACTGAACATCAAAGTGTACGAGGTTCGAATTTAGTTCGTTCCACACTTAGGATGTTGGCAATCTTCACGTGTCCATTCTGTAAATACCTTAGTTCTTTCCAGAAATAACCCAGACTAGAAAGATATCAGGAAAATTAATTCCAACAATTTAATTGACTGATTCATACAGAGTAAATGAATCTATGTTTGTGAAAATCCAAGGAATAATGAGCAAGATTACAGCTAAAAAAAGCAAGTCAAATCAAATCCACATGCCTGGTTTCATCTTTTTTTTACATAGGAGTCACCACTTATCAAGACACAGAGGCCATTTGAGGATAAGGGTTAAAGAGTGTACAGTATCAGAATCATAGTGATCGTTAGTAGTGGAAATTCGGTAAATTTGTTAATTTAAGTGGAACGGCTCATCAATAACTTGTTTACATTGGACTTGAAGACGGACATATTTTAGTCAGCTGGGAAGCAGGAAAACGGAAAACAGTTCCACAGCATTTTGAAATCTACGTTTAGGTTTAGGCACAGATAAAGAGTAGAGGGAATTATTGATAGTGGTTTAAGATAAACGAGTGTTTCTCGTGAAAGTTTGGCGCGGGGAGACCATAGATTGGAGCTCAGACGAGCACTTGCCATGAAAATAACGATAAAGAAGAGATAGGCTCGAAACGTCTCATGTGAAAAAGAGGTTGCAGGGAAGAGATAAGAGCATCCCCTACTAGGCTTCGAAGTCTACTTTGAACTCTATCAAGGCAGGATAATTTTTTTCTAGCAGATCTTGCCCAGATGTGGCAACAGTACTCCATTCTTGGACGTACCTGGCTCTTATATAGGTAGGGAATTGCATCAGCAGTGGGATATGTACTGGATTAATAGAAGGATCCCACCATTTTTCCAGCGACCTTGGCAACGGATTGAAAGACTTTTTCAAAGTGAAATCTAGTTCGGTACAAAAATGCATGACATAATAAATGTAAAACGTTAGCTTGAGAGGAAAGAGGGGGGACGATTAGTAGACTTTTTTGTTAGCCAACCTTGTAACTTCTTTTTGTAACGGAGTCACTGACGCTGGTAGCCGCAGCGGTCTGTATAAAGATATGCAAATGTCCAAGGCGACTATGCGAAGTGGCGTCACAGCAGAGACAAAGGGACGTGTGGCCGGTAAAGCTGTGGTGTTCATAGAAGTGGTGTTCGAGACCTAACAAGACACGGGGGTGACGTTATAGCAGAGAAGAAAAATCACATATCGCCGGAGAAGGAGAAATATACTGTGTAAATATTTAGAACAATACGTAGTTGGAAATACCAGATATAAAGACTTAAAAAGAAACAGTGTGTCGAGTATCTTTACTTTCTTCTCTTTCTTTTCGGTGTGTTAACATATTTACGACAACGTATCATTCCTTTTATATAGGGCTCTTGAACGGCTTACCTTTTAGTTAGGATATTTGATATGGTCTCAACGCTGATGGGGGGGTCTCTTTTAGGCGTGGTTTTTCGGATAACTGGCATAAAAATAAACATAGTTAATTATCATTGGTAATTCTACCTTCAACTCAATTTTTGTTTTCCTGCAATTCAATATTTTATTCTTTTTTTTTTTTTTTGATCATGACATCAAGTGACTTCACGCCTTGTTTGAAGCGATTTCTATTTAAAAAAAAAGTAAACATTTCGAATTAGCAAGGAAGGCCGAGTAGATATAAATACTATTATGGCGCAATTTCTACACGAGGTGCTTTCAATACGTTTCCATATATGTTTTTTCGTACAGGCGTTTAAAATTGTGGTAGATTCTTAAAAATTCAGTATGTTATTGCTATACATCTTATAAGATGACTGACCAGTTTTTATGATTTCAGTTTCAAGGGAACAGCTACAACAGTCGAATTATTTGCCCGTGAATCTCAAATGATTAGCAATTGCCACGGAGTTATATCTACACAGTTACATTCAGGATAAATGAAGTTGGTTATTGCGCAATAATTGCTTCATCATCGTGCAAGCACTCCTTCGGATGCTGTCCATTGTTTCTATAGAGAGGGGAGACAAACTAACCATAATTCTAATTAGAGCCACCTGTTCAAATTTATTAAAGATGCTATCGTACAATTGACATAGCTGTATTATAGTAACAAGCTCCGATATGTGGGTTATATCAACACATGCCAGACACCGTATTCATTCGCTAGGCCTAACCCAGAATCTATGATTAGAAATAATTAACGACAGTGTCAAAATCTCAAACGTCTATTAAGCATAGCGATAGTCAGATACCATAGTTGAAAGCAAGATTGTGGAGTCGGTAAATATAAAGTACTAGCAACCAGGCATGCGTTGCCTGGTTATAAAATACGCTTAAATATGATATTTAAATTCATGCAGATATCGTACTTTTAATTATAGAATTCTCTGTTGATTATTATATTGTACCCAATATACATATTAGCGATTTCAAAAGTAAAAAAAATAAAGATTGCTTGGATGCTATCAGCTCGAATTAAAACCAAAATATTTAGCGCTCCAGCCTTAGCTCGTAAGTATTTGTGCTACTATCGGATAGATAAGAAATAGTTTAAAAATTAAATGACTTTAATGCATAAAGGTGTGCGTAGACAAACACTTTAAGTCAACCTACGCCTGATATTTGTACCGGCAAGAGTCTAAATCGAATTATTTCTACATGTCCAAATCATCACTATATATCGGTTTAAGTCGGTAGATCAAAGTTTGACAGAGTAGTTGGTAGAAACCGCTTTCAAACAGATAGACAAGGTCACATTTTCTTTTTACACGGTGGTCACCACTTATCAAGGTCCGGAAGCCACTCAGGGATAATGGTTATTGTAAGTACAGTACGTTAATGTGGAGATTTAATGAAGTGTTTACTTAAGAGGGCGGTTCATTAGGAATTTGTTAGCGTTAGACTTGAAGACATCCAAGTTGTAGTCAGGTGGGAAGCAGGCAGACGGAACAGAGTTCCACAGGCGTGCAGTTCTAAGAAAGAAGCATTATTCATGGAATCTACGTTTTGATTCAGGCACAGATAAAGAGTGGGGGAAATTGTTCACAGTGGATTCAGCTAGACGGGTGTTTTTCGTGAAAGATTGGTGAGGGCGGACTAGAGATTCGAGTTCAGACAAGCACCTGCCATGGAAATAACGATAAAACAAGGATAGGCTCGCAACGTCTCTTCTGTGGGAGAGAGGTTGCAGGGTAGAGAAAATGGCATCCCCCACTAAGCCACAAAGTCTATTTTGTACTCTGTCAAGGCAGGATAGGCTGTTTTTAGCAGCTCCTGCACAGATATGGCAGCAGTATTCCATCCTTGGACGTACTTGGCTTTTATATAGATAGAGAATTGCATCAGTAGTGAGATATCTTCTGGAGCGGTAAAAGGATCCCACCATCTTTCCAGCGACCTTGGCAACAGACTTGATGTACGTGTTCCATTTCAGATCAGGAGTAAAGGACAAACCCAGAAGCTTGTCAAAGACGAGGGCCATCCATCACATTATTTGATGCTTCTGTTCAGTCTCGAAAGACAAAGAATACTCATTGTAGGGGCAGCTATGCGTGTAATTGTGTGGCAAGAGTTTTGCAATCTCTTACCCCACCTCTATTGAATCGGCACTGCTTGCTTCCAGTGGCAAGGAGGCGTCCGGAATGACTGGAAACAATGGTGAGATAAGTGGAGAGCATATAAAGCACCTGGAAGTTCAGAATGGTCACCCATCTGGTACTGGCCAGGCTTATCGTTGCTTAAATTCGGTGACCTAATGGGTATCGGTGTGTCAAATGTGTGTATGCGGTATAGGTCACTGCATATATATACAGACAGACAAGGCCATTTTTATATATACAGAGGTTGGCAAATAGAGAGGTATATGGCATACTAACGTTCTTCTAAGTACTGTAAAAACCTAAACTCGACTGGGACCAGTTGGAAACTTGATATTCACATGTAAAATCCTCCTTTGGAGTTGTTCACCTGAGACATTGTTTAAATTAAAGTAAAATTGGATTTTCCGAACATTTTAATAATTTAAATGAAACAATTAGAAATAAAATAAAATTGGATATCTTTTCGACCATTTTAATAATTTATATGAAGCATTTTTAGGAATTAAAGTAACGTTAGATTTTTTTTTTCCGAAACATTTTTGGAATTAAAGTAAAATTGGATTTTTTCCAAACAATTTAATAATCGAAATGAAACATTTTTCGAATTAAAGTAAAATTTCATTTTTCTGAATGATTTAATAATTTAAATGAAATATTTTTTGGAATTAAAGTAAAGTTAGATTTTTTCCGAAACATTTTTTGAATTAAAGTAAAATTGGATTGTTTTCCAAACAGTTTAATAATTTAAATGAAAAATCATTCAAATTCAAGCAATGTTAATTTTTTTTCGAAACATTTTTGGAATTAAAGTAAAATTGGATTTTTCTGAACAATTTAATAATTTAAATGAAACATTTTTTCGAATTAAAGCACGATCGGATTTGTTTTATCTATTTTTTCTGAAACATTATTTAAATTAAAGTAAAATGGTCACTGAAACAAAATATATATTGAAAGGTCAACAATATATATTATAGTTTTAATATTTTAATTAATAACAAAGTTGAATGGAGTGTTTGAGCTAACTTAAGTGACAGGAAATAAGGAATTAACTAATGGGAAGAAAACGTCGCGTATTCCTGCCGTCTGTGTTTTGTTTACATGGAAACGAGTACATATGTTCCAGGTATTATCGAACATATGTACTCGTTTCCATGTAAACAAAACGGAATACGCCACATTTTCTTCCCATTAGTTAATTCCTTATTTCCTGTCACTTAAGTTTAGCTCAGACACTCTGATCTAATTGAAATAACGTAAACTAGCGTTAAATATATATATATATATATATATATATATATATTCTCAACAAATTGAACCACAATTATTAAAAACGATAGTACCTGGGTGTCCGGCGTTGCCCGGGTGTTTAGAAGGGCGTGTTGGGCAAAAAACTAGTGGTAGTAGGCAAGCAAGCTCGAGGAAGAAAGAGAAGTGACGCCCTTGCCGTTGCGTCCATCGCCAAACCGAAAGTGATGAAGGTTTACATTAAGGCTAGTTAATCGAAAAGAGAGGGTGGCTTTCGAAAATATCGGCGAAAAAATCGACCCCTCCCTGTAGAAAGTGCCTAGTTGAGGGTGAAAGAATTAATGTTTTTGGTTAATTTTTCGATATTTGTCGTCCAAAGGGTCGAGCTATAAAACGATACTGATCTCGTGAAAATCCGTCGAGTCTGAAAAAATTTTTAAGCAGACATAAATACATACATACATACATACATACATTTAAACAGAAAGGTGAGATATATATTATAAATTATATTTTACCCAATATGTAGTAATGAGTTTAAAAGTTAAAAATATGACTTGTGCGCCACCACTGAGAATCGAAACCAAAACGTTTAGTTACGATTTACTTCTTCCTTTTACGTTAACGTCTGAGCTTATGAAGACATATTTGCTGAAAGGCTAAAAATTAAAACATGAACCAATAGCTATTATGTTAAGTATGCATATTCGTAATACAATCGTTCGACCGTCACCTGGCAAATTTCATTTTTCAATTTTTAGACTTTTGCACCGATTTTTCTCGGCTAACACTCAAATATAAAGTTTTACATGGGTTCGAATACCCTATATATTAAATTTCATGTCTGCAGACCAAAAACTGACAAAAGATTTTTGTAGGCAAAATTGTTTAAACAGATATATATATATATATATATATATATATATATATATATATATATATACGCATATATAAATGTATATATATATAGAAAGATGTTTGTATTTACTATAACCTCTTTACGCAAATATTACGCAAGTATAAATCATGTAGAATATCTGCATGAATATAATTGCACGTTATAATTAACTAAAGATAATCATCCCATAAGAAAATCAGAAAAACTAATAGGGAATTAATGAAAATGAATGTGTTTTTTTTCTGATTTCCACTCGAGAAAAATCGTAGCAACGACCCAACAAACGTGTTGCTCGAAATCCAAAAATGTGAGTAGTCCCGACAATTGTCAAAAATACGGATTCACACACGTACTTCTCGAGTCGAGCTGCTTTTATACAGCCTGCAATTCCTTTCATTTGCATGTGTGCGGCGTGATTTCGCAAGACTTTACGACACCATCGTTTATAAAACTACGGGCGCCATCTTTGATCTCCCTTTTTCTTGCCTGACCCCGCCCGACGCACATGCGCGTCTGTTTTCTTTCCTCTTAACTTTAATCATGCCACTTACTAATCTCTAGATCACATTTCGTACTCCCTCATCCACTGTGGCGGCCGTCTTTCCCTACTCGCCATCCTCTTACTGCACATTGCTTTCCACCGTTTCACTTTGAACTGGCTTGATATCGAGAATATGTCTCGGTACCCCGTCTACCGCAATGTTTTTACTCGTATCACTCCCGATCACGCGTCCCCCGCTCAACTGGGGGCTTTACTTAATCCCCAGTTTGATGGTCCCTGCTGTCTCTGTCTCCCTGCTTGCCAGCCAAACCTGGGATGCCTCCAGGAGTATGTGAATATCGACAGATGTGGAACTGTGTCATACACTTGTCCCGGACTCGTGCAGTTCACTGCCATGTGACCACTCTACTTACATCTGCGGCACACTGTCCTTTCCAAGAACTTCATGGAGTCTCTCTGCAGGTGCGGGCCCCCTACACTCGAAACATGTACCTCGCAGTCTCAGCCGGCTTCTGCTCACATCCTTTCGGCGTTGTTGCCACCGCTCCTACGGACCCGGAGGGTTGAGTACTCACTAATATTTTTACAGTTGGGAGCAGCTCGCTCATCTCCAAGGTCTCGACACCCGGGACTTGCACATTCTTTTAGAAGTCTCCTCCAGGCACCCGGTGATGAACGCCATCTTGGCCATGTGACTAAGTATCTGTCTCCTTATTCCTGCTAGTTCTACCAATCTTTTAATCTCATTTACGTACACATAAAGGGAATTCCCCGTCCACCTCCTCTTTTAATCTGTTGAACGCCCTACATACCCGAATCAATCTGACTTTGATTGCGGCAGCCTCATCTTTTTCCGCTCATTCAGCTCCAAGTATAAGGCTAGCTCATCTCCTTCAGGAATAACGGTATCACTCAGCCAACATCGCCCATCTTTTGAAGCTTTGCTACTAGGTGCTTTTTTTAGCCAAGCCACCACATCGCCTTCGGCACTGAATGGCTTTATCATATTGTTTAGGCCGATAGCAACGGGCAACAAACGCGTGGCACGAAATCCAACAATGTGACTAGCAAAGATACGGATTCACACCTGTACTTCTTGACTCGAGCTGCTTTTATACAGCCTGCAATTCCTTTTATTTCCATGTATGCGGCGTGATTTCGCAGGACTTTTCGAGACCACCGTTCATAAAACTATGAGCGCCATCTTTGATCTCGCTCTTTCTCGTCCGACCCCCCTAAAAGCACACACGCGCCAATACTTCTGTTTTTCTTTCTCTTAACTTTAAACAACAGAATGTTTAAAAGAATATGCAAATTAGTTAGATCATTAGCCGATGAATTCAATTCCACGACACATATATAACAAAGTTATAGTATCTTTTTAAATAAATAGAGAAAAGTTTTTTAAATTGAATATCAATACAAAAAAAATGTATAGGAGTATATATATATATATATATATATATATATATATATATATATATATATATATATATATATTTAAAAAAAGTAATATGCGGAAGTTTCTCGAGAGCTCTTTCGGCTATCATCTCGTCAGGAGAAAATCGATAGCAACCTAAATAATATTGTGTCAAACGCATTGTTTCTCTTTGGGGAACTTTGAATTTTTTCTCCCGGTTTTTTTTTTCTCCCTCGTTGTGCCAATATTTTAATCGTTTTTAAACGTAAATAAATTTAATTAGTGTCCCCATACGTTTGGCACATTTAATAAGTTCCCTATTAGAACTCTTTATTTTCGACACAATATTATTTAGGTTGCTATCGATTTTCTCCTGACGAGATGATAGCCGAAAGAGCTCTCGAGAAACTTCCGCCTATTACTTTTTTTAAAACTATATATAAATTCTGTACCTCTAAACACACATATATATATATATATATATATATATATATATATATATATATATATATATATATATATATATATATATATATAGGGTAGCGTACTTAAAAGTAGCCCGACCTCTGTAATCTTTCTCTAATCAACATTTTCAGATTAAAGGGCACACTTAAAAGTTGCCCGATCTATCTAATCTTTCTCTTAACTACCAACTGGCACCACAAGGCAAAATGCAATTCTTTTTCCAACAAGATGGCGCTACATGTCTCAGGTCTCACAGATCACTGACACGAGTTCATGACATGTTTACGGACGAGAGAATAATAAGCAAAGGGTTATGTTCCCCGGACATGTCATCATCGGATTTTTTTTAATGTTCGGGAGACTTTAAAACAAAAAGTTAATGCAAATAGTCCTTACAATCTAGACCAACTAAAAGAGAACATTACCAACGCTATCAGAAGAATCACCAGACAAGATCTACAGGCAGTATATGCAAACGTTCTTAAACATGCCCAGAAATTCATAGATATCAACGGGGAGCACTCCCAGCATCTTTTATAACATTACAGGTAATTTAAACAATAAAAATTTTCCTTCTCTCTATTACATTTTCTGAGCTACTTTTAAATGGGTCACCGTATATATAATTATTTACTATAATAATTATTAAATACTTACAGACACTAGTGTTTCATCTTTTCGGGAATGATCAGTGCAGGGTGTCACGATTAACACCGGTCGAGCGATTCGAACCCAGCAACAGAAGCCATCTCTGGCTTCATTAGTAAGAACCTAATCCATTCGGTCACGATTAACCGCGAGAAATACTTTGCAATTTACACATTTATATTTTTAATGTTTTAACGTCTGTCAGAGTGATCTAATCATTATATGGTGATCTGCGTGTAAGAGCTAAATTGACCTACTTTTATTTCAAATGAAAGTGCTTAACGAAAAGAAACGAGTTTCTTAAATACACACACACACACACACACACACACACACACACACACACACACACATATATATATATGTGTGTGTGTGTGTGTGTGTGTGTGTGTGTGTGTGTATTAGACATTAAGAGGAGATTATAGATAGATAGATATAAATACCCGTTCACATACACTTTTTCATGATAAGCCTAGATGGAATCGAGCAGTTGCATCGACAACGGACAACGCCAGACCCAAAGTGGGTTTCGATGTACTGCATCTCATCAGTGACGTGCTCCGACATAGGCGCGGACGCAGGTCGTCGCACGCATGAAGTGTGCAATACTGACGACCTAACCGTACGGGTCAGGGCGCAATCTATTGGCTATGCCTTTATTTTAATTTTTATATTTTATATCTAGTTCTACATTCTACCATGTGACAAGTCACGCATCCCATACAAATAAGATAGTTACTGCTGGTATGCAGGCGGTAGATTTCACATCTACAAACATTAACTTTAATTAGCCGATTCCCCAGACACGCGACTATGTCGGAGCACGTCACTGATGAGATGCAGTACATTGAAACCCACTTTGGATTTGGCGTTGTCCGTTGTCGATGCAATTGCTCGATTCCGTCTAATTCTGTGTTCTAGCTTTATCATGAAAAAGTGTATGTTAACGGGTATATATATATATATATATATATATATATATATATATATATATATATTGATGAAAATGCCCCCGATAATTTGCAAGGCCTTATTCTACACGCCCGACATTAGTCAAAGAATAATAGCAGAATTGCCAGATGACGTAATTTTTAATCCACCACTGAAAGCCATTCAGGTGATATTTGAAAATCCGTTATAACTTTGTCAAATCAAATAGATCTATGTTAATATTTAACCAAACTTCATCAATTCATCTATACGTGTGAGGTATTACTAATGAACGGGTTCACACTCCGCCTTTAAATTAACTTCTTCAGCTGCGCCCATTTTTCCCCCTGCCAGTTCCTTTCTGACTTGAACCGGGTTCTCTCAAACTTGCCGTAAGACTATCCTAGACTTTGTATTCGCAAAGAAACTACCGCACTGGATCCGACGTCCTGTGACGCACCATGTAATGTATCCGAGATTTCATCTGAAATGGAGACTCCATTACCACACCCTTTCAAACCAGCGCGTCGGGCGAAGGACAGTACGATAGCATAAACGTTAACTATTTAAGTAATTATACTTGACACGGTGTCATATTTCATTTTTGTCACAAATATCTAGGGCATCTCGAAATTATAAGGGTCAGACAAATTCTGTCCTAAGGAAATAAATTAACAAAAAAAAAAAAATTAAAAAATAAAGAAAAAATAAACGCCGTATATTTTTCCGAGAATGTTAACGAGTTAACCCAGATATAACATGTCTTTTTAGAAGAGTTAACAAGCAGCTTGTAAAATATCAATTGCTATCATCTTGGAACATGTTTACCTCTCAATAAAACTAAGAAGAACGCCATTTTTTTAAGTCATATCTCTCTCCAGCTGAGGATGAAGACATCTTCATAAAATTGGCGGGAGGAGGCAGGCTCTACCCGATCATAAAATACGCTTAAATATGATATTTTAATTTGTCCAGATTTCGTATATATATATATATATATATATATATATATATATATATATATATATATATATATATATATATATATATATATATATGTATGTAGAGAGCCGTGATTTCAAAAGTAAAAAAAAGTATTTGGGTACCATCAGCTAGAATCAAAACCGAAAGCAAAACTGCAGCATTCAAAGCTGGTGACGTTACCACACTACCAATGTGACACGCATATGAACTGATTAAAAATAAACTAAGATGAATGTACAAAATTTATAACGATTTTTTTCAATTATGGCCTTTTTTGACTTCTTAAAAACTATTTTAACCAGCTAAAAGTCCATAAAAGGACGATTCATAAAAAAATCCAATTATTTGAGGACCCTAGCGCCGCTTTTTGACTTTTAGTTTCGGGAGAGATAAAGTTTGAAAATATGGAGAAAGACAGACAGACAGACATAGTGAGTTTTATATATTAGATTACTAAACTCTATTGCTTCTGTACTTTTTAGATAAATATTAATAGTTCATATTATTTTGATTTTTTGACACTAACTGAGCAAGGTTTCTTGAATTTCATAAAAATATCGCAATTATTAGGTGTGTCTGTTCTAGTCCACTGCTTATTATCAAACTGTATTAGGGAACGCAACCTAGCAGGATTAATTTAATTTCTAGATTAGTGAGGACAGAGTTTCTTTAGAGAATATTAAGGGTTTTTTTTTTAAGAAGATTGGGAATGTTGATAGGCAGTAGTTATTAATGTCAAACGTTATAATCCTCGTTCACTGTTTTACTTTAAGGTTCAGAAACCAAATGATTACCAAGTCAGCACATTACGATTTCTCATCTAAAGCCTATTAAGTTTAAGACATACATCTATAATATAAATCTCACCTATCTGCTTTAATGTATGTATGTATGTATGTATGTATGTATGTATGTATGTTTGTTTGTTTCTTTGGATGTCTGCTTAAAACTTTCGACAAAGGCCACGGATTTTCACAAGATTGGTATAATTTTGAAGCTCAACGTCTCGGACGACAGATATCGAAAAATTGGCCAAAAACATTAATTACTTCACCCTCAACCGGGCAGTTTTCTACAAGGGTAGGTCGATTTTTTGCAAGCCAATTTTGCAAGCCATCGTATCGGTTGGATTGACTTTGCCTAATTTTAACGTTCCGAACTTCCGTTCGCGTCATGGAGTAGCGGTAAGACAAACGATTTTTTTTCACTTTCTTTTCCGACCTTCACGTCACAGGTTCGAGCCTGCCTGCCTCCTACCACTTTTTTTTTTTTTTTTGCTCGACACACACCGCCCAACATTTGAACAACGCCGGGCACCCAGGTTAATTTTGTATAATCTAAATTATGCATGTAATTTGGATCAAAATTGGAATAATGGTTCTTAACGTAAGATTTACATTTTTCATCTGTTAATTTTTTTTATCTCCATAATAAAACAAAAAAGTTGTACCAGCTGTTTGGTTCGTAAGATAAACATCACCCGTCCTAGGATGGGTATTCTTCTATTATACGCCCAAAATATGGCGGACCGTGAGAAGAGTTGTAGAAGGAAAGTTTATTAAAACATTGAAATTTAAGCTGAAATGGAAGAAATGATTGAAACTAAGCCACCATTTTGCGTTAATGTTGTTATTATATAATCTTGAATCATCTTCCACACATACTTATATTAAGTGCAGGAGGATGGATTACATAGAGAAAGGCTTATGCATTTTCCGCGCTTCAAAAACAATGTACTCCTTGTTGAAATACATTCATGTTTGTACGTAAAACAGGAGTGCCGAATATTATGTGCTAAATGTTTGAGTTATCTTTTTGAATGGACACGGCATTTAAGGAAACAGTATTTTGCAATGAAAAGGAAAAAAAAATAACGTCGCCTCTCATGCGCAGTGAGTGCAATCATCCTTGGCCTACTTCTGAGTTCCATTTCAAAATGGTTTGGTTTAGTGTAAGTGTCAGGGTTAGTTCTATAAAATGCAGAATAAACGCCTCTGTGAAACGCATTGCGGCATGATGGACAGCAATCTATGTAAGTTTGTGTGGAAGCAGGAATAAAAAGAAAGATCGTTTTTTATGTTCAATTGCATGAATGAATCCCATACCCTCAAGTAAGTTAAAAAATATTTTTTACAGCAACTACCTTTTTTGTGAAGGGGTATTATTCTACCAAATATCAACTTATTTAATAGAATTAAACAGAAAATGAATAGTAAATAATTCACACATTCCGTTTAATTTATACACATTGGTTGCTTTGTACGGCATATATATATATATATATATATATAAAGGTTAGTTCAGTCTTTGACAGACTATTCATACCCATGAAGGGGTGCCTGCGCGTGAAATTTTTGTGGCAGGAGGTACGCAATTTTAAACTACACCTCTTCTGAATCGACATTGTTAAATACCAGTGGCAAGTGAAATGTCTGTACAGGACGACTGGAAACAAATGCTGAGATAAGCAGAGAGCACACACAGCGCCTAGAATTCCCAAATGGTCACCTATCTGGTATTAACAAGGTTCAATGTTGCTTAACTTCGGTGATCTGACGAGAACCCTCCCATATATATATATATATATATATATATATATATATATATATATATATATATATATATATATATGTATATATTCAAGAACACGACAGTGCTATTCTTTTTTCCGATTTTTTAATGATATCTTTTCGATTCATCGAGCGGTCTTTTTTTATTTCAGCTGGCTTTGGTATAGAATGGCGCCCAAACGTTGTTGTTCAGCGATATTCTTCTCAAGCGCTTTCTATCGGTGCGTACGATCGTCGTCAGAAGCGATTGTTGTTGTTGTCGTTTTGTTTTTTTTCTTTGAGGCTTTGTGTATTATTTTTTTTTATTGGTTATTAATGTGGGCACAGAATGGTTAGGGGCGAATTATTTTTATTTTTAATTTCGATTTTCTTATGTTATACTTTATTTATTTAGTTTCTTGTTAGTTATTAAATACGGTTAGTATATTTGTCCCGATGTTAAATGAAGTCCGGTTAAAAAGGGGCGGCCATTTTTCTGTTTTTCTTCTACATCCGTTCTTTCATGTTTTTTTTTAATATTCTTTCTATGTCCCTTTATTTCTTCTTCTTCTTCTTCTTCTTCTTCTTCTTCTTCTTCTTCTTCTTCTTCTTCTTCTTCTCCATTCCTCATTTTCTATTTTCTTTAATGTTTTTATTATCTCCATTTTTTTGCCTTAACCCTCGCCCCGTATTTTTCATTATATCCTTGTTTTATCTATATTTGTCATGTTTTTTTTTCCTATTTGATTCGATTTCATTTTGTTCTTTATTTTCCTTTCTATCTATTACTTTCTATTTATCCTTTTTATCTTTTTCCTCATCAGTTTTTAATTCTTTTAGTTCGTCTTAGTTTTCCTGTTTTGCCTCTTTTTATTCCAAAATGCATATCTTCTTTGCTTGTCTTATTCACCGAATCCTTTCATTCTAGTTTTATTAGTATTTATTAATTTTCTCTTTTCCTTTACTTCTCATTTTTATCTTCATTTATTTATTTCTAAATTCTGATTGGTACTCCTATATTCCCTGTACACCATTTTTTTTTCTTATTGCCTTCATTTACTGATAATATCGTTTTAATCAGGTTCCGACTGAACTGAGGAAACCGAAAACCTTAACACACATATTTATTTATATTTCTGACACATTTCGTTTATAAATCACGAATCGGATAAACAGTCGCAAAGTTTTTTCGGGCCAAACTGTGAAATTCCTATGTAACCTTCAACGTGTATGTCTCCGAATGATACTGCGAAGGGCGTTATCGACTGGTTTCTTGTTGGAATTGACGTCTTTATTCCTTATTGCATGTTTCAAACCAAACCTCATACTCCTCTTTAGTTTTCATCGGTTTCTGCGTCTGCATCTTTCATTGTAACTATTTCTTTAACCAGTATTATCGAGAGGATACGGCATAATCACGTTGACACACCAGTTCTCGCCAAATTACCGAAGTTAAGCAACGTTGAACCTGGCTAGTACCAGATGGAAGACCATTTCGGAATTCTAGGCGCTGTATGTGGTCTCCGCTCATCTCGGTATTGTTTTCAGTCGTCCTGTACTTCAAGTTGCCACTGGTATGCAACAATGTTGACTTAAGGGAGGAGTGGTTGGAGACTGCGCAACTCTTGCCACACAAATTTCACGCACAGGTACCCTTACAGTGGGTATCCATAGTCTGTCAAGACTGAAGGAAGCCACATTATCGAGATGATTCTGAGGCTTCTAGACCATCCTACACAAGGGCTAGTAATGCCTGCAAGGGAACAATATCTGAGGCTTAGTCTAGCAAGTCTCAAAAGATCAGTGACACTCTCTCATCACACAAATGCGGCTCTCGTGATAGGGGGGGAACTTGCAATAGGGTTCTCACGTTGTTTTATCATTCAAGGATAAGGATGATCTCTTTGTTTGTCTGTTTGTCTGTTTGCTGACAATTCCTTTGAGTTTCCTTTGAAAGCTAGGCAATAAATACGCAAGCAATGATACAGGTTATCAGCCAGGAATCATCTAGTGGCTGGCAACTTAAGCGTACATGAAGATTGAAATTGATTATATACGTATTTTTCTTCATAGTTTTGGTGTCAGTTTCGATTCAAGCTGATGCACCAAAGTTTTATGAATATATTGTTTACATTTTTTTAAATCACAACTTTATAAAATATAAGGATCGATAGAAAATTAACTCCATAATAATATATATGAAATCTGCAAGAATTAAAATATCATATTTAAGCGTATTTTAAGACCGCGCTACGCCAGGAGTCCTTGCTAGCTGAGATAAATACTTTTGTAGTTTAAGCAAAAGAGCTACAATAATATAAGGGCGTCTCCATTTACGCTGAACATCTACAGAATGCCAACATCAATATATTACATATAAAAGAGCCCTCTGTGGAATTTCCACAGGTCCCGGTAGTACCTGCGTATAAATAGAATCAACAAAATAGTGGTTGTCATATCTTCTTATTAGACCTTAAAAATACTGCAATATATGCCAACGTTGCCTTCACATTTTTTCCAAGTTTCAGAAAAATATAATGGATGGAGCTAAAGTTATGGGGTACAAAGTGTCATTTTTTGCAATTTTGGGGCATTTGTGACCCCTTTATAGCTCTTGGGAACGCCGGATCCCAGTGAAAATAGACAAATGGTCCAGTTTCACGCCTTAAGACATGAATATTTGAATTCAGCACCATGGAAAACCACTATATAGACATACGTAACAAGTTTTTTAGTAATATGAAAAAAGAGCTCCTAAAAGGCATATTTTTTAACCCTAAAAGTCCCACAGGGATGTGAACCAGAATTTTCCAAGGTCACCTATATCGAATTTATATTAAGAACAATGGTCTCTACATTTTGGCCAAGTTTCAGGAAAATCTAATGGATCGATCAAACACTATGAGGCAAAAAGTGTAATTTTTGGTCATTGTAGGGTATTTTTGACCACTTTTGAGCACCTGGGGACGCCAAATCCCAATGTATATTGATAGCGGTGCAATTTAAGGGCTTAACACAGATGTGTTTGAGTTGACCACCGTGAAAAAACACTATATAGTCAGATATATCAAGTTTTTGTTGAGAAATATGAAAAAAAGAGCCTAAAAAAGGCGTTTTTATCACTATAAGTCCCGGGGGACGCGAAGCAAAATTTTGCCAGGATCACCCATGCTAGATTCATATAAGGAACAATGGGCTCCACATTTTGGCCAAGTTTCAGAAAAATCTAATGAATGGATCAAAAGTTATGGGGCAAAACGTGTCATTTTTTTTTTTTTTTTTTTTTGCCATTAAGGACATTTTTCGACTTCTTTTGCAAGAAACATTTTTTTACTGTGCACATCTATTTAATGAAATACAATTTGTGGCAAAATTTCAGGAAAAAACTAATGGACGGTTATTTGGCAATGGTCCGGACTAACGGACGCACGCACGGAAAACATAAGTTCCTGTCCGATAAATCGGGGGACCAAAAAAGAAAAAGAAGGAAAGAAAAATAAGAAAGCCATAGACACAGAAAGCAATAAAAAAGAAATACAATGATAGAAATAAAATGACTTAACCGTAGATGGCCGTTACATTACCGCAATAGCAAACCATTTGAAAATTCAACCGAGTCACTCATTTATTTTTCACTTATCCTAAACTATGTGCACAATTGGCTATGTAAATGACCCCCTAAGATCCCACCTTCATTATAAACGTCCCATTTTTAAATCGACCCCGCCTTCAACCAGACAGACAGGTACAAAATCGGTCACCATGGAATCTAGCGTCTATTATGAGACAGAATAGTAACTGGTAGACTGCGTCCCCACCAATACTCACTACAAAAATAAAAGTACACGAAGATGAATGAGATTTTTGGGTCAAGTTGAAGGTCGAGGGAGTTTTCGGTACTGGAGGAAAGCGATGCAGGGTAAAATACTAAGGGTGTGTGAGGTGAAAGAAGGAGGTGGAGGTGGCGAACAGGTACGAAGCTATGGATTGATGCCGTACACAAGATAGAGTACACCTGAGCTGTGGGTGCCAAGTGGGAGTAGAATATTGTGTTTCTTTTTCATAGCTTCTGTCGACAGTAATCACGAACACTTTCTTCGTTATTTTTTTACCCTTTTCTCCTGGACCAAGATAAGAAAAACATTAAGAAGTTCTCTCCATAACATATATGTATTTATAATATATATATATATATAAATAAATATATATATATATATATATATATATATATTTATAACGTATATATATATATATATATATATATATATATATATATATATATATATATATATACATATGTGTATGTGTGTGTGTGTGTATTGAACGACTTGAATTCGAACTCAGGTTTTCTGTCCGTGTTATTTAAAACTTAACTACCGTGACCCCTTACACACTCACACACACACACACGCACACACACACACACACACACACACACACACACACATATATATATATATGTATATACATATATATATATATATATATATATATATATATATATATGTATATACATATATATATATATATATATATATATATATATATTAAAAGAATGAGGAATAAAGTTACATGAAACTTTATTAAATCATCAGGTCAATAAGGAAAAAATGAGAGGGAAATGGAACGAGACATCTTGAACCCATGGCATTTCAAAGCTAAATGTTTCACATCAGAAAAGAGAAAACGAGGTATTATAACACACACACACACACACACACACACACATATATATATAACCCACTTATTTAAATATACATCTTTCTTTCGTTGGAATTCCTTAACCCATTTATATATATATATATATATATATATATATATATATATATATATACAGAGAGTGAGAGAGAGAGAGAGAGAGAGAGAGAGAGAAAGAGGGCGGAGGCAAGAGAGCGAAATGCCCGTCTCAATGTTGGTAAAATTAATTCCACCAACAGAAGAGTTTTGCATCAGTTTGAAGTTCCTTTATCAATATTAAAAAACTATCTATCTATCAATTTATCTATCTACCCATATCTCTTTCTCTTTGTATATATATATATATATATATATATATATATATATATTATATATATATTATATATATGTATATATATACATATTATATATATATATATATATATATATATATATATATATTAATTTGAAATACGTATCAAATACGTTTGAAAGCCGAAGTACATCATAATAAAAAGTTGAAGAAAAAAATTAATGCTTAATTCTCGTGCTGTTATCTGCGGTGTTGTTGTTGGAAGAATGTATATTTGAAATTCAAGGTAATGTTTACCGTTTAAGAAGCGTTGATTGAATTTGAATTTGTAATTGAAATACCTATGAAATACGTTTGAAAGCTGAATAGCAACGCAATAAAAAATTTCAAAAATATTTACTTGTTTCAAAGTTATATTCCTTCGTCGGAATGTTAATTTAAAAAAAAAAAAGTCGAAGAAAAAAAGTATCTGTTATTTGCGGTGTTGTGTTATCAAAAAAAAAAAATAGAATGATCCGTCAAATTTCAAGGTTGAAGCTTGTATATAGATACATACCAGATTGAGTTACGTGGAAGAATATAAAACATGAGTAGGACGTCAACATGACAGAGAGACGTAGTATATTTGTTCGCACTTGTTCCTATCAGATTTTCCTTAATCAAAAACTCATCCTGATTGTTTTGGCTGATGTTATTTGTGACAACATTTCAATTTAAGTTATGCTACACAAATACATATATGCACACACACACACACACACACACACACACACACACACACACACACATATATATATATATATATAAAGGTAGGTATTTAATAATTATTACAGTAAATAATTATGTCAGACACATTTAAGAAGATCGTTTCTTATCGTTGAGCACTCAGTTGAATCAAAAGTCGGTCAATTTAGCTCTTATGCACAGACCGTCATATAATGACTAGATCACTCCGACTGACGTTAAAAAGATTTGATGAAATAAATGTTTAAAATTGAACAACATCTCTCGAAGTTAATGGTAGTCGAATGGATATGGCCCTTGCTAATGGAGCCAAGATGGATTCTGTCGCCAAAATCTATCGACTTGTGTTAATCGTGACACCCTGCACTGAAGATTCCCGAACGTATGAAACACTAGTGTCTGTAGGTACTTAATAATTATTATAGTAAATTATATATATATATATATATATATATATAAATTCTACAGTCAAACAATGCCAGAGCTTACAAGAGCAATGACAGACTATGAACCGGAAGTCCAAGACTCGAGTTTCGCCCCCATTTGACTCCAGTTTGAACTTCCGGTTTCTTGACTGTCATGGCTCTCGTAAGCTGCGGCGTTGATTGGCTGTGGAATTAATTACATAATCTCTCACATTCTGAAAATATATATATATATATATATATATATATATATATATATAAAACTAATATTACGATGATAATGTCACAAATAATATATATATATATATATTAAACTAATATTACGATGTTAATATCACAAATAATATATATATATATATATATATATATATATATATATATATATATATATATATATATATACTATCTCTGGAAATTGGAAATTCAATGCTCAGTGCGGACAATACGAAGAATTCAATTGTGAATTACTTTAGGTTTCTATCCGGCTATAGGACAAGATCATGCTACCAACGTGGATTAAAAAATCGTTCAGTTTAAAATTGAGTAATTTTTACGAGTCCGACAGAAAGATATCCGAGTTCGACAAGATACCTCTGATGAAGGTCGGTGATTGCATCGGCGGAAACGTTGCGAATAACATTTAAAATTAGCCGAACGATGAAAATAATACAATAAATCATGAGTACTTAATAATATGAAGTGCTTTACACACATGCTATATACGTATATATATATATATCTATATAAAAGCCAAGTACGTCCAAGTATGGAATACTGTTGCCATATCTGGGCAGGAGCTGCTAAAAACAGCCTATCCTGCCTTGAGAGAGTACAAAATAGACTTCGTGGCTTAGTGGGGGATGCCCTTTTCTCTACCCTGTAACCTCTCTCCCATAGAAGAGACGTTACGAGCCTATCCTTGTTTTATCGTTATTTCCATGGCAGGTGCTCATCTGAACTCCAATCTCTAGTCCCCCCTCGCAAATCTTTCACGAAAAACACCCGTCTAGCTGAATCCACTGTCAAAAAATTTTCCCAATCTATATCTGTGCCTAAATCAAAACGCGGATTCCATGAACAAAGCTTCTTTCTTAGAACTGCACGCCTGTGGAACTCTGTTCCGTCTGCCTGCTTCCCACCGGACTACAACTTGGATGTCTTCAAGTCCAATGTTAAATTCCTAATGAACCGCCCTCTTAAGTAAACACTTCATCAAATCTCCACACTAACGTAATATACTTGCAATAACCCTTATCCCTGAGTGGCTTCCGGGCCTTGATAAGTGGTGATCACTGTGTAAAAAAAATCACGAGTACTTAATAATATGGAGTTCTTTACACACACGCTATATACGTATGTTGGTTTCCATTTCTTTACAGAAGAAGGGTCATCCTTACACACGTGCAGTGTATGTTTGTGTGCACGTAGATGACTCAGTGGCAATGATTTATTTTTACAGTTTCTAATGTATGAGACAAGCGGTGTTTGTTTTAAGTACTTTATTGGTGTGTCTAGTTTTTCGAAGTGAAAACTTGATACTTAGCCAGAAGTTTATGAGGAATCTGTGCGGATCCTACTCCTTACATGTGAAACTATTTCACCATCGACTTTACCATACGCTGTGTCCAAGTGGGATTTACTGATGGCGAGGCTTACGAATTTGTTTAAGTTTACGTCACGTCCCAAATATACCAAACGGCACGTAAAGTCGCGCCTTTATTTCCGACCCGCCTTTGATAGATGCAATATGTTCCCAAATAATCGAGATCGGATCGTGGCAGTGTCCTCTTTTGCAAAAGTAAAAACCAAAATGGCGGAATTTTTATTTTTTCTGAAAAAGAAACACGCTGAGGAGAGAAAAATGCAGGACATATTGCGAATGTGATTCTCGTCGGTGTAGTGTTGCATATCAATGCACATCCGGTCGCTGCGAGACCCTCGCTCCCACGAGAACGAAAAAAAAAGAAAGAGTCCATTTTTATTAAAAGTCGCGTGCGCGTGAATTAATAGGAACAAAAATTTTGAAAATAAAATATAATAACCAAAAAAAGATTTTTCTTATAAAATTGGTTAAAACATCAACATTTTTTATGTGATGAATTTGAAGATAAGCGAATGTTTTATGGGTAAGGGGAAGGGGCACATATATATGTGTGTGCCTATATATATATATATATATATATATATATATATATATATATATATATATATATATATATATATATGGTTAGATGTTTTTGGAAAAAGAAATCCAGCAGAGTACTCAATTAAAAGGCAAATCCGAAATATATATCTATATCTATCTATCTATCTATCTATATATATATATATATATATATATATATATATATATATATATATATATATATATAAAAGTGAAAATGTCTGTGTATGTGTGAGTGTCTGTGTACATTTCCCTGCGCAATAAATCTACCAATTTTAAGCCTACAGATTCGAAATTTGATATACAGGGTACTGAGATTTGGGAAAATCGATGTGATTGGTTTTCGGATAGAAATGTGAGGATTACAAGGGTCAAAGTTCAACGATTTGACCTTTGAGAACTCTACCAAACTCCTCCTACAATTTTGGATTTAAACACGTGAAATTTTAGGTATAGATTCGTGGGACATGGATCTAACTTAATAACTTTATTTAAGCCCTAAACGATAAATGTTAAGGGGTCATAATAGGGGTCAAAGTTTAAATAATTGACCGTTTTTTTTGGCTCAGCATACACCTCAAAACACCCGGGCAACGCCGAGCTAAAACTAGTATCTATAAAAGTGAACGTGTATGTGTGTCTGTGTTTCTGTCTGTGTACATTTCCCCACGCAATAATTCTGCCAATTTTTAGTCTACAGACTCGAAATTTGATATACAGTGTACTGAGATTTGGGAAAATCTTTGTGATCGGTTTTCGATCAGAAATTTGGCGGTTAAAGGGTCAAAATTCAACGATTTGACCTTTGAGAACTCTACAAAAACCCTCCGACAATTTGGGGTCTAAACACCAAAACTTTTAGATATAGGTTCACTGGACATTGATCTAACTTAATAACTTGATTTGAGTCCCAAACAATAAATGTTAAGGGGTCATAATAGGGATCAAAGTTAAAAAAATTGACCGTTTTTTTTGTTTTTTTTTTTGCTTTTTTGCTCAGCGTACACCTCCAAACACCCGGGCAACGCCGGGCACCCATGCTAGCATATATATATATATATATATATATATATATATATATATATATATATATATATATATATTGTATTTATTTGATTCCCCACCAAAGCAAATTAGGCACAAGGCCGTTTTTAATGTGGGGTAAAAACCAGCTCCCCTAAAAGTAGGTAAAAAGGGGGCACTCAGGTTACCAAAAATAATAACTGTCCCAGTATAGAGGGTTTCCCCTCCATTGACTGGTACAAATTATCTTAAGTGCAGCATCTGCAGAAACTGCTCTATTCTACTCTGCTCTCTACTCTCTCTTTTGTACACTCCAATCCACTTTCTCATAGAATTCTTTTTCGTAAAGATCAAATGTACTATGTGTTCATGTCTAGAATAGTAGTCTAACTTGCTGATAATCATAGTTCTATCTCTTTTATTCAATACGTCGTCAATAACTCTTGCTTCTGTCTCTCTGCTATGACTCTCTTCTTCTCTGTTCATCCAACTCGCTGACACTTTCCATGAAAAGAAACAAAACTTAAACGACCCCCGTTTAGATATCAATATTTTAGAAATGTTTTGTAATGTTTCAATTCTGCAATGTGCGTAAAAAACAAACAATGCCGATAGCCATTATTCGCGTGCCCTCGTGTAATGAATGAATGCGTGAATGTAGGATTGACATGAAATTCTTAAAGATAAACTAAAAAAAACGAAAAATAAATAAAATGTAAAAGGCTTAGAATGACTTTAATGAACTTAAGGATGAATTGAATGACCTTAAGAATGACTTGAATGCTTAAAAATAACTAGAATCATTCAAAAACAACTTGAATGATCTAGAGAATGACTTGAATGGCTTTGAGACAGACTGGATGTAAAGCGTGTGATCATTTTACATTAAATTAATACAGAAAAGTGATCCCCCACTTTATATCACAAAGTTACAAACATAAGTACAGCATGTAGTAAGAACAGATGGTATTTATTTGCTCCCCCACCGAGCAAATTAGGCACAAGGCCAATTTTTAATGTGAGGAGTAAAGGGAGGGGGAAGGGAAAAGGGGACCAGCTCCCGAGAGGTGGGAAATGGGAGCTGGTTAAAGGTCAGGCATGTGGGGTTGCCCCCACATCTGGTCTTTGCTAGTCATAGCTTGCAGCATCTGCCGGAACAGATACTACACTTTGATCTTGGCCAAAAGGCCAAGCAAAGCTGTATTTATTTGCTTCCCCACCGAACAAATTAGGCACAAGGCCGATTTTCATTGTGAGGAGTGAAGGGAAAATGAGGACCAACTCCCCGGAGAATAGGGGAGCTGGATAGTGACAATTGGTATGAAGGTTTTCCCCTACATTGACCAAGGTCTTATATGTGGAGTTGCCACCACATATGGTCTTAGCTTGCAGTATCTGCCGGAATAGATACTACACTTTGATCTTGTTTATATAGTTTATTTCTGTAAATAAAAAAAATTTACAATTAAATAATGAGAAATTCAAAAAATAAAAGCAAAAAATTAACATTTGTAAACAAACTTAGGCACAAGGCCATACAAGAAGTGGGATGGAGAGTGTTGCAGGGTCTTTGTTACTAAAGTGAAAATGGAGTCTTTGGCGACTTTACTGGCAACATTTACAACAATACCTCATTCACTCTGTGGACTCTAAACTAACTAATGAGAACCCCATCGATTTTGCAAAATAAAATATAACTACACTTTGATCTTGGCCAAAAGGCCAAGAAAAGCGGTGTTTATTTGCTCCCCCACCGAGCAAATTAGGCACAAGGCCGATTTTTAATGTGAGGAATGAAGGGGAAATGGGGACCAACTCCCCGGGGAGTAGGGGAGCTGGATAGTGACAATTGGTATGAAGTGTTGCCCTTACATTGACCAAGGTCTTATATGTGGGGCTGCCCCCACATATGGTCTTTGCTTGCAGTATCTGCCGGAACAGATTTTATTTATTTGCTTCCCCACTGAGCAAATTAGGCACAAGGCCGTTTTTTCATGTGGAGAGAGAGGGAGGGGGGAGGGAAAGGGGGGACCAGCTCCCGAGAGGTGGGAAATGGGAGCCGGATAGTAACTGTTGGTATGAAGGGTTGCCCCTACATTGACCAAGGTTTGATATGTGGGGTTACCCCCACATATGGTCTGCTTGCAGTATCTGCCGGAACAGATGGTATTTATTTGCTCCCTCACCGAGCAAATTAGGCACAAGGCCGATTTTTAATGTGAGAAGTGAAGGGGAAATGGGGACCAACTCCCCGGGGAGTAGAGGAGCTGGATAGTGACAATTGGTATGAAGGGTTGCCCCTACATTGACCAAGGTCTTATCTGTGGGGTCGCCCCCACATATGGTCTTTGCTTGCAGTATCTGCCGGAACAGATGGTATTTATTTGCTCCCCCACCGAGCAAATTAGGCACAAGGTCAATTTTTAATGTGAGGAGTGAAGGGAGGGGGAAGGGAAAAGGGGGACCAGCTCCCGAGAGGTGGGAAATGGGAGCTGGTTAAAGGTCAGGCATGTGGGGTTGCCCCCACATCTGATCTTTGCTAGTCATAGTTAGTCATAGCCTGCAGTATCTGCCGGAACAGATGGTATTTATTTGCTCCCCTACTGAGCAAATTAGGCACAAGGCCGTTTTTAATGTGAGGTAAAAACCAGCTCCCCTAAAAGTAGGCAAAAAGGGGGCACTCTGGTTACCAAAAATAATAATTGTCCCAGTATAGAGGGTTTCCCCTCCATTGACTGGTACAAATTATCTTAAGTGCAGCATCTGCCGGAACAGATGGTGTTTATTTGCTCCCCCACTGAGCAAATTAGGCACAAGGCCGTTTTTAATGTGAGGTAAAAGCCAGCTCCCCTTAAAGTAGGCAAAAAGGGGGCACTCTGGTTACCAAAAATAATAATTGTCCCAGTATAGAGGGTTTCCCCTCCATTGACTGGTACAAATTATCTTAAGTGTAGCATCTGCCGGAACAGATGGTATTTATTTGCTCCCCCACTGAGCAAATTAGGCACAAGGCCGTTTTTAATGTGAGGTAAAAACCAGCTCCCCTAAAAGGGGTCACTCTGGTTACCAAAAATAATAATTGTCCCAGTATAGAGGGTTTCCCCTCCATTGACTGGTACAAATTATCTTAAGTGCAGCATCTGCCGGAACAGATGGTGTTTATTTGCTCCCCCACTGAGCAAATTAGGCACAAGGCCGTTTTTAATGTGAGGTAAAAACCAGCTCCCCTAAAAGTAGGCAAAAAGGGGGCACTCTGGTTACCAAAAATAATAATTGTCCCAGTATAGAGGGTTTCCCCTCCATTGACTGGTACAAATCATCTTAAGTGCAGTATCTGCCGGAACAGATGGTATTTATTTTCTCCCCCACTGAGCAAATTAGGCACAAGGCCGTTTTTAATGTGAGGTAAAAACCAGCTCCCCTAAAAGGGGTCACTCTGGTTACCAAAAATAATAATTGTCCCAGTATAGAGGGTTTCCCCTCCATTGACTGGTACAAATTATCTTAAGTGCAGCATCTGCCGGAACAGATGGTGTTTATTTGCTCCCCCACTGAGCAAATTAGGCACAAGGCCGTTTTTAATGTGAGGTAAAAACCAGCTCCCCTAAAAGTAGGCAAAAAGGGGGCACTCTGGTTACCAAAAATAATAATTGTCCCAGTATAGAGGGTTTCCCCTCCATTGACTGGTACAAATCATCTTAAGTGCAGTATCTGCCGGAACAGATGGTGTTTATTTGCTTCCCCACCGAGCAAATTAGGCACAAGGCCGCTTTTAATGTGAGGCAAAAACCAGCTCCCCTAAAAGGGGTCACTCTGGTTACCAAAAACAACAATTGTCCCAGTATAGAGGGTTTCCCCTCCATTGACTGGTACAAATTATCTTAAGTGCAGTATCTGCCGGAACAGATACTACACTTTGCTCTTAGCCAAAAGGCCAAGAAAAGCTAAGAACAGCATGTATTAACAACAGACCTGTGATCTTAACCAAAAAGGCCAAGCACAAAAGTGTTACGGACAAACCGACCGACAGACCGGCCGACCGACCGACCGACAGACCGACCGATCGACGGACCGATGGAGTGACTTATAGAGTCGCTTGCACGCGACTAAAAATACACGTTTACAACATATCAAACAAATCAAGATCAAACAAAAAGAGGACTTGCAACTACCAAAGTTTTAATACAATTTCTGAACAATTAAGTTTCTGGAGCAATTACAGTATAGGTTACTCTGGTTGTCTGCAATTATAAAACGCCGATTTTAAGAAAAAAATATTTCTACTAACAGAACGCCACTTATTAAGACGAAATGTCAAGGATCCGGTTTACTCAGCTGAATGGATTAATGGTTTAATAATAAAAGATATAATGGGTAGATTGAATTTTTTTAATGTAATGGTCAAAGCTCAATTAAAGGACGGTTTGTAACGAGTATTTATTGACACTAGGTATTAATCTCCCTCCCCCGACAGGAAAATATGACACAAGGGCTGGAAAGTGGGATTGAAGAGCCAGCGCCCCAGGGTAAGAGCACTCTGACACGCAAAAAGAAAATCCTTGGGCAGCCCCTTCGGCATTTCCCGGTAAAGGTGTCTCAAGCGATTAACTACGGCACTAACCCCAAGCGGGGTTAACTGGCTTCCTTCGAAGGAGGAAGTTCTTTGGGAGTATGCAATTCACAAGCGATCTCTAGTCGAATGTATATCGCTGTTAGAGGAGATGACGATGTTTGGGTTTTGCAACTCTTGCAGGAAGGTGTCAACGTCCTCCTATGTACAGTGTCTGGTATTCACAAATCTGTCGTCCATCTGGTATTCCCAGGCTCAACGTTGCTTAATTTCGGTGATCTAATATTAACTGGTGTGTCAACATCATTATGGCTTAAGCGATTAGGAATAAACTGACCCATTCACAAAGAGAGAAGGCAAAGCCTAGGAAGATGGACCTCCTAGAACTGCACAGGGCCAGCGACATATCGCAATATATAGGGAAAAGGCTATTTCAGTAATGGGATAGACACTGTTCATTTTAGTGTCCAAGGAAAAAAATACCCCGGTTCGCATATTAGATTTGAAAACATCTATAAATTACTCGAGTTTTCTGTAATATATAAAAGCCGATAAATGGGTACTTTAAATGATAAATTAGTTTATTAGAAACCGACTTATGCAGTCGAAACTCGTTCAAAGGGAAAAATCGGTCGATAGGTTGTATTTGGAGAGATTCGAGAAGTTTTGCAAAGTAGCTGAAGGAGAACTCAGGATGTCGACAATGAAAACGTCTATAACAATACATACAAACCCACACAAAAGATCCGCGTACACACACGTAAGATATACGTATACCTATACATATATACTTGTACCGACACGACATATACACGCATATATATATATATATATATATATATATATATATATATATATATATATATATGTATGTATGTGTGTGCGTGCGCATGTGTGTGTGTGTGTTTGGCGTGCGTGTATTTACATACGCTAATGAAAACGAAAGAGAGCTTATCAGCATTGAAGAAGGTTGGGTCAGCTTAGTTAACAAGGGACTTAAGTGCTACTCAAGTCAGATCATAAAAGATTTTCGAACCAGCCCAACCACCCCCTTTAAAATACAATAGAATCGACGGAAGAACGTATAAAAGGCCAGGAAGCGCGTAAACAAGAGGCCAAAAATGTAATTTAAATGTACTCGCGGGTCACTTCCGGTCACAGAGCGCAGGAGAAGTAACAGAAAATACAATCAAACCTATATATAAAGCTGTAGTAACGTAGGCAGATGAGTATCGCACCGTGGACTGGGATGAAAGTGTTGTATCTGTGCATGAGATAGGGATTCCGATTCTGACTTTGTTTTAATGCCTAAGTCTTCTTTTCGATAAGTAACAGTTCTGCGCCTTCGAGTGTCGGTTGGTGTTCATGTAATTTACTGTTTGGGAATATATCGCATATTGCTTGCCATTTTCTTTTCGTGTATTCCGTGATTTATATGCGGCATAATTACGTTCACACACTGGTTCTCGTCAGATCACCGAAGTTAAGTAACAATGACCCTGGTCAGTGCCAGATGGGTGACTATTTGGGAATAGCGGGCGCTGTATGCGCTCTCTGCGCATGTCGGCGTTGTTTCCAGTCGTCATGAATTTCTACTTGCTACTGGAATAAAACAGTGCCGACTCAGGAGAGGCGTGGTTAAGGATTGTGAAAGACTTGCCACAAAAATTTTCAGGCACAAGTCACAGCATCATCAGTAATGTTCGTGGTCTTCATCGGCAACAATGGACGAAAAGTATCTTTTTTTGTGTGATCTTTGTTTTGTTATCTATGAAGATAGAGCAGGAAGTGAACTTCGCCAATCTCATAAGTTTCGCTTCCCTTTTTTTACCTTTAGTTCTAACATTATACGAGCCATGTTTCTGGCAAATGGGTAAGAATTGCTGTTTTCTGGCATATAATCTTTCCAGATAACATTTACTCTCGCTGCTATAAATAGGTTGTTTTCTATGGAATATAAATAACAACCTCCCTGCATAATCACGTATCCGGACCCATTCCGATAAAATCATATAATTTAAGCAATCAGGTTTAAGTATTCCTCGTGCCCTTCCAGTCGAGGTTTAAATAATACACGTCAGTACAAAATAGGCGGCATTTTGAGAAGAACAGGTGATTCATGTCTTGACTTGGGAGCCATGTTTAGTTTCAGAACAGTTTCCGATAGTTAGTCGTTCTATACAAGTCATGGAGATGGCGAGTTCTCAGGAGACAGCTCATCTGTACAGGTTCCCAACTTTATAATGTTGTAGCCAAAAGATTCTTCCCGTGTTGGCACGAAGAAAACATATGCAACGTTGCTAAAAAAATGTTTAATTTTTATCGAGCAATTCTGGTTTCTGGTTGGTTTATAGCAGAACGTGAATTAATTTGATTCGTCAGTTCATAGCGGCAGCGTTTATAAATAAAATCTCCCAACTGCGAGGGACCATACCCCCCATTATAAGTAAAAAATATTCCAACAGTTTGTAAGAAGAGTCTCTTCAAATTGATCTGCAACTCTCGTTAATCTCGCTTGAGCTATTTTTTCCTTTCGTCTTTTAGTCCACATATCCCATGAGCAATGTTTGTGACAAACGGGGAAGAATTGCTTCTTTGGGGTTGAGATCGATACATATAGCACTTATCTTTGGCTAGTTTTTTTTTTTTACATTGAATGAATTCTTATTTTCATTTCTTACATTAATAGCATCTTGCTTTGTATCATGCTCTGTTCTTTAAAAAAAACTGTTTTTTAGTTGTTATTCTTATTTTAATCTTTTTAGTTTGTTTTATTTGCAAATATGCTATTTATACGGTTTCCTGTGAGTCCTATATGGCTAGGAAACCAAACCACGAATATTACTCTTACAGTGACTATTAATATTTGATGCATTTACATGTGATTTGAGTTCTACACCCAATCGCTGCCAGCGTAGTTTATAGCAGGAATTTAAAAATGGCTCTTAATAACTGAATAATGTTCATATAAAAAGTCTAAATAAATATGAGTTACATGGGGGTAAACCGGATATTTAAGAAGTTTGAAATAATTTAAAACGTTGAAAACTTAGAAGAACCTAGCGTAGCATAAGTTCGTTCCAAAGTTTGTAAGATCTGCACAAGCAAACTTAACATTAAAACCTCGTCATTTTAACCGCGATAGAACAGTGCCAAGGATAAGATGGTTGATGCAGTATAGAATTAAGCATAAGAATCGCTTTAGATAGACGATATCTTTTGAGACCGTCTATGAAGTCTGAGACGAACGGTCTGTTTTGCTTTGAACCGACACTGGATCTCCATCCCCTTGTCGTTTCAAATATATCCCTATTTTTGCTGTCTAAGACAAACAGACTAGAAGATGAACATCGTCCATACAGGAACACTCTGGGAGCACAAACAAGCACCAACTCACAGCAGTTTCCCGCTTGAATAAAATTAAAAAAATATTATTCTAATACTAACGGGCCCGCATTTCCTTGACAAGTTATCTCCGGACCCACCAAACCCAATAAATTTTAAGCCAGTATTGTTCATGGTCTTCATCGACAATGATAGATGGACACCATCATCATCATCATCATCATCATCATCATCATCATCATCATCATCATCATCATCATCATCATCGTCATCATCGTCGTCATCATCGTCATCATCATCATCATCATCATCATCATCATCATCGGCATCATCATCATCATCATCGTCATCATCGTCATCATCATCGTCATCATCGTCATCATCATCGTCATCATCGTCATCATCATAATCATCATCATCATCATCATCATCGTCATCATCGTCGTCGTCATCATCATCATCATCATCATCATCATCATCATCGTCATCATCGTCATCATCGTCATCATCGTCATCATCATCGTCATCATCGTCATCATCATCGTCATCATCGTCATCATCATCATCATCATCATCATCATCGTCATCATCGTCGTCATCATCGTCATCATCATCATCATCATCATCGTCGTCATCATCATCATCATCATCGTCATCATCGTCATCGTCATCGTCATCGTCATCACCATCATCATCATCATCATCATCATCATCATCATCATCATCCCGTTAAAAGAGTTCATATGTGTCATATGAGTCTCCTCGACACATCTATATACTTCAGATTTACTATTTGTCATTTTATTCTTACATTAAGTTTTAAATAGCAAAAAAAATAAAGAATCGCTTTTCGAATCGGAAAACGAGGCTCCAACTTTTCAGATTCCGATATCGATTCCGATTCCGATTAATCGTCCCAACACTAGTGCTTATGCCCCCGCGATAGTTCCATCTTTCTAAATAGTTCGATGTGTTGTGCATAGTAAGGATACCAAACACTATAACAATACAATAAGCCTTAGAATACAAGGGGCGTTTCAAAAGTAATGACTAGGGCTGTGACAACAGCATATTCTTTTTATTGTTTTGACTTTCGAGTATATATCCAACATAGTCAGACCCAGTTAATCAACCGGGAACCACATCACTTTATATAAAAAACATATAAAATATTAACTGATATACACTCGAGAGTCAAAACAATGAAAAGAATATGTTGTTGTCACAGCCCTAGTAATGACTCTTATATTTTTATTTCACCCAAATGGAACAGAGGGGATTGCAAATTGAATTTCTATGATTACTGAACTTATACATTCATCACCTGGTAAGTTTCGTCTCTCTGTTGCAGATATTGACGGTGTGAAATTCTAAGAAAGCAACTCCTGTTATGGACGTGCGCCAGAAGCATAAATACCCCATTGAATTCGTCCATGCAGCAAAGATGAACAGATCAACATTCATCTGCGCCTATTAAATGTTTACGAAGCCGATGTAGTTAATATCAGCAGAGTTTGGAGATGGGTTCGTCAATTTCAGAATAGCGGAGGTCCATGCATAGCCGCCATCACATCGCTCGCAAAATGCATTGAGAATAGTGATGATTATGTAGAAAAAATAAATTCTAGAGCTTGTTTTAATGGTATCGCTCTCGTTTTCGTAGCTCTTAAACTTTTCTAATTATAAAAATAGGAGACATTACTTTTGAACCGATTCTTGTATAATAATGTATGGACGTTGTATGGTACTATTTACATTATTGCGTCATTTCTTGAAAATAAACAGATATGGTCTTTTGCTTATTTCGAATACGAGTTAATCACTATATCGTTTTCTACCTGGATTTTAAATTTTAATAAAATAAAATTTAGACGAAAGGCTGACTCCAAAAAAAACGGGCCCAACTCTAATCAGACATCGTTTCTTAGTGTTTTGTTCGAATGAAATTTAACACAGTGTATTCTTTGTCCCAGCTCCCACTGGGGTCTTGGTGTACTCATGGTCATTGATTCTGTCATGTCCTGTAAAATAACGGCAATCGGTGAATAAATAATGGAGATATCACGTTTTTTTGGGGTCACCCTGTAAAATGTTAATTTAAGATTAAATGTCGGATTTGATATGAGTTATAGTTGATGTTAGAAATATTCAATTTCAAACCTATGTGATGAGATTTCCATAACTGATATAAAAGTCGATTTCAGATAGTAAAAAGAGAAATAGCAGACGACAGCATTAATAGCTATTGTGCAAAGAATTTCTCAGTTCTTCAAACATCCAACTGAACAACCACTAAAGGACACTGACACGTTCTGTAAAACAAAAATAGAGTATCTTAGTCACATCTTTGAAATTATTACGTTATTTTGTAAATTTAGGAAATCGAATGTTTTATAATTTTTTATAAAGGAATTAAAATCGTTTTTTTTTTCTGGTGAATTTTCTTGTTCATAGAAGCAGACTTTGTGTTTCTTTCTCTTCATTTTATTGTTGGTGGTATTAACCCGAGAGGTCGACCCCTCGCGGAGATAAGACATTTATATACGTTGTTGACGGTACTTGTAAAGTTTAAATTGATGTGTATTTATTTCATCTTACTGCAGTCACGGTTCGCACAAATAAAAGGGAACCCCTATCCGGAAATCAAGGACTCCTTCTTGGGACTAATATTTGATCTCTATAAGAGATGCATGGATATTCGAATATTTAAATAAAGTTCTTTTTTTATCTCTCAAGCATTAAGTTAATAAAGACATTAGAAATATATTTTCCCTCTTCCCAATTGATTATTTTAATATATTATACGGTCTCTTGGCCTTACTTGTGACTAGTACTAGAATTCATCTTATCTGGTGGGGTATCCAACTTGAGTTAATGTCACTTCAAGAAGATGCGGCATTCCTAGTGTGGGTTAGCCATACCGAGGAGATCATATGTGAGCCACGAATACTGTGTAATGGTAAATATTTAGTCAGGGTTTACTTGCAGGGAAAAGTATCCTCATGCCAGGTTGTCCTGACAAATCCCGGTGTAGAGGGATCTTAGTTGAAGACAGTGCTTATTAGACATTCAAGTCCTCTGCATCGTGCGTGACTGGAGCGAACTATGGCTAGGGAAACTTGGTCACATCTTTGAAAATATTGCGTAAATTTAATTTGAAAATTAAGAAAAAACGAATAAGATTATACAAGATGAGTCACGGAAAACGGATGTTTTTATCACGCTTTTTACTCTCCTTGAGTAAGGGATAAGGATTGAGGAAGGTACTGTTTAAACCTGCTTAAGATGTCGTTTAATTTGTTGTTATTTGTTTATCTTTTACTTTTTTTTTTAAATTTTGTTTTCCTTAAAAAAAAATCCGTTTCCCGTGACTCACCTTGTATAATTTATGTAAAAGAATAATTTTCTGGGAGGGAAGCCGTTGCGAATGAATTACCAACAGTTTTCCCTGAATTTATTCTTTTATCTAATGACATTTATGAGTAGCCATTCGTCATTTCAGATAAAAAACGATATCCCTGACTCAACTGGTGCTTAATGAATGCCCCCCCCAACAAATTCCGAAGGCGGTTCTGCAAATGTCACAAAATTACGGAAAAATGTCAAAGACGTAAAAGGCTAAACTGAGAGGGTTCGTCACTTTTTTGAAAAGTGATCGGAGTTTTTGTTGGTGATTCATACTTTCCGCTGCTACTTATTAAATGACAAAATGCTTAAAAATATAAAACTCTTTACATAACCAGTGACTTCTTTCCGAAGAAGAGACACGTTAAGATGAGAAAATGATCTACGATACATTGGACAAAAATATAGGAGATAAAGTGCAGAAACACATCAACTACAAGAAATTATACGATACAAAAATTGATAATACTTACAGACAAAATTAACAACTACAGCCTCTTTTCGCATGAACACTTTTATTGATAGTACACACATAAAACTCTAGTCACTTTCGAAGTAATATTCTCCAACTGCAATACACTTGTTGTACCGATCACACAACTTCTGGAAGGTCCCACGGAAGTGCTCTTGTGTGAGCATATCAATGGCACTCATTACAACCACGTTCATCTCCCCGATTGTCATAACGATAGCCTCTAAGGTTTTGTTTGAGCTAAAGGAATAACCAAAAGTCACAAGGGGGGGCAAAGATGAGGAACTGTCTTGATGCCAATCTTGGTCAAATAGTCTGTGATCCTCTCTGAGCATCCTTGGGACAAACTTCACGCAAATCTTTCGCATCTCCAGTTTCTCGCGAATAATTGTGTATACACTTTCCACACTGATCTCAAACTGTGTCTCTATAGACACATGACAGTCCTTATCGATGAAATTCTTTATTTGGCCAATCAATTCTGGTGTTTTGACTTCCTTACTCCTCCCACACCTCCCATCATAACTCACAGACTCCTGCCTTCCTTGAATCTCTTATGCTATTCAAAAACTGATGTTCGATTTATGCAAGATGGTCCAAAAGCCGTCTGAAGCGTTCCATACGTTTCTGTGTCGCATTTTTCTAAGTTTAAAACAGAATTTCATTGCATATCGTTCTTCTAAAGTGTCCTCACTTCCAGATTGTAGCTTTGAAATTCACCAGCTGTGACAATCAGGCTTTAGTAGGATGTATTCCAATTCCTGCTGTAGCTATTCCTTTGAACCTTAAATCATAAAAATTGGTTAGTCATCCCATAACATATATAGCAATAATATACTGAATTTTCAAGAGTCTACAACAATTTTAAATGGCTGCACAAAAAAATCTGGAAAATTATTGAAAGGCACCTCGTATATTGTAAAATTAATGAAAACATTGTAAACTAAAACTAACACTTGCAGACCTTAGAATGCAGAGAGGTATTTTTGTCTTGCTATATAGATATTATTATTATTATATTTGTCAAAACTATGGTGATTCTATTGACATATACAGGAGATTTAATGCAGGATAGAAACTTATGAATACAAAGAACATCACCTCATGCATATGGATCTCCAGAAATCACAAAAAGTAGACAAATTTATTGAACACAATAAAATGTTTGGTCTGTGAATAATAATTAAATTTAGGATAGAATAATGTGCGTTAATTGTGATTAAGACCTCAAACCTGAACAGCGGGAGGTATAGACCTATCTAACCGAGAACTATCAAGAGATTTTGATCCTGATGAAGGAGCCAGAAAAATCTATATGATATAGAGAAAAACTTATTAAAATCGCCAAGGTAAACAATACGATGGAGAGTAAAATAAAAACGGAAAATGGGAAGGGAAGTATGTACATGAGCTATTAAAACGACAGAGGAAATAAATTCTACAAAAGAAAACATGGCTGCAAATGTATAATCTGTAGTCAAAGCGACGAAATGGTAAACCACAATAATACAGCACACTATCCCAAAAGACGCTTATTTTGGGAGGGTTGTCCATAGGACACCGCACTACGATTTGAATTTAAATGCATATAGCATAAGTATACATTAAAGCCAGCATTGAAAAATAAAGTGAAATATAATCATTATTAATGAATAAAACCTTTAAATATTTTAATCTATATAATAATTTTCTTTTGTCTGTTTGTCTGTCTGTTTCACTTTTTCTCGGAAACTACTGGACCGATCTGGCTAACATTTTCATAGCCCCGTGTTACGGGGGTCATTCAATATATAAGAGGAATGTTTTGGTATTAAGATTTCCAATATACCTAGAAGTTTATCTTTTTTTTTCAGCATATTCTCCTAACAATATCACACACTTTTCCTATCTACGTACAAGCTTTAGTGTTCTCTCAGTGTATGTCTCAGTCCGTCATTCACAACTTCTTCGTCACTTTTCAAACTTCGTGCCTCTCGTGAACGCTTTCAAGGAACCAAAGAGATGAAAGTTCGAAGTGGCAAGGTCTGATCTATAAAGAGGACGAGGGATCAGTTTCCAATCCAGCTCGTTGATGGTCTGTGTCGTTTTGGATGCTCTGGATGGCCTTTCGTTGTCATGATTCAAGATGACTCCTGACTGATGACTCCTGCGTGTGTTCTTTATGTCTTCCTTGACCTGCCTCAGAAGTTCACAGTAGTTGGCCATCCTTAAACTGCTTCCTTTCTCAATGAATAAAATGATGATTAGGTCTTGCACTCCCCCGCCCCCAAACCTTACTTCTCTTGGCATCGCAAGCCTGTCTTCATCTTCAACAATAATCTGTCCTCCTTTAAACAATTTAGTAAATTTGTAGACATGTTTTCAGCTGAAACATGTGACACCATACACAGTTGACATTCGCCTATGAATTTCAACTGATTTGCATCCTCCAGCAACCAAAACCTTGATAAGTGACTGATGTTCAATCTTGGAACATCCTTCTTGCTCGGATATTTTTTCTTAATCCGCAAAATTCTCAAAGGTTTTCTTTAATCTGAAAAAGAAATTAAAACAAATAAATAAAACTTAAACATTAATCTGTATTAGAAATCCTTATACAAAAAATCACCTTATTTATTGAATGACACTTGTATGATAAAGTGAACGAAACAAATTCAACCACAATTAGGCATAAAACACTCATTATAATCAACGGGCTATAACTTTTTCTTCTTTTTAACGGGCAAATAGTCTGGCACCTCAGAATTTGACAAAGTATGGATTAAATTTAATATTGAAATGAAAATAGATTTAATTACCGAATTTTAACTGCCTATAATAGAAAAATGATGAAGTTTCACCGGATATCATGCTGCCTTGGCAGTCTGAGAGCAGGCTAAATCTGCTTCTCGAATAGGGACAATTGAGAGTCGCTCGTAGAACTAAATAATCTTACAATGGTCTCGATGTGTCGTTAATAAATCATAACCGTTGAGAAAGTCCTGCGTGGCAAAGCTTATCGTTTAATTTGTTGCCACGGCGTCGGTTGGAATAAAATTCTGTTGAGAAAGCCGATGCGTATTTTGATCACTTGCGCTGTTATAGGTCGAGAGTTTACCGCCGATTCCGTTGTTGACGACGACACAAAAACTGTCGATACAAATCGCATCTCCCATTAACGATTTGACGCCTGAAAATAGAAAACCCCGTCACGTCGTCAGGCCATCAGGTCATTTGCGAGTCCCTCTGTCGAGGTCAACTTGTTCGAGGATCGGTGGGATCCAATGATATCTAGGGCTGATCAAACAAGTTCACCGGGAGCACTGTACAAACGGACACAAGAAGACCAGTCATGATAATATTTAACAATACGAAACAAATTTACCAGGATACTGTGGAGAATTATGATGTACACTTCGAATCTTTGCTTCCAGTGTGTGTGACATAAGTTTAGGCAACGTTCGAATAACTCTCAATGTTAGTGCTGTGAACTGCAAGTCTTGAATCACTAGTCGCCAGTGTTGTGGCCTTACAAGTCGGTAATAATCAAAACAAACAGAATGGTATTATTATGAAACAGTGTATGAACAAAAATATGTTCACAAATACACGTCATGATCCTGACACCATAACTGCTAGGAATCGTTATCAATATGTTTAGATGAAGCTGTATTTATTGTATCTGGGCGTTCATAAAATAGATAGATCAGCTTACCCAATAATAATTGACAAGGAACAAAGTGAAGTATCTGTTCTAATATTACACGTCACTTTTTCTGTCCTCGGTCAGTGGAGGAGGAGCCCTTCTAGACTGAGACAATTTTTATTTTTGTTCCTAGCCAGAGTGACACTTTTTAGGGAGCTGGATTTCCTTTGCATTAAAAAGCCGACCTAGTGTCTAATTTTGCCCTCGTGGGGAGGCAAGTAAATCGGAATAATACATATGGTTTTAGAGGTATTAGGAACAGTTCCAAATAATTCAGTCGTTGGCTGAGAGTGAGAGGGAGAGTGAAGGGTGGTCAACTTGTTTTCCTTCCATTCAAGTACAGTAGTTGAACGGACGAAGTGAATCTCATTATAAGATTACTTTCAGATATGTTGAAATGAAGTGGCATTGACATCGAACACAACTAGAAATATAAATGAAGAATATTAAAAAGAACCCTAGGAAGTTCCTAATGATGGAGGTCTTAACAGAGCTGAAAGGAAGAAACAGACTAAATACCAAGGTCTCATGTACGATATGAAAAGAAACTGGAATCTTAGGGAGATATCAATCATACCAGTTATCATAGGTGCTACAGGACATATGAAGAAGAACCTGAAGTCCTACTTTACTAATATTCCTGGTGAACCAAGTGCAAAAGAGATCCAGACAATTGCACTTAAGGGAACAGCGAGGATACTAAAAAGAGCTCTCGGTTGGTTTCAATAAAAAGCAAAGAAATTTTGGCAGCTGGTTTGGTTGCCCAATACTCACCATTAGAATCTTCAAAGGAAGAAAATTAAAAAAAATCGCGTGTATAAGAAAAAAATAATATAACATGACACCCTTACGAACAAAACGCGATGGCGCAAACATTTCTGCGTATCATGAATTGTGTCTATGAATATTTTAAGAGGATTGCGATACTGATGACCATCCAAATCACGACCAGACGGGCACAAAAGGTACTGAAATCTCAAGGAGGATAATTTTAATTTAAATTCCTACAAAAAACCGATAGCGATGCTTGATTGAGAAACGGCTGGTGAGGTACAATTATGATTTGAAAGAAGTATAGAAGCTCCTAACCAACGATAACTGTTAGGTGGATAGATTTCAAACAGCAAGCAGCAATTCTCCCCCTTTGTCATAAACATCGCTCAATGAATATGAGGACAAATGGACAAAATAACGCAAGCGAGAGTAACGAGACTTCCAGATCAAGCTGAAGAGCTTTTTCTTCCAGACATCACCTGGTCTTTTCAAAATGTCGCCTGTTTTGTACTGAAAACCATCATTTAAACTACGACTGGAAGGGCACGGTGAGTAATGAAATCTGTGTGTTTAGATTCTATGATTTTATGAGAACTCGTCTGTAAATGTGATTATGCGGAAACGCTGTCGTTCAGATTCCATAGAAAACCGCCAGTTTTTACAAGCGAGACAAACATGTTGGATGATAAGTTTTCGTGAATCGGAACTAGTGAGTGAACGATTCCAAGATTTTTCCCGATTCCGATACAATTACCGATTTCGATTTTTTATGAATCTCTAAATATTTTACTATACAATTGTTATTTTCCCCGATTAACGTAAAACACGGGTTAAATGTGCAAATACTTTCGCAAACATACAAGGATAAAACTTTGTGGGGATGATTTATAGATTTTAGTTTTACTGATAGTTTAAAATCAATAAATATTTATTATTTTATCATTATTAATAGCATCGGAAGATATTACTTTTAATAAAATCAAATAAAAGGGATAATTAAAAGAATCGTTTTTGGCATCAGAAAATCTGCTCTTTCCTCTCGATTCCGATACCCCTAAAAGTTTCGATTTTTCCGATTTCCGATTACGATAAATCGTCCTAATACTAGTTGGAACTAATAAGGATGATACAATTAAATTATCTAAAGTATTACATTTGTTAAGTGTGTGTGCAGTCAGCACCAACCCTATTCAGGGTTTAACCGGCTTCCTCCGAAGGAGGAAGTTTCATGGGAGTATGAAATTCACAAGCGGTCTCCAGTCGCATGTATATTCCCGTTAGGGGAGATGACGACGTTAGGTTTTTGCAACTTTTTGCAGGGAGGTGTCGACGTCCTCCTACATACAGCACCTGGACTTCCCAAATTGGTCACCCATTTTAGTAATGACCAGGCTCAACGTTGCTTAACTTCGGTGATCTGACGGGAACCGGTGTGTCAACGTGATTATGCTGTATATTTCATTTGTTAACGACTATTATAGATGCCATATCATAGAGTTTTAATATAACTTGTTAGTATTAAATATCCCCGTAATCAAAAAAAAAAAAAAAAAAGAAAGAAAGAAAGACATAACTAAGTGCAAAACAGGCAATACTAATCTAATGATATCAGAAAACAGGAGTGTAAGCCTTGGACGTAATTTGCCGACACGGGAATTTCACCCTTGGGATTAGAATAGAAGTCCCGCCCAATTTGTTTCGCTGGTGAAAGACCAATAAAGACGTGCTTATCCAGTTGATAAGCTTAAAAAAAAGATAGTAATGCTTTCCAGATGTACTTCAAAGCGAAAAATAAACTTGCAAAACAAGTGACCAACATCAGATGTAAGGAAGGGCAGTGCGTGCTAATTGCCCAAAATGGATACCTTTGCGATGTATGGAATCAACTAAACAATGGTAACCTCTAGTAGATCGATTTAGGTACATGCGGGCCTGTTTGACTGAAATCCGGCACCATAGAAAAAACATATCAGTGCCTAAAATTAAACGCAGATTCCACGAAGAAAGCTTTTTTTCCTAGAACTGCCCGCAAGAGGAACACTCCTCCATTAGCCTGCTTCCAATCCGATAACAATATGGTAGCCTCCAAGTCCAATGTAAACAAGTTCTTATTGAACTGTCCCCTTAATTAATCCAAATTCTATCCAATCAACACCATAAAGATGACTAAACTACCACCTTACATTCATTAACCCTTATCATCTTCGGGCCTTGATAAGTGATGACTCCCTTGTAAAAAAAAAACATGTGTGTGAGTGCGTTCTCTATGGACTCTGAAACGCTTGAGCCGATTTTTATGAAAGTTCACACAAATCTACTTTGGGCATCTGGTAGTGTTTTTGAATGGGTTTTATATAAGAAGGTCTTCGATAAGTATCAATGATCGATAATCGAAAAAATTCCTAGGAAAGAAGGGAAGGCAATTTTTACCAAATTTAACACATTATAAAGCCTAACATCACAAGCGCATTTAAGTTTTATTGCCACACAAGCAGAAAGGCCCGGCATATAAAATCATTACAATACTCTCGAGATCGTAAATCCCCAGACTCGTTTCACAAAGGAAACTCTGATGGTTTGTCCACGCTCTCCATCATGCTGCAAGTCACAGAGTTAAAAAGAAATAGAGCCGGTCCAATATTTTAAATGTAAAAATGCAAAAATATAAAATAAAATTGCAGCACTCCTCACCAACGCAACAATTGAAACCAACTCCTCTGAATCCAATCCGTTAATGACAACACCAACTCTCAATGTCTATGCCCTCTCCCTCTCTCTCCCTCCCTCTCTCTCTCTCTCTCTCTCTCTCTCTCTCTCTCTCTCTCTCTCGGTTGTCAAAACTCGACTCACTGTCCTCCCAATTCGCCCTCCTTAAAGCCACTATTCCTCTCATATGGAAATTAATGTCACATGTATATAAAAAAATCTATTTTCTTCCTAGAGCATGTCACATGAAAAGCCAACCAAATGCGTTCCCGCTTGTGTGAAGATTATCCTTTATAAAAGAACTAGCGGGGGTACCCGGCGTTGCCCGGGTGTTTTGAGGTGTGTGTGGTGTTAAATAAAAAAGAACCCGGGGGGTAGGATCGAACCCGAAGCCCTGAGGCGAAGTTTGAAAATAAAATCGCCCAGCGATGTTTGAATTTATTTAAGTAAGAACCAAATTGACAGGTGCGCGCACGGAAGTTGTCGAGCGTTGCGACGACGACGACGACGACGACGACGACGACGACGGAAGCTATTCAGCAAATGAGGTCAATGACCAGGTTTGTTTGTTATAAGCGAAGTAAAAAAAGAAAACGTTAAAACTTAAGCGGGGGGGGTAATCAAAACATCGAAATAAAAACACAAAGAAAACTAACGTAAGGCAAACGAACGATGAAAACAGAAAACGAACCCGTGAAAAATTGCTTAAATAAGCCTGTTTCGATATTAAAATTTTAAAAGTCGTTGGGTACCCGGGTGTTTTTGGGTTTGTGGTAGGGGGTGGATAAGCGAAGTAAAAAAAAAAAACAGAAAAACGAACGTTACGTGAAAAATGGCTTAAATAACACTGGTTCAATATTTAAATTTAAAAAATCGAAAAAAAAAGGACATCTCACACCACGATTCGAACCCAAAACGTTTAGATAAGGAACAAACGTGCTAATCACCTGAGCTAACGCGACGTACATGAAATTTAGTCAGATTTTAAACTATTTAAAGTAAATCAGGTCATGACGTCATCTGACGCATGCGTAGAACCGGTCGTCACGAGAGAACCGTTTTTGTTGACCCCCCTTTCGAAAATTGTCGATTTCGGGGTGAAAAAATGAACGTTTTTGGCAAATTTTTCGATATTTTTCGAGCGAAGGATGAAGCTTCAATATGATACCAAGGTTGTGAATTTTTGTTGTGTCTGTCGAAAGTTTTTAGCAGACACACAAACATACACACATACACACATACATACATACATACATTTTCGCTTTTATATATATAGATGATACTAATAGTGTAATTCAGATACAGCAATATTCGTTTTACATGCAATGATGTATTCTCATATTTATTGCTTCTGGGCAACGTCTGTAGTGTGGCGATGTTTCTATATCGGGACATATAACAGACTAGCCTAGGTTCCCGGCGTTGGCCGGGGGTTTGAAGGTGCGTGTTGAGGAAAATAAATAAATAGTGGTAGTAGGCAGGCAGGCTCGAACCTGTACCGCGAAGGAAGAAAAAAATGGGGGAAAAACGTGGCATCTTTGTTGTTGCGCCTATCGCTAAACCGGAAGTAACGAATGTTTAAATTAAGGCTATACAATAGAAAAGAAGGGATAACTTTCGACATTATGGGCGAAAAAGCGACCCATCCCTGTAGAAAAGTGTCCAGGTAAGGGTGAAGAAATTAATGTTTTTATCCAATTTTTCCATATTTGTCGTCCGAAGAGTTTAGCTTAAAAACGATATTCCGTCGCTTCTGTCGAAACTTTTAGGTTGACACACAAACATACATACATACATTTAAACAGACAGGTGAGATTTATATAATAGACAAGCGTTGCCTGGGTGTTTGTTGGTGTGTGTGTTGGGAGGGGTAGATAAAAAAAGCTGCCTCAAAAGCAAATATTAAAAAACGAACAAAAACAGCGAAAAGAGGGAGATAGGCTCGAACCAGATGGGGGGGTACCGGTGTTGCCCGGGTGTTTATAGGTTTGTGTGTTGAGGGGTGGAAGATCAAAAAAGAAAAAAGGTTTAAAAAACGAAAAAGATTTTAAAAATCGAACCCGATGGGGGGGGGGGGTACCCAGAGGTGCGTGTGTAAATCAAAAAGAAAGCTTGAATTTAAAAAAAAAAACAAAAAAAATTGGAAGAGAGAGGTAGGGTCGAACGCGAATCCTTGCGGTTAACTGTCTAACGACATACCGCGAGGCCAGAAAGTCAGGGATTTTTGTTCTGTCGAAAATGAGGATTTAAAAACGAACGTCGTTTTTCTAGGTCATCGCAGCAGTAATAGCGGCAGAAAAAATGAATTCATAGCTCGAATTTTGTCGTCGTAGTATAAAAGTGGGCGAAATAAATATTTTTACGACCATGTTTCATAAGTGCAAGATATCATCTGTGTAGCATACAAAAAGTTATAAGAATGAGCGAGCAAGCCGAGAAGCAGCGGAAAAAAGCCTTTGGCGGACATATAGAACAATGCGCACACACACAAACACACACACATTTCGGCTTTTATATATATAGATGATGAGATATTTATATAACTGTACACGACAACGACTGTGATGACAATTCTTGGGGACTTCATTTTATTAATAGTAGAAAGGGATATAGATCTCAAAGATATCTCAATTGACAGTTCTTTTAACACAGGGCAGATTTATTATTTATGAGGAATGTACCGTTAACACTTTTGAGAAGAACAGACAGTTAACACTTTGGAAGAGTATTTCATACAAATGCCCTTTTACAAAGAAGAATCACAAAAACACATTACCTTTTAGGTTGAATGATGACAAGCGAAAGACTTACAAATAACATGATGATATTTATTCTTCCAACTGGTTATGATCATCAGGGATTCGAATGCCTTGTCGTTTTACATTCTCTTGACTCCCCTTTCTAATTCACTTCCAAAAGGGTTCAACTAACTCAACTCTCCTCTCTCCCGAGTCTTCTAGCTGTGACTCCCAGCTGTGTCTCTCAGCTCTCTGATTGATTTCGAACCCTCTCAGCTAAATATATT
>NC_136507.1:67987071-68027071 GCF_053919585.1 Euprymna scolopes
CCCCAACACCTCTCATCATCCCTCACAGACTCCTCTGTCTTCCTTGAATCTCTTATGTCACAAAAAACTGATGCGCGAGTCATGCAAGATAGTCCAAAAGCAGTCTGAAGCATTCCATACGTTTCTGTGGCATTTTTTTTTTCAAGTTTAAAACAGAGTTTGATTGCATATCATAAAGTGTCTTTACGTCCAAATTGCAGTTTTCAAATTCAATAGCTGTGGTAATCAGACTTTAGTAGGGTGTATTCTAATTCCTGCTGTAGCTGTTCATTTGAACCCAAAATGATAAAAATTGGTCAGTCATCTCATAAAATGACATACTGAATGTTCAAGCGTCTACGACAATTTTAAATGTTTGTATAAAACAGTCTGGAAACTTATTGAAGGCCTCATATATTCATTTGTCTGTTTGATTTAAGAGTAAAAATAATGTTTCTTAGTTTTCTATAAATCTGTATCCACCAATCCTACTACGTGTAAGTGTGACGACTTGAGCGTATGTTTGCAATCAATTAAGGAAAAATGGTACCCGTCTAGCTGAATCCACTGTCCAAAATTTTCCCAACTCTTTATCTGTGCCTAAATCAAAACGTAGATTCCATGAACAAAGCTTCTTTCTTAGAACTGCACGCCTGTGGAACTCTGTTCCGTCTGCCTGCTTCCCACCTGACTACAACGTGGATGTCTTCAAGTCCAACGTAAACAAATTCCTGATGAACCGCCTCCTTAACTAGAATGTTACCGCACCAGAAGATATTTCACTGCTGATGCAATTCTCTATCTATATAAAAGCCAAGTACGTCCAAGGATGGAGTACTGCTGCTACATCTGGGCAGGAGCCACAAAAAAACAGCCTATCCTGCCTTGACAGAGTACAAAATAGGCTTCGTGGCTTAGTGGGGAATGTTCTTTTCTCTTCCCTGCAACCTCTCTCCCACAGGAGAGACGTTGCGAGCCTGTCTTTGTTTTATCGTTACTTCCATGGCAAGTGCTCGTCTGAGCTCCAATCCCTGCCCCCCCCTCACTAATCTTTCAAGAAAAACACCCGTCTACCTGAAACCACTGACAAAATTTTCCCCCACTCTTTATCTGTGCCAAAACCAAAACGTAGATTCCATGAACAAAGCTTCTTTCTTAGAAGTGCACGCCTGTGAAACTCTGTTCCGTTTGCCTGTTTCCCATCTGACTACAACCTGGATGTCTTCAAGTCCAACATAAACAAATTCCTGATGAACTGCCCCCTTAAGTAAGACACTTTATCAAATCTCAAACTAACGTACTGTACTTGCAATAACCCTTAAATCCGAATGGCTTCCTGGCCTTGATAAGTGGTGACCACCTTGTAAAAAAAAAAAAAATGTAGCATTTTCGTTGGTCAGTAATGAATAAAGTCAAAATAGCATTTCCTTTCGTCTGTCATGATTAGGTTTAGCATAAGGTCGTTATTGGTCTGTCATCCTTCACTTATAAATATAATTTCTGTCACTCACTAAGCACATATATTGGGTGTATCTTCGTCAGATACGACCCTGTTTGTCTCTAAAGTGTATGTTTGGCCAATCGTCTCCTCATAAATATTAAGAACTGAAAGTTGATATTTGAGACCTTCTCATGCAATCCCCTGACGGCCATGTAATATTGATATTAGTGTTTAACATCGTTGGAAATATAATCCTAGGCCAATGTAAAGTATTATTTCGCTTGCATGCTGGGTGCACCATACGTTTATCTGATGTTGCAGTCATTAGGGGCAGCGAGCCAGAAATGACATGAGAATGTCCTCGTCAACAAGTATATATACTAGTGATGGGACGATTCCGAATTTTTTCTTGATTCCAATACAATTACCGATCCCGTTGTAAATTCCCGATTCTGATACAATTACCGATTCCAATTCCATTTAACTCTCCAAATATTTAACTATTAAGTTTCTTTTTCTTTTCTAAATTTTAAAATTGCCGTAAAGACCCATGGGATATGTGCATATATTTTAGCAAAACCAAAAAAAAAATACTTATCGAGTATCATCTAGACATTTTAGTTTCATTAGCAGTATACAACTAATAACTGTTTATCATGTTATCATTTATACCAGCAATATTCTAACAGTTTCTTCCTTCGAACAGCTAGACTTTGGAATTCCCTTCCTGTTGCCCGCTTCCCTGGCTGTACTGATATGCAGAAGTTTAAATGTAACATGAACAAATATCTTGTTAACTTTTCCTAGACATGGCCCCAAATAGCAGCCCCATACGTTCAAGTGGCGATATGCTTTGTGAGGGGTGAACATGAGTAAAAAAAAAATAAAAAGGAAATTAAATCTGAAACAAAAACGAAAATAATCATAAAAATAAAAGAATCGTTTTTAGCATCGGAAAATAAGCACAAATTTTCCGATGATGATATCTCGATTTTCTGATTTGTGATTCCGATTAATCATCCCAATACTAGTACGTTCACACACACACACACACACACACACACTCACACACACACACACACATATATATATATATATATATATATACGTATAAAGTTGAGTTTTTGGTCGCACTGACATTGATATTAAAAACCTACTTTTTCTACTTAAGAATTATTAAAACGAACTTCTTAATATACTTAGTCATGGGTATACAAGCGTCTACATAATGGTTAACTAATGTGCATATTCTTTTGAAAAACAAACTTTAATTAATTAATTATTCATTTTTTATGGTTGTTTATTGAATAATTAGTTTCATTTAACAATTATGCTCAGTTCTCTTTATGCATATTTTCTACATTGGTCATAAGTGCATAGCATTTAGATTAAAGATATCCTGTAACGCAAATATGCATATATATATATATATATATATATATATATATATATATATATATATATATATATATATATATATATATATATATATATATATGTATGCATATGGATATTTTTGGGTGTGTACATGTATGGATATATGATCTTTATATACCCGGGTAGGAAAAATAATTTATTAATATAAGAAAAAAAAAAAAAAAAAAAAAAAATAGAAGAAATAAATAGATGAAAGAAAGTAAGGAATGAAGGGTGAATGGAAGAGAAAGAAATAAGGGTATTAGAGTGAATAAGCAAAGATGGAGGTAGGTACTACAATATATAAGCTTATATACTAGGTTTGTATAACCTAAATACTCTGATTTCTGTCATATGTTATTATATATTATTATTGTGTCGTGATACATCTTATGTATATCTGCCTTACCATCGAAAGAATCTTTGTTAAATATGAGGATAACCCTATGAACTTCATGCTGAATTCAATATAAATTTTTACGTAGTGTCAATTTTTACGGTAAAAACCTACAACTTAGGAAAGTGTAACAAGCGGATGGGGCCATGAAACATAACTAGACGTGTGGAATTTGATAGAAAAAGTAAATTTATATAGTAGGTGTATTCATGTCTGTTTCTACTTTAGATGTATCATTTGGTGGCACGGTACATGTATGCATGTATATATATATGTCTATATTTGTGTGACTTTGGATATATAAGTGTATTTTACGTATGCATGTATGTTTGTATGTTTGTATATATATATATATATATCTGTATCTATGTATCTGTGTGTATGTTTGTATGTGGATGTGTCTCTGTGTCTATTGTATGTAGATATATGTATACACACGTATATTTCTGAACTATTAGAATAGGCTGCCTCGTATAGAATTGTTGTAACAATATAGATTACAAAAATGTATGGATGTCCGAATGTTGTTTATATATATGTTATATATGTATGTATGTGTGGATATGTATATGTATGTCTGTTGTGTGTGTGTTTATATGTATGTATGTGTATATGTATATATATATATATGTATGTATTTATGTATGTATGTATGTGTGTGTTTGTGTATATATGTGTATGTATGTGTATATATATATATATATATATATATATATATATATATATATATATATATATATATATATATATATATATATATACACCCGTCTGTAGTCGGGTAGCATAATATTGCATATACGAAGATGTTACCACGCTACATAAGTAAAGAAAAATACTATTATTTGTCTCTGTATGTCTGAAATGTGTGTGTGTATATATGCGCGGGTGTAGATAAATGTTAGACATTTATAAGTATATTGATACACGCATATAGGTACATGTGGGGTTTAGATAACTTTCGGGTTTATATTTATTCACATTTTGTTGGTTTATTTGTTTTAATTTAATTTTATTTTTATTCTTATTTATCTTATTTATTTATTTTTTATTTATTTTTTATTATATTTTTATATATTTTTTATATATTTTTTATTTATTTTTATTTATTTATTTATTTATTTATGTATTTTATTTTTATTTATTTATATTTTTTTATTTACCTTAATGTAACTTTTACTTTATCTTCTACGTAGTTTCAGAATCATTGTCTAGTTTCAGTAAATAAAACAAAAAGTGTTCAGCATGGATTCGCTTTTGAATATATGGATTAATGTGTGTATGTGTGTGTTGGCAGTGTCTGTGTATGGATGTGTTATGTGTGTGTTGCGTGTATGTGTGGGTGGAGGTAGATTAAAAAGGCACCGGTCAGTACTTGGTTGACCATAGCTAAGGTTATTAACTTACAGACTCTAAGACAAGAAAATGAAACTCTCAAGTACCCTATGCCATAAAAAGCCAAAAGTTAAGTTAGATGGGGGAGGGGGAAAAGAAAAAAAAAAAAAAAAAAAAAAAGATGTTTATCATCTTCATAGACCTCACTCATCCTTTTACCGTTTTTGTTTTTTTTGACTCCCACCCAGGTTGTATTTTTAACTTGATAAACGAAATAGAAAAATGTATTTGGTGGAAATGTCACTTTTGAAGGTAGTTCTTGGCCTGAAGACGTAATCCCCCAACGTGGGTGATTACAGAAACATGTATGCACATATGTAGCCATGTACAAATAATGTTTGTATAAATAAAATTAATATACCTGCTCTGTTCACTCATTGAGCACTATTTTGGTAGACACGTGTTGTTTCATTGGATGTACTTCTAGGAAACTAAACTCTACTGGCTATATATATATATATATATATATACATATATCTATATATATATATATATGTATATATATATATATATATATATATATATATATATATATATATAGAGAGAGAGAGATAAAGAGATAGACAGACAGATAGACAGAGAGAGAGAGGGAGAGAGACAGAGAGGGGGGGGAGAAATGATATTGTCTGCGTGTGTGCAGAGCAGTCCTCACTAAAATTCTTTCTCAATTTTTTACAGACTTAGAACGTTATTTGGAGTGGATTTGGACCTGCGGAACAAATTCGTTTTTTTTTTTTGTCAAATAAAATAGCTGCTAAGGGTTCAAAATTGAAAAACAATTGGACCTTCGATCAAGCATGTTACTTCTGCGCATGCGCAAATATACATTGATAAAAGTCACTTAACTATTATGTTTTCTTATCCATCTGTCGATAGTTCAAGCGGTAACCATTGTTGTTGGAGTACTAAATGTCTGTTTCAATTCTAGTTGATGATACCCAAGTGATTTTTTTTTTACTTTTAAAATCATTACTATATATTGGTACAATATAATAGAAATAGAAAATTGGCTCTATAATAATAAATACGAAATCTGCATGAATTTAAATATCATAATTAAACGTATTTTATGACAATGCTACTAATTTATATTGGGTGCAATATAATAACCAATAGAGCATTGGCTGTATAAGAAATATCATATTTAGGCGTATTTACGACCCGGCAACGCCGAGTGCTTTGCTAGTGTATACATATTATACTCTTTAAATGAATATTGACAATTATTTTTATAGTTGAATACACATCAGTGTAAGAATAATAATTACCGCTAATCGGAAAATTCATACTTGACTTTGTAAGCTATCATACCTCAAGGCTATCAGCAATTAACAAATAATTGCAGGAAATTACGTGGCTATAGACGCCAAGTCACGGAACATATGCAGTAAACAGGCAGAGCGTATTCAACGACAGAAAATATGAGTGTAGCATTTGCACTAATGTTGACAGCTTTTTTCTTAATTCCCACACGGTTCAATTTTAATTTTTTGAAGTGACTTTATATTATACATACATATATATATATATATATATATATATATATATATATATATATATATATATATATATATATATTTACATATATATCTGTATATTTATATCTGTGTGTGTTACCGTTTTATCTGCTTAGTTGTACATGTTTTGATTACCGAATCGTATCAACGATCCAGTAACTTCGTCAGACTTTAACAGAAGTGATTGAAGTTACTGGATCGTTGATAGGATTCGGTAACCGAAACATGTGTAACTAAGCAGATAAAACGGTAATAAAATAAAAATATATATATTTGCCCTGCAATAGTACTGAGCACTTTCTTCGGATTTTTACTAATTACCAGTTTTACTATATATATATATATATATATATATATATATATATATATATATATATATATATTTATATATATAAAATATATATGGCGATTAAGCTACACTGAATATTCTGCGTTTCATCCACTATAGGATTCGTCAGGCTTATATATATTTTATAAATTACTAACTAGCTCTACCTACGTATTGAGCACTTTTGAAGTAAATATATTCAGTGTAGCTTAATCGCCATATATATTTTATAAATTACTAACTAGCTCTACCTACGTATTGAGCACTTTTGAAGTAAATATATTCAGTGTAGCTTAATCGCCATATATATTTTTTAAATTACTAACTAGCTCTACCTACGTATTGAGCCTTTTTGAAGTAAATATATTCAGTGTAGCTTAATCGCCATATATATTTTATAAATTACTAACTAGCTCTACCTACGTATTGAGCACTTTTGAAATAAATACTTAAATTTTACGCATAAATCTATACTTTCGTATATTAGGTTTATGTGAGTAAATGAAGTAGTTATATATATATATATATATATATATATATATATATATATATATATATATATATATATTAATCTAATTTATACAATTCACTATGTCTGTCTATTTTTTACACATCTTTGTATCTCCAACAAGACACAAGGTTACAGAGCGGCGCAAAGCGAATCAAATGATTGCATTTTGTGTAGACCGTTCTTTTATGGGTTTTAAGCCGGTAAAAATAGCTGCTCAAATGTAAATTTTAAAATAAAAGAAACTTGGTAGGCGTAAGTGTACTTAAGTGCCCTTGCACGCATTCACCAGTATACGTTTATACGTAAAAGTGTGTTCACTTTAACTATTCTCTTATCCGTCTGACGATAGCTCAAACGGTTACGACTACAACTGGAGCGCTAAATGTATTGGTTTCGATTCTAGCTGATTGCAAACATGCCATATGTTTTTTTTTTTTTTTATATTTCCAGGCATTACTATTATATATTGGGTACAATATAAAAATTGGCTCTACAATAATAAATACTAAATCTGAATAAATTAAAATAGCATATTTTAGCTTATTTTACTACCGGGCAACGCCGGGCGCCTTGCTAGTATGTTATATTTTATTACCAAAACTAAATTAAATAATTTTTTTATTTGTGTTTGTGAATTCGATTATTTATTGAGTTCTCATTGTCACATTTATATCTTTTTCTAGTGATCGCTTTTTCCCCTAGGTGGCCACCGATTGTCTCATCAGTTTATCTAGACAAATATAATTTCCTTTTATACAGACAGAAATACATAGACGTTCGCTGAGAGTTGTTAATGCTTCATTTCTGGAGAGAATTTACTCTCACAGGTGGGAGAGAGGCTAATGTTCTTTTAATCAATTATTTACGTATCTTTTTACTTTCATATTTGAGTGACGTGCAAGCAGATCTTAGCGGGATAATTTCACTTTTGGCGATATTCAAAGTTGTATTTTTTACATTATTGGTGGCGTGTCTCGTACCCGATTCCACTGTCAACTGAGTCGAAAACTTTTGTTTTCTCTCAGCTCAAATCATTCGTCGTCTCGACAACCCATACCACTGTTTTGCTGTTTAATTGTTCTGACCTCTGGTTTGTTTTAATCTCACATGTCAGCCATATTTGATTCAAGCCTGGGAATGACTCTTTTCTGCAGAGTCATGGCGTGTATTCAGCAGCCTGTATCATAACTTATAGGAGCTGACAATCGCTTAATCGCTATTCACATAGGGCCTCTAATATATATATATATATACACACGCACATACACGCAAAAACACACGTACACGCACACAAACACACACACGCACACACACACACACACACACACACACACACACATATATATATATGTTTTAATTACCGTTTTTAATCTGCTTGGGTACACATGTTTCGATTACCGAATCGTGTTAACGATCCGATAATTTCATCACACACACACACACACACGCACGCACACACACACACACACACACACACACACACACACATATATATATAATATATATTATATTATATTATATTATATTATATTATATTATATTATATTATATATTTTATAGAGGAAATTAGACCTGGAGTCTAAAGATTTTAATATATTAATAAATATATCAATACTTTTAAAAGAACAGTGCCGATAGTACTGTAGATATATAATAAGCTCAATAGGTATATGTATCCTAAAGATATATTAATATTGAGTAAAAAATTTAATAATTGTGAATTATGAATCAGTTTCAAAAGGAAAAACAAACAAAGTTAACTTGAGTGTACGATCGTTTCAGAAACGATGTTAATTTTATTTAAACTGACAATAATTATTGACAATAATTGACAAAGTTTTTGTCTTGGAACATAAACTCCTCATCAGCAAAAACTAGGGAGGGGGGAGCTTAAGAAACCAAAATAAAACTAGCATTTTTGTCGTAAGGCGGATGTATATTGAGATAGCATTTTCTCGTTGAGGCAGATTTTATTAAAAAGCAGGAAGTTTTTGCTTGATTTTCTTTTTTAGTTTTTTAATACCGATTATATATATATATATATATATATATATATATATATATATATATATATATATATATATATATATATATATATATCAAGGTTTTATGATTTGGATCCCTATGTCTGTTTTTGGCATAGCGAGCGATTTGTTACGAACCCTAACTCTCCACCTATCCGACTCCAGCTCAATATCACAACACTTAAAAAAAATGTCTGCCATTATTCCAAATTCCAAAAAATCATGATCGAAAAATATAAAAGAATAAAAACATTGGAAGCATTACACATAAAAGCGAAACAACCTCAAATAAATTATATAAATTATGAATGTGGTGGGAACATTTCCAAATGCTTGGGTTCGTAAATTCCAAATAATATGTATAAAAAAATTTTAAAATTGTAAATGTAATTTAGCACAATGTCAATATTAATATTGCCCTCTCCTTTTTAAAATTGTCCACCCATTTAATAAACTACTTTTAGTTTCTAAAGTTTTAAAATATGGAGGCAGACAGATAGACAGACAGCCAGCCAGATATATAGCCTTATATATATATATATATATATATATATATATATATATATATATATATATATATATATATGCTAACGGGTGCGCCCTTATCTCATCGCTACTAGTCTTTCGTATTAGGAAGGAGAAAGGGAAAGGAAAGGAAAAGATAGTAGAGGTAGCAGTATTTGGACTGAAAAGGGCGTTTGCGTGACTTTGTTTAGGGTGGACAACACTTTACCAGAGTGAAGCCTACACACTATGACCTCACGCTTTCTTCCCGCGGCACCCATGTGTGACATTCAGGGTCCTAGTGCCGGGTTGCATCGGTCTACCGATGACCTTGAAACAAGTCTCGCCTTACAGCCAGACCGACTGGCATAGTTTTGTATTAGCGTGCCCTTCTTGTAGCCTTTACCTAAAGAGGCAAACTCAACTAGGCAGCAGAGGAATGAGGTCTGATCATACCATCAGTCGCTTGGTCACTTGTATACATTCTGTAAAACAACGCGGGGGGGGGCACGAGAAAGTAACATACACGCAGTTAGGAGGCAGAGGCTGTAGATTATATATATGCCTAAGACTAGCTTAACTACCCATTACGCATAAACTCCAAATCACCCCTCCACTCTTCACCCCAAATAGGGAGAGCCCTATAAAAGGTAGGCTAAAAATCGGTGGTCACACCTTTCAGTCATTAGGTTGCTGCGCCCACTGACGCACCGTAAGTGCAGCGTCAAAACAAACAACATGTAAATCGCACCTCAAAGTAAGTGCTGGAACGTGCGCACTCTCATGGATGCAAGAGACACTTACCGCCCAGAGAGAAGAACAGCTTTTATCTCAAAAGAACTAGCAGGGTTGAACATCGACGTGGCAGTTTTCAGAGAGACAAGATTACCTGGTGAAGGTCAGATATCTGAAACTGGGTCAGACTACATTTCAACTGAAAGAGTAAAGCACCGGAAGAACACCGTTAGCTTTGCCATTAACACTCAACTAGTAAAGGTCCTGGATATGACCTTAAACTATATCCTATGGTGAGGCCCCACCTTGCGGGCCTTGGGGAGTGTGGAGCCACCCTTTCATTGCCATTGCTCCCAGGTCCACTCTGACCCGGAGTGGTAGTACATGTTAGGGTCCCAACTATGGGTTAAATAGAATCTGACTCAAAAAAACAAATATACTCCATTAAAAATCGTTCCTCAAAATAACTAGATTCAGCATTAAATAACCTGAAAAGGGTTGATATGCCGTAAAATAAAAACAACCAACCAACATCAACTAGTAAAAGATCACAACCTGACACAAAATGCCATGAGTGAAAAGATAATGACAGTAAGACTACCACCCCAAGGAACTAACTTATCACGCTAGTGTAAGTATATGCCCCAACACTGGCCACAGAAGACCACGGCAAAGGAGCCTTCTATCAACAGGTCGACACTGCGATCACCCAGATATCAGTAGTAGACAGACTCCTCCTCCTGGGGGATTTCAACGCCAGAATGGGGAGAGACCACGAGCTCTGGCGTAACATCATAGGCAGACAAGGAGCGTGAAACTGTAATGACGAGGCCTCCTCCTCCTCCTCCTCCTAGGCCCCTGTGCTAAACAGGAACTTCATCATGAACACCCAATTTAGACTATCAACCCGCAAGAAAACCACCTGGAAACACTCGAGATCACAACACGGGCATATCTTGGAGTATGCCATATTAAAGCAACAGCATAAAAATTAAGGTTTGATAGCAAAGAGCATTCCGGGAGCCAATAATTGTTGGACAGACCACTGGCTCATAATAACAAAGCTTTAATTAATAATAAAAAAGAAGCCACGTAAAAACTAGCACAATAAAACCCGACGGATCTATGACAGGGACAAAATTAAAGATCAAGAAACATCACGTGCTTTCTGAACAGCAGTCCAACAGAACCTGCCAGCCTCAAGTCCATCACTCAACGCGGAATAGATCAACATCCGAAATGCTATCATGCTACCATGATTTAATACCCAAGTATTGTCCTTGCAGCCTCGTGACTGCAAGGACAATACTTGACTATCAAAGTAGATAACATCAGGATTGATTCGACGAAAACGATGTTATAATTAAGTCTCTTATCGATGTAAAAAGGAAAGCTAGAATTGCCTATGAAGAACATCCAAATAACCATGCAAAAAGAGCTAAGTATACTCAAGCAAAGAGTCTGTGCCAATCAACGCTTCGGGAAATACAAAACGAGTGGTGGCAACAACCTGTAAGGCTTCGCAGACAGAAAGAACCCTAGAAACTTTTTTGTCGGTACTAAGAAAATCTTGGTACAAAACGCTCTGCTGCAGGGACGCTTATGTTAGCAACCAACGTCACACTGACAGAAGAAAACGAAATACACTTCAACACCCTACTCAAATGAGACCCCTCAGCCCATCAGGACATCCTCAAGAAAGTGTCATAGCATGCACACAACCTATTGATGTCTCTTCCGCCAACCTTCAAAGAGTTTAGTGTAACACTAAAACAAATGCGCCAAGGTAAAGCTGCCGGACCAAACAACATCCCTACAGAGCTCCTCACACAAAGGAGCCTCCACTCTTTTATATTAAAATGATGAGAGAAAAAACAGGTCTCTAGTGACTGGAAAGATGCTCTTCTTGTTATCATCTTCAAGAAGGGATATAGAACAAAATGTGGGAATTATAGAGGGATTTCTCTACTATCAAGAACAAGGAAGAGTATGGCCTGTATACTTTTAAATCGACTACAGGACGTAGTCGAAGATATCCTGCCTGTATCCCAGTGTGATTTCCGCCCATCCAGAGAAACCATTGGTATGATTTTCTGTGCCCGTCAACCGCAGGAAAAATCAAAAGAACAAAAAAAAAAACCCATATTCTTAATATTCTACGACCTTGAGAAAGCGTGTGGCAGTATTCCAAGAACGGCGATGTGGTCAGTCCGAGACCGGTTTGGAGTCCCCGGAACCATTTGTGGACATGATCAAAGCCCTACACAACCGGATGTCAGCTAAAGTAATCCACTAAAGCACTCTGTCAGAGCCCGTATCGATCACTTGCGGGCTTAAACAGGGTTGTGTGCTGGCATCGACACTGTTCTCCCTTTATCTCACGACCGGTACTCCAAAACAACCCCGGGATGGATATCGTTCAGGTTTGATGGAGGAATTTTTAAACTGGCCAGATTAAAATCTAGACGAATAACCAACACCATCAAAGTGACGGAAAATATGCAGACGACAACGTCGCCGTGTCCCAATCCCAAGATGAACTTAAACAGTCTGTGGACAATTTTCACGCCGCGTATTCGTACTTTCGTAAACAACACCAAGAAAGTTGTGCCAGACTTCTATATCACCATAGATGAAACCACCATAAAGTGCGTCGAGCACTTCTCATACCTGGGGAGCTTTTTTTCCACTCAAGCTAACTGCTCGAAAGAAATCGAAAACCGACTACAGGCAGGCCACATCGCTTTTGGAAGACTATCTAACAGGGTCTTCAAGAACAGCGATTTAACCATCCAAACAAAGGTGATTGTATAGTTTTCTCCACTATATTATATACGTGCGAGCCTTTAACTATCTACACTAAAGACCTTAAAAAAACTCGAACAGTTCCGCCAGAAAAAAAAAAAACTGCAGATTATTATGCGGATTAAGTGGGACGATTATGTGCTTAACATAACTGCCCTCAAGAGAGCCACCGTCACCAGCATCGAGGCCTTGATCACGAAGCACCGACTGAGATGGTCTGGCCATGTGGCCCGCATGGAGGACACTAGACTTCCGAAACAAGTACTCTTCGGTCAACAAAATGCAAGAAATCAACCCCGAGACCGCCAGCTACTTAGATACAAAGAACAGTTGAATAAATCTCTAGGTAAGGCCACTTTAGATCCAAACACTTTTGGAGCTTCATCGAACAACTGACAAATATCGAAGAAACAGAGTCAAAGTGGGTGCAAGCCAATTCGAAGAAAATAGAAGAGCCAATCTAATAACCAAACAACAAACCACAACCTCCACACAACACAATGTGACCAATGCCCCCGACTACTCAGAGCCCAAATTACTTTTTCCAGTCACAAAAGGACTCACCATCCCCGACAATGACTAAAATTCTTACGAAACTCATAAAGCTTTCTCTTCTGCTTCTTTTCTGTTTTGGACTTTGGAACTACGATATTCTGACATGAATGCATGCCGACAACGACGATATATATATATATATATATATATATATATATATATATATATATATATATATATATATATACATATATATATATATAAATAAACGTGTCTGTGTGTCTGTCTGTGTGTCTGTCTATGTACATTTCCCTACGCAACAACTCTGCTCTGTCAATTTTTAGTCTACAGACTCGAAATTTGATATACAGGGTACTGAGATGTGGGAAAATCGATGTGATCTGTTTTCGGCCAGAAATATGGCTGTTAAAGGGTCAAAGTTCAACAATTTGACCTTTGAGAACTCTACCAAACTCCTCAACCAATTTGAGGTCTAAAAACTTGAAATTTTAGATATAGGTTCCTTGGACATTGATCTAACTTAATAACTTGATTTGAGCCCAAAACAATAAATGTTAAGGGGTCATAATAGGAGTCAAAGTTTGAAATATTGACTGTTTTTATTTATTTTTTGTTCAGCATACATCTCCAAACACCCGGGCAACGCCGGACACCCATGCTAGTATATATATATATATATATATATATATATATATATATATATATATATATGAGAGAGAAAAGAATGAATAAAGCGACAATATGAAAATATATACTAATGAATATAAATTTAACGTTGATTATTACATCGATTTACAGCATTTCTCTAATTTTGTGGGGCTTCTCCGTGTACACACACACACACACACACACACACACACACACACACACACATATATATATATATATATATATACATATTAGACTACCCGTGACCCATTTGATAAGAGAATATTTTTTTCATTATTTTAACGCTCGATTATATATCAGTTAATATTTTATATGTTTTTATATAGAGTGATGTGGTTCTCGATTGATTAACTGTGTCTTACTGTGTCGGATATATACTCTATATATATAGAGTCAAAATAATGAAAAGATTATTTTATTGTCATAGCCCTAGTGATAAATAGATACGGAATAGTGAGTATATTACTTATGGCAAAAATATGAGTACTTGCGCGTACAGCAATGGCCCCCACATTTTACAAAGAAGTGCGTTTCTTAACGAAAGCACTTATCACAAGTTAACGGCTATAACTTTTGCCGGCGCTGTTGGATATGCCGTCACTGATCTGAGGGAGATAACTCTATTTTACCAAGACATTAGCGTACAGTGAGCACCCACTTTTTGGCCACTTTATCTCCCTATTTCGTATGTTTGTTCTTCTGTGAAAAAAAAAAAACTTATTTTAATGTTTATTTTTTAAAAAAAGTTCATATTTGTGCTTGACAGTGAATTCTCTGGAAAAGCACGAATCTATTTTTTACATAGTCACCACTATCCTTAATGCACCTTTGCTAGAAATTCCATGACGCATCTCTGCTTCGTACATGGAGTGCGTTCTTAGAGTCTCACACCGTCAATATCTGTAACAGAGAGACGACAATTTCAGGTCATGAATGCATAAGTTCAGTCATCATACTAATGCATTTTGTAATCCTCTCCGACCAATTTGGCGGAATAAAAATTAGGAGGAATTGTGGCACTATATGTTGCCCCCCCCGACCCCCGAGGAGGTGATTTGGTCACTAGGGATAACAATGCAATTCATCATGACTCATTCTTTTGTTTGTTATAATTATAATTGTGAATATTTTTTGTACAAATAAAATAGTTAAGATTCTCTAATATATACTACAATTTGTGTTGCATGTTGTCTAATCTGCCTTAACCATCAAGACGAGTTCGTCCACCTTCTCAGCCAGAACCCAACAGGAAGAAAACATCATCAAGGAATGGAAAACCACGCATAGAAAAAGAAAACACACCTAATTCCAGGTATGCATACACTCTTTGAAATTGACTTCCAAATAACTAGACACGTAGTTATGTATGTAATAATTTGTTGTGTACTAGAATTTAATTCCTAGCATAGAAGTGAAGTCAACTCATCGTATTATATATATTGTAACCGTTGGCCGATCACACTAGTAGCCGACCGAATCATAGCGTTATATTTTGGTTTCCGTTCCATAAGGGCCCTTTGTAACCGTCGGGTTAGGGTTATATTTTTTGGTTGCCGTTCCCAGGACATTCCTTTTAACAGTTGAGTAGTCACACTAGTGACCGACCCATAGTGTTATATTTTGGGTTGCCATTCCATAGACGTTCATTGCAACCATTGGGCGGTCACACTAGTGACCGACCCATAGTGTTATATTTTGGTGTCCGTTCCCTAGACGTTCTTTACAACCGTTGAGTGGTCACGCTAGTGACCGAACCATAGTGTTCTATTTTTGGTTTCCGTTCCATAGACGTTCTTTGTAATCGTTGAGTGGCCACACTAGTGACCGACTCATCGTGTTATATATTGATTTACTCTGAGTTATCACAAACTACAATATCGGTCCTATCACTAAACGATCACTATAGTTTTGTTCATTTCCCTGTTTGAAAATTCATTATTGAATCTTAAATTAATAAAATTGAAAATGACCATGTTATAGTAAGTTTGGGAGCCATCCGCAGTATTGCATTCTATAGACGGAAAGAAACTTTTCTCATTGATTTTTTTGTTTTGTTTTGTTTTAGGCAGTGGTAGAGAGTAAAATATATTATTGACAGTAGTTGCAGCTAGACGAGTATTTGTTGCGAATTTTGAGACCAATAACGATAAAATAACGAGCAAATAAATAACGAACAAATAATGATAGAGTAATTAGTAGAGAGGAGAAAAGACCATCAACCACTAGATTTCGAAGACGATTTTGTACCCTGTCAAGGCAGAAAAAGGTATTCTTAGCAGCTTTTCACCAAATGTAGCAACGGTAATTTTGGGACGTATTAGACATGACAGAAATAATGTTTTTCTTCGAATAATTGAGATACATGTGCTATGTAATATTCCATAAATATTTAACTGATTATGGTATGTTAATTAGATAACATTCCCAGCTATTGAAATTGACGAAAAAAGTAAGTAGTTATCATTGTTTTTTTTTTGGTTTTTTTAATGACAACTCATTTTTTCGGCTGTCAGATTTCGCTACAATAACGAAGAAGTACCAAATATTCTTTGAGGAATGGATGCAATGGTTTCGTTCTGTTTTTATATATTCACGCGGAGAAACTGACATACGCCGAGCCTTGGTCAAAGGCCGTGTTCAGAGTCTTCAAGATGGCCGTCTTATTCAAAACACCGACAATTAATTAGAGATAGTTACTTTAATCTCCCAATCTTCCAAAGTTAAGATTTCGCAACAGCTGATATACTGTCTTGCACACAACGGAGTAGTTCGCATCTCATGTTGTGAACCCCTGAACCAAAAACGCATTCAGACGTGTGGACACACGTAGAGACATTCACATTTATTAGTATCGCCATAACCCGGTGTTTTAGTATCCTGCACGGCCTCATAAAACTGCGTAGGTAACATGACAAATGGAATAAATCCTTTCACATAACCTGGGACTCCTCTACCTATGCGCGTATGAATACCTGTTCCCATGTGCTTGGCGTAATTTGAAACGCAGACTTCCGCATAACCAGCCATGCTGTCTACATTAGAGTCGCATATTTGTTGCGTCTGTTGGAGAGGGGAGGTGAAAGGGGCGCTTTAGAGACATCTAAGTGCAGTAGGCGGTCAGCGGGCGGACGAGCGTGTAGGCAATTCGTGGAGAGTGGGAATAAACTATTTCGCTCTTTGTCACTCTTTGAAAGTGCGTGCTGAGTCCCCCTTCTCTTCTCTCGCTCTCTTTCTCTCTATCCCTCTCTGTAATTCTACAACAGACCCGTCTGGCCGCTCGTATAGACTTGCATATTTCTGTCTGATTTACCTTAATCCCAGGTCCCTAACTCGGATTTCAGAACAATCAATTTGTTGTCCATTAAAGAGGCAGAGGCATCACGTTACCCTTTAACAGTTCGCCTGTTACAATGTTCTGATTAATTATAAGACATGAGATTAGGTGACAGAAGAGCCATGAAATTCCTACAGGTACGTACCTAGAAAACGGAGCTATTTAAACCTGATTAAATCATATTGGAGTAAAAGGAGAGAAAGAAGCAACCTTAGTAGAAGATAGTGTCCCCAAATAATGCTGAATTAAACAGGGCTTAGGGGAAAATATAACGAAATAACAAAGCATTATGTATGACATGAAAAGAAACTGGAATATTGGGAAGATCCCCACCATTCTAGCAATTATTACGGCTAGGACAGCAGCATATTCTTTTCATTGTTTTGAGTCTCGAGTGTGTATCCGTTGATATCGTATATGATTTTATATAGACTGATGTGGCTCTCGGTCGATTAATTGCGTCTAACTGTGTCGGATATTTACTCAGGAGTCAAAGCAATGAAAGGAGTATGCTGATGCCTTAGTAATTATAAGAGCAACCAAACTCATGAAAAAATAATTTAATAATCTATCCGGCAAATATACCTGGTGAACCAAGTAAAAGATAGATACAAATAGTATAGTTTTTTCATAGACGTTTTTAAACATCTTATTTCTAATTTAAGTGTAATAGACAGACCGACAGATATAACCTTATATATGGATTTTTTTTACTTATCTGAATGAGATGAATCCGTTCAGCATTTCGCTATGAAAATGCTATTTCAAACAAAACGATAGACACATCTGCTGATATATTACATCTCTCATGGAGACTTGTGGGATCTTATTTTAAACCCACGTGTGACAGGTAAAAGGTAATCCTATTCGAAATCTAACAATACCGCCATACATCTCCGATCCAAAACCGAAGCGCCAGTACTCAAAACAACGAGGTGCTGTGTTTGACCTTAAAACACATCCGGACCCCTTTTTAATAATCTATCCGGCAAATATACCTGGTGAACCAAGTAAAAGATAGATACAAATAGTATAGTTTTTTCATAGACGTTTTTAAACATCTTATTTCTAATTTAAGTGTAATAGACAGACCGACAGATATAACCTTATATATGGATTTTTTTTACTTATCTGAATGAGATGAATCCGTTCAGCATTTCGCTATGAAAATGCTATTTCAAACAAAACGATAGACACATCTGCTGATATATTACATCTCTCATGGAGACTTGTGGGATCTTATTTTAAACCCACGCGTGACAGGTAAAAGGTAATCCTATTCGAAATCTAACAATACCGCCATACATCTCCGATCCAAAACCGAAGCGCCAGTACTCAAAACAACGAGGTGCTGTGTGTTGACCTTAAAACACATCCGGACCCCATTTAAGAGCTGCGGGGAATGTGGAGTTTTCCTTTTTAGTTACCATCGCTCTCGGGTACACTTAGGTCTGAAGTAGTAACAACTGTTAGGACAATTACTGCAATTAGATCAGGCTGTTAAGATACTGGCTGCATGACAAAAAATGTAACAAATATTAATGTTATTGTGTTTTTCCTTCCCTTTTGCAAAACTCAATTATGTTCTGCAAAACAAAAATAACAATTTTTCTGTACAAAACAACCAAACCAAACACCATGAATAAATATTTAAAGATATAAAGAACTTTAAATATAAAAAGTTGCTTTTCTCTAAAATTACTGGATTCATCAGAAAATAGTCCGAAATGGTTGATATGCCGTAAGACAAAATAACCAAATCAAATCAAACAATAAAATATTACCATCATGCTGATTGGGAACGCATTGTAAGTCTTATCGGAGTTGCACTTTGGATTATAACTTTGGTTTTCGTTTTTTGATGAACAATGCGCAAAAAAGGAAAATAATGAATCAAATCAGGAACAGAGGTATTTGTCCTGCATGCAAAGATCCAATTTCACCAAAATTTCTCTCCAACCTGCGAACTTGCGAATGGTCGAAGGCAGCAATCTTTCAGGCGTTTCAATAGCTACAGCGTGGAACAATAAAATTGTCGCCAAGACGACAAGATTCATTTTTTCGTTTGATAAAAACCGGGTTTCCTTATTCGTTGCAGACCATCTACTAGTTGGCCAGTTATCTATGAATCCTAGAGCGAAAGGGGCCTTCTATCATGTCTGAAAGTGAAACAATGTTCAACGGGCGAGATCGGAGATGTGCCGCTGAACAGCTCATGCTCTCTACCGATCCACGAACACGCTGGACTTCTTCGTTTGGTCATACATCGAGAACATCACAAACAGGGCATCTCACAACACCAACGCCACCCGCCGAGTATTCGCTGGGCTCCCGCCGGCGCTTATGGAAAAGACTTGCTCCCAGTTCCGGACTTGTATCGAGTTGTGATTGAGGCTAAATACGGTTACATTGAATAGATGCCAGTTCTACTATATACTCGAATTGATTTTTTCAATAAAAGTTTTAAAATAGAGCTCTAGTGTAGTTTTCTTTACGGCAACATTTTATCGTTCTACCCTGTATAATTGAGCCTCCAATAGACAAGTAAGTACAGAGACACCATTATGAGAATGTAATAATCGATACTAGAAGTAAATATGGTGTAATTATCAGAAAACACATCAAGTTACGGAAATGATAAATTCGTGACTTATGGAATAATTGCCTGAGTTCTCGAAAAAAATTCCCAAGGTCGTCACTATGGATGCATTGGCTTCACTGTTGGTTGCCAATTTCAATTCATTAAATTCTCTCAACCAGTAACACAAATATTTCTTTAATCAATCAATAAATGTTATTGGCAAAACAATAGAAAAATTCAGTAAGCCATGTGAAAGGCAGGGGATATTGTATATGCATATTGTATGAATGTTTATCTGAAGAGACTTTAAACCTGAATATTTTTCGGGAAGCAAAAACACGGACAGAGCATAGAATACGTTTATGTGGAGACAAAAAAAAAACGATGATACATTTGAAGCTTGGTTTTGTTGATTATTGTTGTTATTCGTTATCCCGGTATCTTTCTCGGCAGAAGTCTTTCTAAAAATACATTGAGCATTTATGGGAGGGGACCACGTGAAGGTTTCCAACATCCGTAAGTGAACGTATTTCTATGGAACTAACTAGTTCAGAACATGAAACACACAGGTTGCCAGTCTGTGTGGTTAACCATTAACTGCAAAGGATGAATAGGTGTAAAACGAATATAAGCGGTTAATTAAGTAAGAAAACATGGTTGGCAGAAAAAAGATAAATGGGATTAGGTAATGTTGTAACAGAGTGCGTCTGGGCGCATGTGAAAAGGGGCAGAAGGCTAGCTGGCGAGCGAAAATATTAGCAGCAGCCGTTAAAGCACGTATGCAAATTAGCAGGTTACGCGAGCTTGCGACACAAGAAAAGGATAGAAAAATCCTCGACGTGGTCTGCAGAGAAGCAAAGTGCTACCTGGGAAGATGGATGTGTAAAATCGAAGGCGAGAAATAGCTGACTATGGTCAGTGTGATGTCGAGGGAGGAGGACTTTTAAAGCACGTGTGTGTGTGTGTGTGTGCGCGCGCGCGTGTGTGTGTGTGTGTGTGTGTGCGTGCGTGCGTGCGAAGAGACTTTGGAAAAAATAATGAAATGCGTTGTTTTGGAAGAAGCACGAATATATGCGTTTCATTTGCAATTTTAAAAGAAAATGCCGAGTCGGGTTTATTTGTTTTTGTCTGTCTGTTTCTTTGTGACGGGTCCGAGGTTGATTTGGACTGTAACGACACAGCTAAAAAGTAATGGTCACGGAACGGTATAATATTACTTATGGAGAGCTGAAAACAGATTTACTGAATGAAACGCGAAAGTCACATAAAAGAGAACGCAAAAAAAAACAGTTTTCGTGTCAGAATTGATCTGAAAGTAATGAGAAATAACGGCTGCAGATCCATTCAAACTTTTCAATTATAGCCCCCCCCCCCTAACCACCAGAATGGATTGAAGGGCACATCAACCAATTAATTTGCGGAAAGATGTGGTCCACGTGCACTCTGGCCTCCTCAAAATTGGCTTTAACAGTCCTGTCGCAATTCCCCGGTAGTAGTGCCTCAAGCAGTTAGCTATGAAGTAAACCCCATCCCAATGTTAAAAAGCAATACCTGGGAGAATGAGCCTTCTTGAACCGAATTAAACAAATATACAACCCGACAAACACAATTCCTTATCTAGGTATCTCTCAGAATACTAGTCTCGGACGGATCCGCGACTGGCATGCTTGGCGTAAGAAAAGAAGAAAGCTCGTCTTCAGCTGTTATTTTCACAACGTTTCGGCCGATGTAAGCTTCGACCTTCTTAAGGTGTGTCTTGATTTCGAACCCGTTATTTAATTCATAAGGGTAGCAAGCTCTCGTCCGTCAGCCATAACATGGTAGAAGTCCTAAATAATTCGTAATTGCATTTTGAGTGTCGCCCGCATTCTCTATAAGAGTGTAAATTACAACTGAATTGTACCAAGTACCTTATCCACTACGCAACGGGTTAAACGTTGTGAAAATCAAATTCAAGATAAGAACAGTAGTCGGAATAATCCAAATTATCAATCGTCGTTTCAAAAATTCCGAAACATAATCCGTTGCTCAATCATATAAATATTTCAGGACAATTGACCCACGGAAAAAACTGTGACAAAAGGCCATGCCAAAAACCCACGAAAGAAACCCGTGACTGTAACAATGGCAAAAACCCACGAAAGAAACCCGTGACTGTAACAATGGCAAAAACCCACGAAGGAAATCCATGACTGTAACCATGACAAAAACCAATGACATAAACCTATAAGAAAAAAAAACACGATAAAAATCCATGGCAGAAAATCCTGACAAAAACCCATGTCCAAAACCTATGACAGAAACCCATGGCAAAACTCATGCTAATTTTTTATTGGGCAAACAATCAATTCTAATACAATAAAACAGACGTCATATCTACAAAAAGATGAACACTGCCGTGGCAATACTAGACATTCTTCTGTCGGAAGTAGGTATGGTCAAGTTACGTGCTTGATTTGAGTCTCCCAGGACTGACGGGTCCGTTTCTGTCTATTTTTATAAGTCTCCTAGAACGCGCTAGCTACTACGTATTCCGGCCGTTGTTTACTATGTGGTCATCGCTTATCAAGACCCAAGTGCCACTCAAGGATAAGAATTAATGAATCAGGTAGATTGTGAGACAACACCATGATGATCAGTAATGGTGGAACGTGGATAGAGTTTGATTTTTTAAGAAGGTGGCTCAACAAGAACTTATTTATATTAGATTTGAAAATGACCGTGTTATAGTCAGCTAAAAAGCATTCACAGATGGAAAATTCTAGGAAAGAAACTTTGTTCATGGAATTTTTATTTAGTTTTATGCACTTGTAAAGAGTAAGGGAAATTATTGCTAGTTGTTGAAGCTAAACGAGTATTTGTTGCGAATATTTTGCGAGTGGGGGTAATATATTGAATCTCACTAGAGCACCTACTATGAAAATAACAATAGAGCCGAGATAGACTAACAGTGTCTCTACTGTAAGAAAGAGTAAGTAGAGAGACGAAAAGATCCTCACTCACTAGCTTTCGAATATCATTTCAAAGTAGGAAAAGGTATTCTAAGTAGCTTCTCTTCAGATGTGGAAACAGTACTCCATCTTAGGATATATTAGACCAGAGGTTTCCAAAGTTTTCGAACAGGTGTGTGTGTGTGTGTGTGTGTGTGTGTGTGTGTGTGTGTGTGTGTCTGTGTCTGTGTCTGTGTCTGTGTCTGTGTGTGCATATTGTTGACTTTTTAGAGCTACGTGAGTCAGAAAAAATGACCTGGACGTATTTTATACTGTTTTGCTTATTCTTTGCTTTTTTTAATGAAACTGGTTCTCCAAAACCTCAATCTTTAAATCATTTTCTGAACGAAACGAAAAATATCCACACTATTTTTACACATTTCCATTCAAACAAATTTTTTCCTGGATATTTATGCTTTCCATAAGAGCTCCACGGGCCAGATTAAAGACTTCGGAGGGTAGAATCTGGCCTGCGTGCCGTAGTTTGGATATCCCTCTATTCAGTTCATGCTTTAGATATGACGAATTGCGTCAGGAGTGAGATAGTTTCTTGGTCGAATCATTATTCAAACAGCTTGTGCCATATCTTGCTTCAACTGAAAGGAAATAAATAAAAGGCGTAATACTTATAAGAATAACAAAGAACAACGGTTGTTTAACGTGAATAAATGCAGCAAATGTGTTGCATAATGACTGCATCACATTGTTGTATGAATGCGTAGGTCTTTTCTGTGGATTTCAGTGCCACCAAGGGCAAATCTCTGGTGGCGACGCCTCATTGGAACGTCTGTGATATGCTAATGGGGGGGGGCATTTATTTTGTCAATTGTCCAAATGTATAGCGTTATTGTTCGCGTTTAATTGAACGGAAAAGCATAATATGCCACATAAGTGCAAGTAGATTAATGACCGTGACAAAATCTTTCTTAACTGGTTCGAACAAGAAGCCATTATATGACTTCCGGATGTGAACGTCTTTGACATGTCTGGCTCGAAAAGGTCAACATTTGTCCTGCGTCTAAAGGAATAAAACGTAACAATGCCAAACACATGTAATAGCACAATAAATAATGAGAAAACTACAGAGTCAATAACAGTTTTTTTATTTGTAGAATTTAACATATAAAAATACATGCGTCCATCTAAGTTGCGCGTATTACGATTCAAATTCTACTTAAAACTACAGGCTACTGTTCTCATCCTGAGTGTTATTTTCACAACGTTTCGGCCGATGTAGCCTCCAACCTTATCAAGTGTATCTTGCTAGACACCGGAATCTTTTTGAGAATCTGCTCGAAATTTTTAAACGGAACCTTTTTTGACGTTTCTGAATTTTTGAGATGAGGATTGGTTATTTACGTTAAAAAACGACCCTGGTGTATAACTCTGTCCCGTGGGGAGGCATTGTAAATAGGTACAAAGTAAATGTCATCTAAGTTCCTCTGAGGAATCAGTGCTAAACAAAGGTCTCAACTTCGCCACAACCATAAAGCAGATTCCATACTTAGATATGATAGCTCCAATAGAGAAGGTAGCCTTGAATAAACCCAAAAGCACAAGGAGACGAACTAAGGTGGAAAGTGAGACAAGCACTCGAGAATTCAAAGCCTCCAAAACCGAACGTCTCAAAGGAAGAAGTATTGGCTATCAAGTCTCTGTGCAGTGACAATGATATCATAATACTAACAGCAGGCAAAGGCAATGCTACAATGGTAATGGATAGAGCAGAATATTCCAAGAAATTGGCAGATTTAATAGAATCTGGTGGCTACTGTAAAGAGAAAAAGAATCCGACCCTAAAAACGGAAAGGAAGCTGTCACAGATCCTCAGTAAGAAAAAGGACCTTATAACACACTCAAGATGAGAACAGTAGTCGGATGAATAATAAACACAGAACCCTTTTTTTTAATCTACGGAATATAAAGCTTTCGTTGTGTCAGCCATTATTTGAAGTCCTAAATAATTCACAATTGCTTTTTAGTATAATATATCATTCTTTTATTGGGATCCTTTGAGATGAGTAATTTATATATTTATTTGTTTATTTATTTATGTGTTTGTTTATTTATTTATTTGTTTGTTTATTTATTTATTTATTTGTTTATATATTTAGTTGTTTATTTATTAATTGGTTATTTATTTGTTTATTTATTTATTTGTTTATTTATTTATTTGTTTATTTATTTGTTTATTTATTTATTTATTTGTTTATTTATTTATTTATTTGTTTATTTATTTATTTGTTTATTTATATATTTATTTATTTATTTATTTGTTTATTTATTTGTTTATTTATTTATTTGTTTATTTATCTATTCATTTGTTTATTTTTTTATTTATTTATTTGTTTGTTTATTTATTTGTTTATTTATTCATTTGTTTATTTATTCATTTGTTTATTTTTTTATTTATTTATTTGTTTGTTTATTTATTTACAGTCCACAAATAAATAACTATGCATTTTTAGTATCGCTTGCGTTGAGGATTGAACCTCCAATCTCTGTAAGTGTATCACTTAAACTGAGTACTTTACGCTACGGGTCATTGTGGAATTCAGAAACATTAATAAAACTTAAACGAAAGTGTGTGCTTTTTATATAAGCCTGGCAGATCGATTTGGACGTTGAGAAGAGTGGATGGGTTTACGGTTGTCCCCCCCCTCTGAGAGGGAGTTGACGTGTCTCAAAATTGGAGACTAGAATTAACCACCCAAGCAAAGATACTCACTTTCCATTCTTCTACGATAGACACATGGAAAGTGAATACAAACAATATGAAACCAAGCATCGTCTTGGAAAGAAATGCATTCGTTCAAACAGGCTCCAGCTTCCATCCAAGAACAGAAAAAAAAAATCCAGGTGAACCACAAAACCACGCAGTTGAAAAGTTGAAAAAAGTATTTCGAAATACATGTATGCGTTTATGCTATGTTTGGCACACACGCACGCAACACATGTAGACGATCACGGAACGAACCTAAAAAGGTTACAAAGATAACTTAGGGCTCAATTAGTGAAGAAGCGACCACTGTATATAGACTAATAAAACGACACACAGTGACGTATGTATTAACACCACCGCACACACACACACACACACACACACACACACACACACACACACATATATATATATATATATATATATATGTATATATATATATATATGAACCTCTCAATCACACACAATAAAACGACTTATAAATGAACCCCGCAACGTAACTTGGGTTAAATCTATTATTTAGGACGCTGAAAGTATTTCAGAAAGCGATTACTCTATAGCAGGGATCTCCTAAATTTCTAATGAGGAGAGGGGAGACATATTGCTGATATTTTTAAAGCTATGCGGACCAAGGAAAATAATCTAGACATGTTTTATACTGTTTTGCTGATTAACTTTGCTTCTTTTTTTTTTAGTGAAACTCATTCTCTAAAACCTCATTCTTTTAATCAATTTCTGAACAAAAACAAAAACGACTACACTATTTTCACACATTTTTACTTTTTAAATTTTTTCCCTGGATATTTTTCACGTTTTTAATAAGAGCTCGGCGGGCTGGATTGAAAACTTTAACGGGTCGGATGTGTTCCGCGAGCCGTAGTTTGTTGACCCCAAGATACTAATGACACGTGACAAACTTTTCCAGTGGTGTTTTTTTTTCATGGGAGACAATTACATTACACTCATCTCGGCAAAAAAAAAAAAAAAAATCTGAGGACAAATATTTACAGAATGAGATAACACCGTAATAGTTGGTTGTTAAGGAAATTTGGTAAGAATTTGATTATTTAAGAGGACGACACAACATGAATTTATTTACATTGGACTTGAAAACGACCATGTTGTAGTCAGCTGAAACGCACACCTGCAGGAAGTTATATGAATGAAACTCTATGAAATTTGTGTTTAGATTTAGGCACAGATATGGTGTGGCAGGAACATCCGACAGTGACCGTAGCTATACGAGTACCTGTTGTGAATGTTTTGCAGGGGAAGAGATTGAAGCTCAGTCGAATATATCGTATGAAAATAACAATAGAACAGAGATTGGCTCGCAATGTCCCTTCTGTAGAAGAAGATTGCAAGGAGGAGGGGAGGGTATAATCCACTAGGTTAAAAGTCAGGTTTTGGACCCTGTCAAGGCAGGAGCGGAGCTTTGAGTTACTGTCCCTACCTGTTACAAGCACTTAATAATAGGAACTTACTTCCGAATAATCCCATGAGAGACGTTCCAAAAGTAATGCTTTCTGAGTTTTTTTTTTTTATTATTATTTCGTCTGAATGGATCAGAAAGGATTGTCAATTGTATTGTTTGGGTTTGTTTTTTTTTTTGTACGCATTCATAACTTGGAAGTGTCACCTCTCTGTGGCAGAAATTGTCGTTGTAATATTCTAAGAAAACAACCCCTGCCAGAAATGCGTTATTGAATTCCTATATGTAGAGAAAGATTGAATCGTATTTGTCGTACGATGCAGGTGATGTCAGCCCAATTAAGAGATAGGTCGATTTCATAGCAGTGACAACGATATGAGTGACAAAATGCGATTAGGACTTTTATGATTGAAGCGAGTAAGTGCATTGAGAATCGTGGTGACTATGTATATGTATATCTATCTATATATAGTTTATCATTCGTTGGAAAACTATTGTTGGAGACGCCCTTCCATGGGATTAACGTCACTTCCTCTGGTGATGTCACTTCCGGTATCGAGACCGGTGCCCGACAGTGTGAGATTAGCACGCGACCAAGCTGGTCGTGTTCAAACGCCCTACCATTGAGTTATGGTATTACTCAACTCACTTTGCCTGTAATTTATGTGAATACATGTTTCGTTCCTACAAATCCTGTGTTCCTTCGTTCTTATTACCATGTAACCCCATAACAACTATTTAATCAGTAAGTTATTTAATCACCTGCAATCGCTGTATCAACTATATATATATAGCGAAGCCCACTATTAATTTGCTTGTAAACAAGCTGATGGTTAGAGCACTGTTGCGACGGCGGGTGTGGATTTAATACATACCCGAGGAGAGATATTTACGGCACTGATTCATGGTCCAATAGTGAGCGCTACTGCCTGTCAATGCGACGGTTGTAGGGTCGATCCACGGCTGGGAAAAGGTATATCTTTAGAACCGCACTGATGAGTTGTGATACAACGGAACAGTACTGTATGTACATGACAATATATATATATATTTCAGAGGAAACATAATTTAATTTAAATACAAAAAAAAACAAAAAAAACGGGCAGGTGAAATTATTAAAATTTCCTTAAGGCCTTATCGTCTGACCCTCTAAGAGGAAACGTCAGAATGATAAATTAAAAACTAAGAAACGAATGAGGAAAGAAGGGAATTTGGTTTCAGTTGGAAGACCAGTGAGAAAAAAAAGTCTCACTGTTCAGGTGGTTTTAAATCAATAAATATCTCCAACTGATGTTTCAAAATCTTTTGTCTACACAGGCTAGGTCGAGAGTTATTAATGACTAACGCCTCAATGATATTGAGATGATAGTTCGACCTCGCACTGTATAAAACAGAAAACCACCCATCGGAATATTGATCAGAACACCTATTTATACTCATAAGGTTATTACCAATGGCGGACTCATGCGCTTGGGAGTGTCCGGATGTTCTCGAAACCTGGTGTAGTCGAATATCCCGAGGGATATGTTGGGATATTCTCATTTCTAATCTTTGGGATGTTTTGCCAACGTAGTCAGCTCCACACTGACAAACAAATTTATAAACAACAGAATTCTTTTGAATGGTTGGCAAAACATCTTTACGAAAAGAAGAGAAAAGGGTTCGAGTTGTGTAAACTACTCTAAGCATAGTAGCTGGAAAACAACGTTGAGTAGCAGAAGAAATCCTTTTAACAATATGAAGGCCAACAGGACCTAACCATGGTAATTTTAAATAAATGGGACAACGTGATGGACCAATACGTTTAACACTATTAAATGTAGCAATTTTACGTTCAATAGTAGTTCTTATTATATTTATGGGATATCCATTGCTAAGAAAAATATTTGTGATTTCACCAAGTTCCGTATCAAGACGGTTTGGTGAACAAATCATAAGTGCACGATGTGTAAGAGCGCTAATGAGGTTTATTTTTCTAGACTGAGGGGCAAAGGAAAACCAATTAAGATAGAGCCCTGTAAATGTAGGTTTTCTGTATACAGAGGTCTCAAACGTAGAACCAACTTTAGAAACACGAACATCGAGGAATGGGAGAGAGCCACAGTCCTCGACCTCCATAGTAAATTGTAACGATGGATGCAAGTTGCAAAGAAGACGAAGAAACTGTTCAGCTTCACTCCGTGAGGGAAAGCATGCAAAAGTGTCATCAACGTAGCGTGTATAAAATGTTGGCGTAGTAATTTTGGAAAATAATTCGTTTTCCAAAAATCCAACGAAAATGTTGGCTAGCGAAGGACCAAGAGGGCTACCCATAGATATCCCGTCAATTTGCCGGTACATAATGTTGTTGAAACTGAAGGAGACTGATTAAGTAGCAAGTTCCATCAGTTCAACGAAAATTCGTTCAGGAAATTGTGGAGATTTTGAGGGGCCACGGTATAGATAGTCAGCACAAATACCAATGGTTTCATCCAAAGGTATATTAGTAAAAAGACTATTAATGTCAAAGGAAGCTAAGAACTCGGTATTTTTAGATAACTACTATTGAACGTAAAATTGCTACATTTAATAGTGTTAAACGTATTGGTCCATCACGTTGTCCCATTTATTTAAAATTACCATGGTTAGGTCCTGTTGGCCTTCATATTGTTAAAAGGATTTCTTCTGCTACTCAACGTTGTTTTCCAGCTACTATGCTTAGAGTAGTTTACACAACTCGAACCTTTTTCTCTTCTTTTCGTAAAGATGTTTTGCCAACCATTCAAAAGAATTCTGTTGTTTATAAATTTGTTTGTCAGTGTGGAGCTGACTACGTTGGCAAAACATCCCAAAGATTAGAAATGAGAATATCCCAACATATCCCTCGGGATATTCGACTACACCAGGTTTCGAGAACATCCGGACACTCCCAAGCTCATGAGTCCGCCATTGGTAATAACCTTATGAGTATAAATAGGTGTTCTGATCAATATTCCGATGGGTGGTTTTCTGTTTTATACAGTGCGAGGTCGAACTATCATCTCAATATCATTGAGGCGTTAGTCATTAATAACTCTCGACCTAGCCTGTGTAGACAAAAGATTTTGAAACATCAGTTGGAGATATTTATTGATTTAAAACTACCTGAACAGTGAGATTTTTTTTTCTCACTGGTCTTCCAACTGAAACCAAATTCCCTTCTTTCCTCATTCGTTTCTTAGTTTTTAATTTATCATTCTGACGTTTCCTCTTAGAGGGCCAGACGATAAGGCCTTAAGGAAATTTTAATAATTTCATCTGCCCGTTTTTTTTTTTTTTTTTGGTATTTAAATTAAATTATGTTTCCTATGAAATTTCTCCTTCCATTTTGCTGTACCAAGAATTTACTTATATATATATATATATATATATATATATATATATATATATATATATATATATATATATATATATATATATATTAGCTAGTTATGGTCTATTATACAAATCTCACCTGTCTGTTTAAATGTATGTATGTTTGCCTAAAAGTTTCGACAGAGGTGACAGATTTTTACAAGATTGGTATCGTTTTGAAGCGACCCTTCGGACGACAAATATCGAAAGATTGGCTAAACTATTAATTCCTTCAGTCGACTGAGCACTTTTCTAAGGGATAGGTCGCCTTTTCGCCGATATTTTCGAAAAGTCATCCTCTCTTTTCGATTGACTAGCCTTAATTTAAACCTTAGCCACTTGCAGTTTGACGAGGGACGCAGCGGCAAAGATGTCGTGCCTTTTTTTGCCACGTTTTTTTTCTTCTTCGCCGTACGGGTTCGAGCCTGTCTGTCTACTACCCCTTTTTTTTTTTTTTGGCTCAACATAAATCTCCAAACACCCAGGCTGGTATACACACACACACACACACACACACACACATATATATATATATATATATATATATATATATATATATATATATATATATATATATATATGCGTGTGTATATGTATAATATATATATATATGTAACCGAAGAAAATTATCTCATATTCTTTATTGACTATTTCATTAACTAATAAATAAATTATGTATATTATATTTCATCATTTCAATTTTTATATATATGTATGTGTTTATATTATTTACATATATATATATGTGTGTGTGTGTGTGTGTGTGTGTGTGTGTGTGTGTCTGTATGAACAAAATTAAAGACGCCTCTATATTTTCACACGGTATGCTGCAAAAGGAGTGTTATATAGAGAGAACAAGCTTGACCTCTAATCAAACCAGACGCATACCAACTAACAGTATAATCAACCAAACACCAAGGGGCGAATTTCAGACACTTGAGATAAACGGGCTTGCAACTTGAGTCGCGACCAACCGTATATCACCCGGCCCACCCTCAGTCACACACACACAAAAAAAAAAAGTAAACACATTTGACATTTTTTCGCTTAATATCTGCTTTCATAACGTGGCGTCGTCCATTTTCAAACCTTCCCCCATGAATACCCCCTTTTTCAGTTCTTTCATCATCTCCACGCATTTTCACAATCAAAAGTCAGAACGATCCCTTTTTTTTCCATTCCATAGCATTTCAAGCCCTACCCAACATTATCCTAGCCACTTTTGTTCGATCGCAAATGTATTAAACTGATTTTCTGAAAAATAACTGGGGCGAAACCGTTCGCCATTTTGATTATCTTTAAGACAATGAATATCAGTTGTACTGAAACGGGGGGGGGGGGCGACTGTGATCAAGTCGTTTACGACATGGATTGACCTGAGTGTTACAAGTTCGAATCCAGTTCGTTCCACGAAATTACTTTCATTAAGGATGTTGGCAACCTTCACGTGATTGCTCCCGTAAGTATCCGGCGTCTTTCTTGACAATTCTGACGAGAAAATCTAGAGGAAACGCGTGCCAGTAATAGGATCTTCGCATTTAGATGATGATGATGATGATGATGATGATGAAACGAGGGTCGCTTGACCCCCAGGAAAGACAAAGCACAGAAATCAGTATCCGCAATTCTGTTAGATTTTATTAGGGCCTTAAAAATTTCGTGAACATGCTTCAGTCTACAATTCTCTTTAATGTTGATATTTTTCATTCGAATCGCTCCAGATAAGGCATGAAGCCGCCTGATGTAAGGAACTAAAATAAATACTACTTCAAGGTAAAATACGCAAATGTTATATGGATGGATTTCGGGCCGGAAAAAAAGCAGTTCTTCTCCCTTTGTCAGAAATACTGCTCATGGAATGTGCGAACCAAGAGACAAGGGGAACGAGATTTACAAGCTTGCCGAAATTAAATCCAAGGTCAACCTTATACTCTCCATTTTTTTTTGCTAAAGACCTCCCACTTATCACAGCTAAAAGCCACTCGATGATGAGCGCTAATGGTTGTTAGTCGAATGATGAACAATGTTATGAGAGGATTGAAAATGGCGAATGGAATGAGCACAATTGATTACTTATAGGGATAGTCTTTGAAAGGTATTTTTTTTACATTTAACTTGTAAATAATCACGTTGTAGCTCTCAATGAAGCAGTTATGCGGTAATGTGTTTCATAAATTGAAAGTTCCGTTTTTTGTTATGTACACGGATGAGAAGAAAGTCCTTTGCAGCATTAACAGAAGACAGTTTCTTGCTGTTACAATCTTACAAGGTGGATACGGAAATAGGAGCTCAGTCGAGTACTTTTCATTGAAATAACGATAAAGTAGAGAACAGTTAGCAATGTCTCTCTGTGAGAAAATGCTAAAGAGCAAACGAGAGATTATCGTCACTTGATTGCAAACTATATTTTATACTGCGTCAAAGCAAAAAGAAAGTGGCGACTTTCCTTCATCTTTGGGCGTATTCGACTCTTACCAGAGTTGGTCGTGACGCGACTACTATATTCAAGTTTCAAGCAGTCTTTGACGAACATTCAAATTTTATGTGGATGCAAATGACTTCGACCTGTTTATTTGGATAATAATGGCGGCCTAGTGATTAGCGGCACAACTTGGATATTCCAAGTTCCAATCCAGTTCGTTCCACAAAAATCACTTTTACTTACGATGTTAGCAAATCTTCTCGCGGTTTTTCCCGTAAGTATCTGATGTCTTTCTAGAAAAATATCGGGGAAACCAATGGAAACGATAGAATCGTTGGATTCATAAAATAAAGTGATGATGACTTGTCTTTTTAAAAATGCCTTGTTTCTCTCATATATAAATAATTTCTTTGACATTATTTCCATTTTGTGTTTTAATGTGATTTTATGACGTAAAATCAGTATTGGATTAATAATCCCCCACATTCTATTAGGTTGGTGCAAAAACAATATCGTTTTCTCACATATGTTACTTTTATATATGATTTCTGAATTAATTAATTGATATATATAACTATGCTATATATCATTTTGAAGCACGTTTTTCGCTCTATCGAATCGTGTTCTTCGTTGCCATTCTCAATCTTGTCAGTCATTTTTATGTAGCATTTTACTTTTCGACAGCATGGAAAAATTCAAATCCACGAGATTTTCTTGTTACAGTTCAAACTTGGCCGAAAAGCTGCCGAAACATCTCGTGATATCAGTGATGCGTTTGCCCCAGGGACCACTAATAAACGTGTGCCACAACGGTTGTTCAAGGAATTCCGCAATGGTGACAAGAGCCTCGAAAATGAAGACGGTCGCGGTCGGCCGACTGCGGTTGATAACGAACATTTGAAAGCCTTAATTGAAGCTGATCCTCGCAAAACTATACGAGAAGTTGCTGTTGAACTCGAGGTTGACCACTTGACAACCGTTTATCATTTAAAGTAAATAAGGAAGTAAAAAAAGGTGGATACGTTAGTGCCGAATTGAATGATAATCAAAAAATCGTGGTTTTTAAATGTCTTCTACGCTCATTCTGCGCAAGGTCTCATCAATCACAGCTTCTTGAATCCGGGCGAAACGATTACGGCGGAGAAATACTGCCGACAAATTGACGAAATGCACTAGAAGCTCCAACGTATGTACCCGGGATTGGTCAATATTAAGGGACCAATCCTCCTCCATGACAATGCTCACCCGCATGTTGCACAACTGACGCTGCAGAAGCTGAATGAATTGGGCTACGAGACTCTGCCTCATCTGCCATATTAACCGGACCTCTCGTCCACCGATTATCACATTTTCAAGCATTTCGGCATTTTCCTGTGTGAAAAAATTCTTTAAAAGCCGAGATGTTGCCGAATCGGCCTTCAATGAATTCATCGCTTCGAGAACTCCGAATTTCTATGCTAATGGGAGAAATTAACGTTGGCAAAAATGTGTCAGTTCTCATGGTTCTTTATTTCGAATCATAAAGATTATTATGAAAGGAGTTATGGTCTTTTGAAGTTAAACGCCAAAAAACCGGCATTATTTTTGCACCAACTTTATACTAAATCCACAGTATTCTTTCTAAAAGTAATGTTTTCTTATATTATTTAATTGGAATTCATTATTGAGATGAGTATTGTTTTTTAGGAGTCAGGAGATTCAGAGTTCCTATCCCGTCGCAGTTACCACCTGACGAAGGCCAGAGGAATAGTTGACCGAAACGTCGTGAAACAACTAAGAAAAATGAGGATAATGCTTTGCAATAAATAAAATTAATAAAATTCATGTTTTCTTGTGTTAATGTTCCCACTCTCACTAAAAAGATTCTTCTACTAGTAATGTTTTCTAAGGTTAATGTTTCTAAGCATGTAAAATAATTATCCTACCTATAGGATTTTATTCGGTAAATTTATTCGGATGTAAATCACCCATAGATTTCTGATATGCGGTCAAACATGCAAATGAAACCAACTAATAAAAAGAACAATACAATTTGTTCATATGTGTCACACCGTTCGAAAAACATTTTCTGTATGACGTTTTGAAAAACGTATTTTCCATATGATATTTGAAAAACATTTTCCGTTCGACATTTGAAAAACATTTTCTGTATGACGTATGAAAAACATTTTCTGTATAACATTTGAAAAGCATTTTGTGTATGACGTTTGAGAAAGGTATTTTTCTTATGATGTTTGAAAAATATTTTCTGTGTGACGCTTTAAAAACATATTTTCCGTATGACTTTTATAAAACATTTTCTTTATGGCATTTGAAAAACATTTTTTCCGTATGACGTTTGAAAAACATACTTTGTGCGACGTTTGAAAAATATATTTTCTGTGTGACGTTTGAAAAACATTATTTGGATAACGTCTAAAATACATATTTTCCGTATAACGTTTGAAAAACATTCTTTGGATAACATTTAAAAAATATATTTTCTGTACGACGTTTCAAAAACGTAATTTCTGTATGTTCTTTGAAAAAATTCTTAGTATAAAATTTAAAAAAACATATTTTCTGTCTGACGCTAGATAAACATTTTCCGTATGACGTGTGTAAAACATTCGGTGGACCTTTAGGAAATTTACTGCCCTCACTCTAAATTCCACAGTTTATACTTTTTTTTTCACTTTAATCTACAAAGTTAACTTTTGGATTCAAAATGTTTTTGAAAAAACATTGTTTTATGATTTTTATCGTCGGTGATCAGTTTTCAATTATATACTTTTACTGTATTGAACACGTACATCGTGACCATCGTAGAGAAAAATAATGCGACTCTCCTACGCGATCGATGTTAAATCCTGTCTTAAAAAAACGTGGTTAGGAAGGGAACTTTCTTGAATACCATTTCACCTCCCCCTCTCCCCCCTCTCCCCCTCTCCCCCTCTCCCCCCCCTCTCTCTCTCTCTATCTCTCTCTTTCTCTCTCTCTCTCATTTATCTTATCTATTTCATCTACATCGTCTCGCATGAAAGAATCCCAACTCTAAGAAAATGTCCACTCCAAGAAAGGAACTTTTGCAAAAATTTACATAAAATAATGAGTCACAGCTATTTCAGCTTAGGACAAAATGCATTACTAAACACGTTAATGCAAACCTGCAAAAGTCGTCATCGAGTTTGAAAGAAAGTAAAAAAATTACCCTAACCCCCTTTTGTAACTGGGATTAAACACTAGTCCCGTAAGAAAGTCGCATTATTTTTTTCTCTGCGATGGTCACGAAGTACGTGTTCAATTTAGTAGAACGTGATAATTGAAAACTGATCCCCGACGATAAAAGTCATAAAATTTTTTTTCAATTTCTTTTTTAATCTGAAAGTTAACTTTCTAATCGGTTGGATAAACGTGAAATAAAAGTGTAAATTTTAACATTTATAGACGGGGAGGAGGAATTTCCTAAATGCCCGCTAAAAATTCTTTGTATAACGTTTGTAAAACATATTTTGTATATGACGCTTGAAAACATGTTCTGTATGACGTTTGTAATAAATATTTTCTGTCTAACGTTTGAGAAATATTTTCCGTATGACGCTTGAAAAACATATTTTGCGTATAACGTTTGAAAAACACTCTCTTATGACGTTTGAGAAACATAGTTTCTGTATGACATTCAAAAAACAAATTTCGGTATGATGTTTGATAAACATATTTTCCAGTATGACGTTTGAAAATGATTCATTGTATAACGTTTAGAACACATTTTCTGTATGACGTTTGGAAAACTTATTTTCTGAATAACGTTTAAAAATCATATGATGTTTGAAAACATTCTTTCTATAACGTTTCATAAATATATTTCCTGTACGACGTTTGAAAACATTCTTACTATGACGTTTGAAAAACGTTTTTTTTTCTGTTTAACGTTAAAAAACATTTTGGTTATGAGGTTTGAAAAACATGTTTCTGTATGACGTTTTAAAAACATTTTATGTATGACGCTTAAAATAATTCTTTGTATGACGTTATGAGAACACATTTCCTGTATGACGTTTGAAAATCATCTTTTGTAGGATGTTCGAAAATCATATTTTTAGTATGACGTTTAACAAAAATTCTCTGTGTAATCATTTGAAAAACATATTTTTTGTATGACGTCTGAAAACAGTTTTTGTATGACGTCCGAAAAATATATTTTCTGCATGATGTTTGGAAAGCATACTTTCCGTATAAGGTTTGTACACTATTCTTTGTTTGATGTTTGACAACATATTTTGTATGGCCTTCAAAAAACTAATTATCTGTATGGCGTTTGAAAAACATTCTTTGTATAACGTTTGAAAAATTCTTTATCTGACGTTTTTTCAGTATAACATTTGACAAACATATTTTTGGTATGACATTTGACAAACATATTTTCGGTATGACATTTGACAAACATATTTTCGGTATGACATTTGACAAACATATTTTCGGTATGACGTTTGAAAAACATTTTTAATATGACGTTTGAAAAACATATTTTCTACATGAAATTCAATACCACCGGAACATATGTAAAACAAAATGTGCTCATAAAGAACAACACATAAGAAAGATGAGGATAATAGTCCGTAATAAATACATTCACAATTATTTGTTGTGAGATAAGTTTCAGTAAGAAGGAACAGTTTAATGAACAGTGAAAAGATGACCATAAGAACCACTATGGAAAACAACGATCATCAACCAGTGTCACAAAAGCAAGCGGAGTCATTGAGAAGTTTCAACCAATCGGCTAAAAAGCTGTTCGGCAAACAGTTCGCAAGATAAGAGTTCCACAATTTTGGATCCAGTCAGTGACCGTTGTTAGCTTTGTATGGACCACAATGGCCACCAAATTGAACACTTTCGATTATTGACTAGTTTTCATATTTGTTAACTGTAGTTTGATGCATAAAACTTTTCTTAAAGTTGATTTTATGATTATTTAAAGAGTGTATACATTTTATTGGGACACTCATTATATATATATATATATATATATATATATATATATATATATGAGCAAACAGTTAATAAAATATGTTAAAAAGCACTTTGAAATGAGTTAAAAACATATTTAATATGAAAAGGAAACACCAGATAAATGGATAGTCCTTAATCCGCGGAGTTTCGAAGAAATACTCTCCTTTTTTTTATTTATTTTTTTTTATTCCATTTTCACCCCAAACAAGGCACAGTGCCACTTTGAAGCAGGGGGCTACTATCAGGGACTTAATTAGCGGGGTCATTATGAAGGGAGATGAGTAGAAAGATGTTTGTTCACATTACACTTGAACTTCTGCATATCATTGCAGTTGGGAAAGCAGAATCCCGGAAGGGAGTTCCAAAGACCCGCAGTTCTGGGGAAGAAACTATTGGAGTAAAAGGCTTTCTTGCACCTAGGGATCTCTACTGTAAAGGGATGAGACTTAGTAGCTTGTCGGGTTTGTCAGGGGTAGTTACGTCTGGGAGGTAATCATCAGAGGGTAGGAATTAGCAAAATGCAAAATGCGGGATCGGATTTCGCATGCAGAAGTTTTGATGAAACAACAAGTAAGTCAAAGATCTTACTTGAAAACAAAATAAGTTAAGCAGAGGGAATATGGTAAAGAAAAAGGTGATTACACATGAATGGATAGTCTGGTGGAAGATAAAAAAATCCAGTGACGGTAAAATCCAAATGTAAAACTTCAAGAAAGTTAAAAGAAGTTCCATCTGTACAAGTAAAATCCAAAGACATCCCGAAATTGGAAGAAGATGGTCCATAATAATCCAAAGGCAGAAATCCATGGAATAATTCACAAACATGTGTACAAGAAAAAAAAAATATTAATAAAAGAAAAATAAGGTGTGCTTTTCACTCTACTTCCGAGACATAACTATAGAAAATAACGTTAAAAATATATAAATAAATATAAAATATATATATATATATATATATATATACTCGTTTTTTTTATATTCAAAAGTAATGGACTAATGAATTCAACGAGGTTGTTAGATAGTGCTCAATAAAAAGAGCTGATAATACTTGTTTATTGTTATATAAACATGCTCACATCCCGCTGCTACAAATAGCCACTTGTTTCAATCAAACAACAGATATCATCAGGCAGCGACTTGACTATTCAAAAGTTCAAAAGTTATTCATTGAACTTTTGAATAGTCAAGTCGCTGCCTGATGATATCTGTTGTTTGATTGAAACAAGTGGCTATTTGTAGCAGCGGGATGTGAGCATGTTTATATAACAATAAACAAGTAATATATATATATATATATATATATATATATATATAATGGTTAACTATTTAAAAAAAATGATTACATATAATGATAGAAGATGTATCGAGACACAGGAATGGGTATGTTTGATCTGGTAGAACGGTGATTCATTAAAATTGTGGGGTCTGCGTTCGCGCCTGGTCCTCAAAGTATGGAAATAAAAAATAAAAAAATAAAAATAAATGTTTACAAGTGTTTTTGATATAGATGTACATAATAATACTTTGATAAGTACGTTTTAACTTAAATAGGGATGGTATAATAAAATTGTGGGGTCTGCATTCGCGCCTGGCCTCCATAGAATGGAAATAGGCACAAACTTTAATAAAGACTTTTCACATCTATCTGCGTAAGTATACTTGGATAATTAGGTTTCAGTTTGAAGAAATATGGTATAATAAAATTATGGAGTGTTCGTTTGCACCTGACCGCCATAGAATGGAAATATGTCACAAAGTTTAACAAGATTTTTTAATATAGATCCACAGAATATTGTGATAAGTGTTTCAGTGTGAAAAGGTATGGTATAATAAATTATGGGGTTTATCTATTTTATTTTTACTTTCATCATATTTTGCTTTGGTTTTGATACCCACAAATTCAACCCAAATTTACAACCCT
>NC_136507.1:68032071-68072071 GCF_053919585.1 Euprymna scolopes
TTAAAAAATAAACAATGAAAAAAGAAGTTAGCAAACCAGGTTTCGTTCCTAGCTCAACAGAGCTAAATCGAGGAAAATACGATAAAAAAAACGTCCAAAATATGGCGGGGGGGAGGTAGAAACGAAATTTAAACGGAGAAAATTACATAGAGACTAAATTAAGTCCTAAGAGATTTTCTTTTTGCTTGCAAAGAGAAGGTCTCAAAGACTTAATAAAAAATAGTCTCTAGAATTTTTAAATGGAATGGGGAGTGCGACCTACTCAAGATCGTAAACATCTCAGCACTGAAATTCATGGCACACGCATTGTTATTTATAAGGTGGCCGCAAATTTTTCACCCTAGGATGTTCTGAATAATACGTATGGTTCTGTGATTTGCGACCAACTTATATCTATCTATCTATCTATCTATCTCTTTCTATGTATATATATACATATATATATATATATATATATATATATATATATATATATATAAAGGTGAACGTCTGTGTGTGCTCCTATATGGTTGACTATTTTAAAAAAACTAATTACATATAATGATAGAAGATGTATCGAGGATCAGGAATGGGTATGTCTGATCTGGCAGAACGGTGGTTCATAAAAACTGAGGGGTCTGCGTTCGCGCCTGGCCCTCAAAGTATGGAAATAAAAATTTAAAAAAAAACGTTTACAAGGGTGTTTGATATAGATGTACATAAGAATACTTTGATAAGTATGTTTCAACTTAAATAGGGATGGTATAATAAAATTGTGTTGTCTGCGTTCGCGCCTGTACTCCATGAAAATATGGCACAAACTTTAACAAAGACTTTTCATATCTATTTGCTGAAGTATACTTTGATAATTATGTTTCAGTTTGAAGAAATATGGTGTATTATAATAATTGGGTGTTCGTTCGCACCTGACCTCCATAGAATGTAAATATGTCACAAAGTTTAACAAGGTTTTTTAAAAGGGGTGGGGGTCCACAAAAACACCTTAACTTTAATCTTAATTCACGTTAGCTTTTATTTATTTTTTTGAGTTGAATCATATTGTGTCGAATAAATTCACCTCATAAATTCACGTCCTTATTAAAGTGAAAGCAAAAAAAAGTCGGAACTTTAGACAATTCTCGACATAAATTTTGTATAACTCTGTTTTTCCTTCTCCACTTGCACGTGGCACTCTTTCGAAAATAGATAAATAGATAAAATAAAAAATAAGAACGTTACTTGTTATCGTGTCAAAAGAAGGAAAAAATCCTGTTCACGTGATTACGTGTCTTTTTAAAAACATTTACATAACCTTTTTATTTTTATTTATATATCTGTTTTTTTTTGTCACTCTACTAGAAGTAATTCAGTTGATTACAACCATTTCTGCGTGTTCTTTACATTAAAATAGTACAAGCCTGAATCCGTCGGCGCAATACTACACCGTTCAATACTGAAACGAAGCTGTTCTGTTTGAAAAGAGCGCCATTTTCTTCTTATTCATATTTATAACGATTCTTTGCTTTAAAAAAAACTAAAGTAATTACGTGTTTACTTTTTTAATCTCCCATTTTGCTGTTTCGGATTATTTTACTAAAGTAAGTAAAGATTCATTATTTTTCAGAACTGTTTTTGTTTCTTTGTTTTTCGATATTTCGCCGATATTATTTAGTAAGAGTGTTTAGCAGAAAAGCCAACAAACGACTACCCTAAAAAATAAATATATAAGAAATAAATGTTACCATAGTCAATAAAAGTTCAGTTCATGCTTTTTTTTGTTTTGAAATAGTTTTTAATGCTCTTTACTTGAAATAATTTCGGCGAACCGAAATTAAAACGTAATTTGAGGCGGTAACTACTTTAATGAATTTTTATTTAAACTACACACGCCATAATCGGATATTCCTCAAGCACAAAATAACGGAAAACATCAAAATATATTTATAAATATTCCTTCTTTGACGGAACTCTCTCAAATTGTTAACGGGGCTCTCCATTTTTAAGTCGCTCCCATTTCAATTTTTGTAAACCTGTTCGTAGAAGTAAAAAAAGGTTTTTTACAAACTACTTAAAAATACAAACCAATGAACTTTTCTACAATAAAAGTAACTTTTATTGACTATGGTAACATTTATTTCTCGTATATTTATATTATTATATATATAACATTTTCTCTTTGTAAGGAAACATCATTTTATTGGTCACTCTTGGCTACGAATGGAAATAAAGTTGATATAAAAAATATATTTTCGCAAAAATTATCTTTACTTTCATCATATTTTGCTTAGGGTAAAAATTTTGAGTATCAAAACCTATCTCTTTACAACCCTCTCCTTTTCATAACCTATCATACTTTCATAAATCACAGTCCATTTGCTGTAGGTTGTTTTTGAACCCAGTCAATGACAGGTACTTTTGCTAGTATATATATATATATATATATATATACATATATATATATATATATGTGTGTGTGTGTGTGTGTGTGTGTGTGTGTGTGTGTGTGTGTGTGTGTGTGTGTGTGTGTTTGAAATAAATGGTTTTGACACCGCAGAAGCAGATTTTCTCTTTGGTAGTTATGAAATCTTATCCCTCATTTTATTTATTTCTTATCCCGCTTGTTTAAACGCGTTGCTATCAAAACGCAAAAATAATTATTTTAAACAAAATATATGCACACGTGCAGTTCTTGTTTATATGTTGAATTGTTTGTTTCATGAGTGCCGTGATCAACCCGTCTTTTTAACTAAGACGCATAAAACCTTTAATGCACGAAAGACACTAGTAGGCGTTTGTTGAGGTTTCTTTAAGTTTCTATTTGGATACAATTTACCAAGGCGAAAAGAACTAATGTTATCTTAGTAACTATTTACTTCTTAAATTTAATTTTCTAACTTAACGAAATGTGTGACACGCACGGACAGAGACGGGGTAACATTTGCTGAAATGATTACTTTTCTACATCATTGGCGGTGTCTCGTTCCCATGGCTTCCACTGTAGAGACTTATTTGAAAACTTTCATTCCTCGCCCCGAAACGTGACGTCACTCGTCATCGATGAACTCTGTTTTGTCTACGGTGTTTGATCACTAACATGTGTCTCAACTTTACATTATTTGTCTTTCATTCAACCCTAAGAATGATTCTGTTTTACAAATCTGGATTATCATATATTCGGTTTGACTCTTGTTAAAATCCACACTTACTAATTTACTCGTCACCGATATAGAGTCCCTTATATATATCATATATGGACGCGTATTGTTTCATAAATGTGTGTCTGTATATATGTATGTTCGTATAAACATATGTGTACGTATGTGCATGTATTTCCATATATACGTGTGAGTATGTGTGTATGTAGGTATCATGTCTCATATCATTCATTCCATCACTATTTCTCCCGATATAATTACCTGTATATATTTCTACATATGATGAGAATAATGGAGATAGTATTCCGACGAAATAGAGAAATAAAAAGGTATAAACCGAGTTATGTGTTCATCAACGTTTCGTATTTATTGCGAGATTTCTTCTGGATGAATGAAACTTAATAAAAACAAAGGCACCAGTACAAATATTTGAACATATTCTTGTCTGTAACGCTGTTCCATTTCCAAAACAGGAAAAGACGTTCGAAATTTAAAAGAAAAAAAAATGGCGGGAAGCTTGTATTGTTAAAGGGAGGGAAATTTTTAATAGCCGTTAATATATTTTGAAAAGATATGACGCAGTTAATATTCTTTCTGGACGAGAAACGGTCAAGATTTCTCTGATTCTCTCTTCTGATCTTGAGCACGCAATGGGGAAATGTGGATTTTTAATTTAAATGAATCTAAAACCATACTTCTATCTTTCTATCATCAGCTCTGACCTACATCTGATCTGTATAGAAATGAACGGTTCTCACCTTAAGGACGCCCCATATATAGACAAATTTGTTGGTTTAATCTTCACTCTTGATCTGAAATGGAGCACATACATCACATCGATAGCCAAGGTCGCTGGAAAAATGTTTGTAGTTTAACTTACACGCTCCAGTAGATATTTCATTGCTGAAACAATTCTCTATCTGTATAAAAGCCAAGTACATTCCTAGGATTGAATACTGTTGCAATATCTAGTCAGGAGCTGCTCGAAGCATCTTATCCTGGCTTGACAGAGTTCAAAACACACTTCGTAGTCTAGTAGGCGATGCCCTTTTCTCTTCTCTGCGGCCTCTTTCCCACAAAAAGAAACGTTGCGAGCCTGTTCCTGCTCTTTCCCGATTTTGATGGCAAGTGTTCGACTGAGCTCCAATATATGGTCCGCCCTCGCTAATCCTTCACAAAAGCACTCGTCCAGACAAAATTACTATCAATAAATTCCTCCACTTCCTATCATTGCCTTAACCTAAACATGAATTCCATGAACAGGGCTTCTTCTCTAGAATTGCTTGTCTGTAGGACTTTGTTCCGTTGGTTTGCTTTCCAGCTGACTACAATATCATTATCTTCAAGTGCAACATAAACAAGTTCTTGTTGAACCGTCCTCGTAAATAATCTAATCATACCTAATTACTTCTGCAAATGACTATTACGCAATTGTCCTAATGACTACAATATACACATAAAACCTTATCCTCGAGTGGCCTCCGGGCCTTGATACGTGATGATCGCTCTGTAAAAATATATATACTTCATACAATCACCATTATTCTATAATGATAACTATGAGGCCGTTTTAAATTGATATTAACGTCGATAAAAAAAATGAATTCAACCACGAGTTTAATATTTTCCTTCTGCATACAACTAAAACAAATTTACGAGATATTGCTTAGCAAATCTTAGACAAAATGACGAATATAAACCAGAGTAATAACAGAAAATAATATACATCTAATACTTATGCGTGTCAGTGTAGATGAAAATCGTTTCAATATGGAACTGTTAAAAGACGAAAATAAAATTTTAAAAAAGCAGATATAATCAAGCAACATTATATATATATATATATATATATATATATATATATATATATATATATATATATATATATATATATATATATATATAGATGTTGTTTTGTTTTTTGTTTTTGTTTTAGCGATATGCTTTGGATGAATTCAATGATTTACGAAAGTGCATTTTTACTTAAATGCGAGTTGGGAATAATTTTCCCTTTTAACCAATTTGGTACCCCCACATGGGGAACGGTATATATATTATTTTTAAAATATAATTTTTAAAATATAATTATCCACTGACACGTGTTTCATCGTCTACGACTCATCAGAGTGGTTGTATCTAGCGAGATTCGAAATCGGAACCCAATATGATCTTAGTTTTGTGCGTGTGGCACGCTCTCTATCAGACTACTCTGTCAATTTTTGGTCTACAAGCGTGAAACACGACATATACGATATTTGAACTTGTGTAACAACTTCGATTTGGTTTTTGTCCGGAATAGATAGCTGCTACGTGGTCAAAGTTGAAAAATTGGAATTTAGTAGGAGTAAGTCGACTTAATTTTCATCCCCCACGCATACGTAAATATACATCAATGCACTTAACTGAGTAAACTTTTCAAATTTTGATATCCACGTATCATATGGTTATATGGTAGCGAATTCCGCTAAAGAGGTATATGTTTTAGTTTCAATTGTATCTAATAGCACTCAAGTCAGAAATACTTTTGAAACTTTTGAGATCACTACGATGCAGCACTTTAGTGCTATTTTTGTTTGTATAATTATTGTAACAAGAAAAATATAATTATTTGGATGAAAATACAAATTGCCTTTGTCTAGAAGAGTGACTTCTTAACGGAAACATAATATGAAAGATGAAGTGTAGTGTCTGACTTGAAAGGCGAATGCAGTGAGTAATTTGCTTTCAAAAAATAAAAATAAAAATAAAGATGGCTATTATCTTTTGTCTCGATGGCCTCCTTGAACAGAGTAGTGTCACGACCGAAAGTAAGAGACGAGTCGGAAGGAAAACAGTCTGCTATATGGCAGTGTTTATCGACATTTATAATATAAATCTCACCTGTCTGCTTACATGTATGTATGTATGTATGTATGTATGTATGTATTATGTATGTATGTATGTATGTATGTATGTATGTATGTATGTATGTATGTATTTCTGTCTAAAACTTTCGTCAGACGCGACGGGTTTTCACGAAATTGGTATCGTTTTGAGGCTCGACCCTTCGGACGACAAATATCGATAAATTGGCTTAAAACATTAACTCCTTCATCCTAAACTGAACATTTTTCTACAAGGAGGGGAGCGCTTTTTTCGCCGATATTTTCGAAATTCATCTCTCTTTTCGATTGACTAGCCTTATTTTAAACCTTCGCCACTTGCGGTTTGGCGATGGGCGCAATAGCAGAGACGTCACGTTTTTTCACATTTGAGGTTCTGGCCTGCCTGCCTACTACCACACTTTTTTTTTTTGCTCAACACACACTTCCAAACACCCAGGTAACGCCGGGTACCCAGGCTAGTTAAAGAATAAGTCTCATTCAATAGGCCATTTCCAGGCATATTGAAAGCTAGGTCTGAGGTTGTCAATTCCGCTTCCACGAGATACTAATTTGACGTTATCTTCCAATAGGATCACGTTTCAGCTAACCACTTCCGGCGTCTAGTTGATATAAAGTAGAAAGAGAATATGATCCGGCATGGGTCCTTGAGCAACACACCTGCAAGCATCCATCTCAGATGACAGACGGCATATTATCTGAACCTTATATGTACAATCACTAAGAAAGGTCCTTATTCACTTTACACACCAATTCATAAATACCACAGTTTATACAAAAGATGGTTTTAATTATAATGTACTACACTATTTGAGTAAGCTTTTTTTGCAAGTCAGTTATCACATTACCATTTATCAAGGCCCGAAACCATTCGAAGATCAGGGTTAATGAATGTAAGGTAGTAATATAGTAATCGATAATGGTTTAGAATGGGTAAGATTTTATTATTTAAGAGGATTGCTCAACAAGAACTTGTTTACATTGTACTTGAAGGCTACCATATTGTAATCGGCCAGGAAACAGGCCAGTAGATGCAGGCCAGTTGAAGGCTACCATATTATAATCGACAGGGAAGCAGGCCGGGAAGTCTGGCAGTTCTAGGAAATAAGTTTTGTTCATGGAATCTGCGTTTAGATTTAGGAACAGATAGAGAGTAAGATAAATCGTATACAGTGGCTGTAGGGAGTCGAGTGTTTTTGTGAATATTTGGCAAGGTGGAACATAGATTGGAGCTCAGAAGAGCACTTGCAATGAAAATAACGATAGAGCAGACATTTACCCAACGTCTCTTCTGGTGGAAAGAGGTTGCAGAGGCGAGAAAAGGGCTTCATCTACTAGGTTAAGAAGCCGGTTTTGAAGTCTATCTAAGCAAAATAGGGTTGCTGAGCAGCTCCTGTCCAGATGTGACAACAGTACCCCATCTAAGGATGTATTTGGCTCTTATATGAGTAGCGAATTGCGTCGCAAGTGAAATACCTTCTGGAGCGGTAGAATGATCCAACCATTTTTCAAGCAACTTTGGCAACAGATTTGATGTATGTCTTCCGTACATGGTCAGAAGTGAAGGTCAGTCTCAGAAGCTTGTAAAAGCAGGGTGCTGCTTCAAGACAAAAGCCATTCAATTTTATTTCAATTGGGGCTAAATGGGGATCAGACCATTGGTGTATCTGGGCAGCTCTTATCCAGATGTGGCAACAGGGGCGAATTAGAACAATTAAAATCATAGATATTTTTTCCAATCTGAAAATTGAGGAATAGGTTAGCATGTATTTTGCGTGATTTAAATATATAGAAAAATCCTATGCAACTCAATTTGGTGTATGTTTTTTTTGTTTATATATATATATATATATATATATATATATATATATATATATATATATATATATATATATATATATATATTAGCGTTAGGAGGTTTAATCAGAATCGAAAAAAAATTTCTGATAATATGAGCCATTGTTGAAAATCCATCGATTAAGGAAATTAAAATAACCCCTTCTATATATTCCTTTGTCAAGCAATAAATTCTTAAATCGAATATATGTCTCTATATGTTTTTTTTTTTTTCAGAATTTAAAATTGAACCACGAAACTTGTATATTGCTCTATTCTTAAATATTGAGCTGTTCTTTTTGGCTAGGATCTCCTTGAAAGTATTACTTCAAGTAATATCTATCAGGATTTTTCATCTGAATTTCTATCAGTATCTTTTCTCGCTTATACATATATATATATACATATATATATATATATATATATATATATATATATATATATATATATATATATATATATATATAGTTTGTTTATTTTACAAACATTATGTGTTACAAATGTGCATATATTTTTCAGTGGAATCCCAATTTAAGTATAACATTTCATCAGACTAAAAAAAAAGAAGAATCAATATTGAAATGGGAGTCAACATTTAATTGTTCTTATGAGATATTAGGGTGTGATTTACGTTCTGTAACAAAGTGGTGCATATACATTGTGAATGTGAGCAGTTTTGGAGGGAGGTGTGGTAAAGGAAAGGAGTATGAGCGAGGAAGGAGGGGAGTATGATTCTGCGTGGTTAAGCCGTCACAGTGGTGAGGGTTTAGTAATCTTTTAACTTGCCGATTGTTTTATTGGTTATAGTTGAACTGAAATTAAATTATACTCTTATCGTCGCTAATTCCCTAACTTAGGTTTTTATGGTTGTTTCTTTTTTTGGTGGCGACTTCATTTTCCGATTGACAAGTTTTGCTTATTTATTTCTTCATTTATTTATTTTATTTTATTTATTTATTTCTCATTCTGTACATCGCTCTTTTATCCGTTCATTTGTTTCTAGTTTCCAATTTATTTATTTATTTATTTGCTTGTTTATAAGATATATTTCCAAATAGACAAATTACCAGTTAGTTGAAGAGATATATGGGCTCATTTATATGATTAAAATAATTATATATATAAAAGTGAACGTGTCTGTCTGTCTGTCTGTCCGTCTGTCTGTGTGTCTGTGTGTCTGTCTGTCTGTCTGTGTACATTTCCCTACGCAATAAATCTGTCAATTTTTAGTCTATAGACTCGAAATTTGAAATACCGGGTACTGAGATTTGGGAAAATCGATGTGACGGGTGTCAGCCAGAAATTTGGCTGTTAAGGGGTCAAATTTCAATGATTTGACCTTTAAGAACTCTACCAAACTCCTCCGACAATTTTGGGTCTAGACACTTGAAATTTTAGATATAGGTTCCTTGAACCTGGATCTAACTTAATAAAGTTATTTGAGCCCGAAACAATAAATTTCAAGGGGTCATAATAGGGGTCAAAGTTTTAAAAAATTAACCATTTGTTTTGTTTTTTTTGCTTTTTTTGCACAGCATACACCTCCAAACACCCGCGCAACGCCGGGCACCCCTGCTGGTATATATATATGTATGCATATATATATATATATATATATATATATATATATATATATATATATATAGTTATTTATATGAAATTTTTATTTACTTCGATGGATATTCGGGATATGTCCTCCAAAATCAAAGATCACCTTAAGAACATTTAATGTTTAGAGGCTGTTTGATAGATTTTCGAGAAAAATTGCTTTAAGCTTTACAACTTATTTTCAATCAGTAATTAAAAATCACTCGCGTTAATCGCATTATTATGATTCTTCGGACTACTGTTCACATCTTGACTGCCATTTTCAGAATGTTTCGGTCGATATAATCTCCGGCCTTCTTCAGGTGTTTATTGTCGAATTCGTAAATATTTCTGTCGAATCTGCTCAAAATTTCGAATGTAACCTTTTATTTAATTCACTGGTGTAGTAGACTCTCGTTTCGTCAGCCACGATTGGGTAAAATCCTAATTGGCAATTGCATTGTTGGCCGCCCACACTAAGGATTAGAAAATGTTACTTCCACAACTGAATTTTTTCCAAATAATCTAATCATTTAGTCACGGGTCTTTCCGAAAACTTTGTGCAGATAACACTTAAGATGAGACAAGTAGTCTGATAAATCCAAATGTCACGAATAAGCAATTTTCATCTAAAAAATTCAGAAGCGTATCACTTGCGTTAAAAACAACAAAATTGACACCTCCGTTAGACACCTTATCCAAAAAACAAAAACAAAAAAAAAAAAACAAAGTAGGAGATCCCTACTTGACCCCTCACCTTGAATCTTGATCCCCATATCCTTACCAATGGGAGCGTGACACTAACTGATTGCCAATTAGGCAGGATCCATGTCAGATGTTTGACGCCAGACGCCGGAAATAAATGCACTTCCCGCCTCATGCCAGTTTCAAATGTTTTAGATGTTAGCCACACGAGAAGCTGACGGTGTTCTTTACATAGAGAAGGACGCACTTGAGAAAAAAAAATGAATAGTGATTTGCATATGTCGTGTTGTTGAGTAGAATAGAAATACACATGTGCATTTGAAGAAGGGCTGTCACAATCGTTGTCCAATGTTGCTAGACTTTCTTATACTGTTATTACGTTTCCGTTTTAAGTGGCGATTTTAAGTGTGTGGCATCGGTTTGAACATTTAAATATATATCGTCCTTTTTATACTTCACCCGTCCCGACTATGTCTCTTTACCTATAAATATTGAAGCTAAAACAAACACATATCAACACAGCCACAGAAGGTCTGTACATTAGGTTGGTTTAAATAATATTGGCCTAAACTCTCATTATGTTTCTGAAATTTGATATGAGGGTTGATAATTTGTATTACATGTTCGGCGACATAAAAAGTTGACTGAGTATAGCATTTAAAACAATATGTGAATAATTAATTATAAAACAAAATTATACATATCTATCTATCTATCTATCTATCTATCTCTCTCTCACACACACACACACACTTATATGTATATATATTTTATAAAGCTCCCCTCTTTGGTAGAGCACTCTCGTAAATTATCTTACTCGCTACTTAATTTAGCTGAAATAATGCGAAGCTCGCAATTTGTTTACAAACAAAACGTTTGAGCCCTCTACGAGTAGCGGACGGATGTTTATTTAAATACGCATTCCGACAGTTTAATTTCGGCCACCGATTCCGTAGTCTGGGGGTAGGACTGCCGACTGTCATCACGACGGTTCTAGGTTCGATCCTCGGCTTGGGAGAGGTGTTAGTCTAGCGGCACTGATGAGTTGTGAAACAACGAAACAGGTCTGTATGTCGATGACTAAAATATATTTTATAAAGCTCCCCTCTTTGGTAGAGCACTCTCGTAAATTATCTTACTCGCTACTTAATTTAGCTGAAATAATGCGAAGCTCGCAATTTGTTTACAAACAAAACGTTTGAGCCCTCTACGAGTAGCGGACGGATGTTTATTTAAATACGCATTCCGACAGTTTAATTTCGGCCACCGATTCCGTAGTCTGGGGGTAGGACTGCCGACTATCATCACGACGGTTCTAGGTTCGATCCTCGGCTTGGGAGAGGTGTTAGTCTAGCGGCACTGATGAGTTGTGAAACAACGAAACAGGTCTGTATGTCGATGACTAAAATATATTTTGTATATATATATATATAACTACTTCATTTACTTACATAAAATTAATATACGAAAGTATAGATTCATGCGTAAACTTTAAGTATTTACTTCAAAAGTGCTCAATACGTAGGTATAGCTAGTTAGTAATTTATAAAATATATATGACGATTAAGCTACACTGAATATTCGGCGTTTCATCCACTCTAGGATTCTTCAGGCTTATGATTAGAAAAAAAAGCAAATAAGCCTGAGGAATCCTAGAGTGGATGAAACGCCGAATATACCATACGATTTTTTTTATTTCGCTTCGATGTTCACCCATTACATTCTAAGAAAACATTTCTGTTTTTTTTTTCTAATGAGTATACGCAAGGAAAAGATATTCTAGTAAAAAATATAATAAATTTATGACTTAAAATATTGCAGCATTAAGAATTGATTATATAATGTTATAAATTGAATTTTAAAAAACTTCCTAATGCTGCAATATTTTAAGTTATAAATTTATTATATTTTTTACTAGAATATTTTGCCCTTTTCTTTTCTAGTTTTAACCACTAGTCCTTTACTTTTCCTTGTTTAAGCTTAACCATATTACTTTTCATGCTCGAATTTTTCTATTGTAATCCATGATTTTTTCCAAGCTTCCAGCAAATTCACTTGTTCTTTGTTTAATTTCAGCCTTATTTTTGCCCCATAAACATTACATACACATATACACATATGTAATAATAATGTACGGCACTCGTCTGCTTTCAATAAAATCCTCCAATTTTCTCCCTTTCATTATTTCATTTTTTCTGTTTCACTTATTACTTCTCTTGTCGCAAGAGCGGTGTATTGATAGCAATAGTAGTCGTTGAAGCGACGTGATTGCTATGGAAACCAACCATAAAAACATCGCTCCCCTCCCAACGTTTTTTTTACAGTTTTATACGCCAGTAAATTCATCATAACTTTTGTTTTACTGAACAAAAATTGAATTTCTTTTTTCGCAATATAGCTGAGAAGGTGATCTATAAACTGTAATAATTGTTCGAAATTTGATCGAAAAATTAGTGAGCGGTGAAGCTTTAAAGTAGTTCTAAAACTGCCACTTATCCATATATTTGAACAGTACCATGTTTGAATGATAAAAATAATATGTCGTCATAAATAGTAATTATAGTGACGAGTCGTAAGATTGTATATTTAAAGACAAAAATAGATTTAAGACTCCTAAGATTCATATTAGAATTGTTTGCAAGTACATGTTGTGTAGTCGATAAGATATTTGACAAATTAAGTTGTAAGTTACATTATTCTGGAGGTTTACGTTCATATCGTAAATAGTCATATTTATGGGATTTACCAACCATTCACGGATAGGATTCATCAGTGCATAACAATCAAGATGAAAAATAGTATGCAGCCAATATTAATTTGCATATTTAATTTTAATATTCATTTAATTCATACATATTTCATGTCAATATTCGTTTTTCTTCGTTTTATCACTCCAGTCAAAGAGAAATGTTTTTATATATTTAAATGGTTATAGTTTTTTCATTTAACAAAAATGGTTGGATTGCAGAGGATATTTTCATTTTTATCTACGATTCCATGGCTGACATTGCGGGAAGGTCATTCTGTAATTTTAGTTGCATTTTTATGTTTAAATGAAAGAAATTTCGTCTGTTTAATGAAGCGTCAGTTTTCCATCTGGAAAAAAAATTTTGTTGAAGTATTTGTTTCACATCACATGTGATAAAATGACGGTGACCTTACAGTAAAGTATCCCCAACTTTCTTGACTCGAACAGTTTTTAATTCTAAATTGTGTTCCCAACTGTTACGAGGTCATTCAAGTGCATAAACCGCTTCTAGTTCTCACCTTTTCTTGTTCATTTCTGGTTGCGTTTGCTTGTTGTAAATAGTATTACCTACATTATTATAGAATGAAATTTGCTACCCAAACAAAAACTTGCTATGAAGCAAGCGGCCAACATAAAGATATAACCTCCGACCTTCTTCAAATGCACCTTGTTAAACCCGAGAAGCGTTATGTTGAACTAGGGAAATATGTTCGGAATTTCGGACGGAAACATTTAACTAACCCACGGGGATAGTTGGCTCTTGTTCTGTCAGCTGTGGTCGTGTAAAAATATTCAATGATTCCTAATTGCATTTCCGAAGACGTTGGAGGTTACATTGAACGAACCATTGTAAAGATAACACCCAAGATTAGAACGACAATCTGCAGAATCTAAATAATAAAAACTCGACTTTAAAAACGCGCAAGTTATAGTCCTTGACTTAGAACGACTGCTTTATGCCAAAATTTCAGATTTTCTAACTGTGCATCGGACGGATTCCATAATACTTAGTTCGCTGCAACCGATCATAACAAAGGTACATACAAGACTTCAGCTTGCCCCGACGACCGTTGTCGTTGCATATATATGTCAATTAGTTGTTGGCATGGTTTGCTTAAAATCAAAGATATAATTTTCTTATGAGATAATTCGACAAGTAAATTCCAAAAAAAAAACAAAAAAAAACAATAGGTTTACTGAGTTGTATCCACCAATCGAGTGGCAATTAATTACAACTAGCCATGATTATCGTATTGTAGTGGATTTCAGGGAAAGAAAGATAGACAGACAGACGGACAGACAGACAGATAGAGCGGGCGTATCGTTTAAAAATATAACTGTTTAGATTATATGTTTGTTAGTCCATTGTAAACATATCTGTCATGCTTAAGTAATACATCAAAACACAAACAGAGTTTTCTTCCATAATAAAGGTCCATACAAGAGTTCAGCTAAATCGATAAAATGTAGTATTGTGCTGACTAATCACTATCAATTTCCATTAATTTCTTGCTAGCCGTGCATCGAACGAATACCATACTGTTTAATCATTTTACTAGTCTGGGTGCCCGGCGTTGTCCGGATGTCCGGGTGTCCGGGTGTTTGTAGGTGTGTATTGAACAAAAAAGTGCTAGTAGGCAGGCAGGCTCGAACCCGTATCGCAGAGGAGAAAAATAACGTGAAAAAAAGAGGACAGTAAATTCAATGAGTTGGTAATTAATTTTTACTCGGGTGGAGGATATTGGCACAAGGACGAAATAAAAAAAAAATATAGAAAGAGATGGGATCGAACTCGAAAACGTAGGGTAATTAGTCTTCCTCGCTAACCATTAGGACAAAGAGAATAGTGAACGCAATGAGTTAATAATTATCTTAAGAATCATAGGAGTCGCCATGCTTGCGCAGAAATGAACGTTGCTTTTAAATCTGGCCGGGGGCCAGTTAAGCTTCCCGCTTTCTGTCGTTTTATTTATTTGCTTCCCCACGAAAGCAAATTATGCACAAGGTCGTTTTTAATGAGGGGAAAACAAGCCCCCCCCCGCAAAAGAGGGCATTCTGATAGTATCCAAATAAATAGTAATTTTCTCAGTATGAAAAGTTTCCCTACATTGACCAAGGACCAATTAACTTAAGTGAAGCATCAATCCTGGACCGAAGGGCAAGAATGCTTTGCTGCTTTTGCAAACACTTTCACTTTATACGAAAAAGCTAAACAAACACCCGAGACGACGACACAATGGGAATTTCGTTTTAAAAAGAAAAGATAGAGACAATGTCCGTTTGCGAATGCGAGATCTTACCATCTGGGACATATGCGAAAACGTCTCGTGGAATCTATCCAACGCGAGAACGTCGATGCAAAAAGCCTTTCGTGGACATGAACAAACGCTCGCGCTCATTTTGCCTTTTATAAATTAGATGGATAAAAGTCCATCCAAAATTTCGGCCAGATAGGCCCAGTCGAGAAAAAGTGGAATGACCAATTAGACATACAGACAAAGTAGCAGAGATATAATATCGATTTACTCTCTTAGATACATAATCATTGCAAAAAAAATATATAGTATATAACCGGCTATGTTCAAAAGTTGACTTTATACGTGTGTTCCGGTTCGCTTTTAGTCGGATTCTATACTGCCACCATGCAAATTGTCTATTCCATTTACTTGTTTCCCGTCGGTCAATTCTTCACTTTTATGTTCCATCGTGTTTTCTGTCTTCTTAATAGAAATACAGCAGTAAATAAAACGCACATATAAACTTACAAACACAACAAATGTTTACGTAGCTGCCTTAGTTTAAAAACAAAAACAAAAAAAAACAAGCTCTTTCAGTCTTTGACAGACTATGGATACCCACGAAAGGTTGCCTGCGCATAAAATTTTTGTGGCAGGAGGTGCGCAATCTCCAACCACACATCTCCTAAGATGACATTGTTGCATATCAGTGGCAAGTGAAGTACAGGACGACTGGAAACAAATGCCGAGATAAGCAGAGAGCACATACAGCACCTAGAATTCCCAAATGGTCACCCATCTGGTACTAACCAGGCTCAACGTTGCTTAACTTCGGTGATCTGATGAGAACCAGTGTGGCAACGCGATTATGCCGTATATCCTTAGTTAAAACATAGTACATTATCTCTACCTAGTTCTTTGAAGGCTTTGGGTTCATTAGTTATATAAAACCTCAGCCTGGGAATAATTTATTCTAAGGCGATGCTGTCAACCGCTGACATTTGTTATTTGTTATGGTGTCACCATCTTGTATATGTGCAATTTTCAGCTGAGGATTACAGTATAGTTTACCTGTATATCCCATAGTGACAGAAGGAGATCGATTTTATTTCTATTTCTAACGATCAATGTTTTTAATCTAAATAGATGATACCAATTGCCGATGATCCATTGTAAGCCGTTCATTAAACACACTTTTGTAGCATAATGTGCTATGTTTTTCTGAATCTATTTTGAACAACTTACCGGTACTGTAGGTGTTGTTTTTTTATGATTTTTTTTCTTCTTACAAACGATTCATCTTTTATCAGGGATCAAAATCTACTCGAAAATATAGGGCTCTCGGGCATTTGTCCGAAAGGCGTCTTTGTCTAACAGATAAAATACTTGGTAAAATTTAGTCTTCTAGAGATTGAAGATTCAATCTTCGATGCGGGTAATACTCATAATATCAAAATATAACTGTGAATTACTAAGGACTTCCATCTGGTTATGACTGACGGAATAAGAACATGCTACCCATTTGTATTGAATAAATCGTTTCTTTCGAAATTCCGTGTGGATTCTTGAGTTCAACAAAAAAAAATCCTGAATTCGACAAGATACAACTGAAGAAGGTTGGAGATTTATGTCGACCAAAATGTTGTGAAAATAACACTCGAGATGAGAACAGTAGTCCGAATAATTCAAATAATAAACACGCACTTGCATTCCATTGTCTTTGTAAATATTTATTATACAACGCATACTTCACGACGGTCGATATAATAAATATACAGATACGTAAAGAGAGTAAACCTTGCACATAGAACAACAAACGGAATGATTATCAATATGGATGCTATTATTCAAAAGATAATCAGCGTGTCTGTAGTTGTTGACGAAGATATAGGTCGTCCCATCTCCGACAATATATCTACACGTTTTCCTATTATCCCACGACTTTGCGCGTGCTGAACACTGCCACGCATTCCCGTCTGTTAATTATATATTGTGATGTCATCATTTTGAGCTTTTCTTCTTACATTTTGCTAGTATACTCGTATATATCTGCTTAATCGTGTGACTGCACTCGTGTGCTGTCTTGTTTGATTTCTTACCGCAGAGTACAGAGTAGACCTAAAGGTTTCTTTCAGCAGCTTCGTAATTCTCGCTTCCTTTTATTTTGTCCTTTAGTCCTCACATTCCATGAGCGATTTTTCTGACAAATGGAGAAGAATTGCTGTTTTTTGTGTGTGGGGGGGGAGGTCGGAATCTATGTATCAAACATTTATCTTTGGCTAGATTTTTTTACCTTAAAGTAATATTTATTTTTAGCTTACATCGAGTAGTTTCATGTCTTGTCTGGAGCGATTCTCATAAAAATATACTGATGGGAAGGTTCACTTTTCTTTTCTCTTCTATACGGAATAGTAATAATTTTAAATGCTGAAACCTGTTATACATGATACATTGTAAACGTTCAATTTCGTATGTCACCCATTGTGTGACATACGTGTCTAGTCCTTAATCAGCTCATAACTATCATGCGATCGACAATTATTTAAAACTATACATTGTTTCCTGCTTTTTATCACCGAGGAGACCGTCGATCCGTAAACCCACAATTGTTGTTTTCCGCCATTGCCCCGACGACCGTTGTCGTTGCATATATATGTCAATTAGTTGTTGGCATGGTTTGTTTAAAATCAAAGATATAATTTTCTTATGAGATAATTCGACAAGTAAATGCCAAAATACAATAGGTTTACTGAGTTGCATCCACCAATCGAGTGGCAATTAATTACAACTAGCCATGATTATCGTACTGTAGTGGGTTTCAGAGAAAGAAAGATAGACAGAGAGAGAGAGAGAGAGAGAGAGAGAGAGAGCGTATCGTTTAAAAATATAACTGTTTAGATTATATGTTTGTTAGTCCATTGTAAACATATCTGCCATGCTTAAGTAATACATCAAGACACAAACAGAGTTTTCTTCCATAATTTTGGGTCGCATATATATCACGTCATATCATCTTATTGGCATTATCGATTTTCATTCTCACGATTATGTCCAAACACTTCCTGTATCTTAAGCTATCTAGATATATACCAGTTAATATATATACTAGCAAACTCGAAACTCTAATAATAATTACAGAAGAGTGTCGATATATTTACCAATTATATTATAATGTAATTTTAATGTGATAATCTCGATTTACGGTTGATTTAATAGTTTTCGTCGTTTTGAAATGAGTTGTGAAATGAGTTGTGAAATTATTGGTAAAATGAGTTTTGAAATAAGTTGTGAAATGAGTTTTGGAATGAGTTGTGAAATGAGTTTTGAAATTAGTGGTGAAATGAGTTGTGAAATGAGTGGTGAAATAAGTTGTGAAATGAGTTGTGAAATGAGTTGTGAAATGAGTTGTGAAATTATTGGTGAAATGAGTTGTGAAATTATTGGTAAAATGAGTTGTGAAATGAGTTTTGAAATGAGTTGTGAAATGAGTTTTGGAATGAGTTGTGAAATGAGTTTTGAAATGAGTTTTGAAATTAGTGGTGAAATGAGTTGTTAAATGAGTTGTGAAATGAGTGGTGAAATAAGTTGTGAAATGAGTTGTGAAATGAGCTGTGAAATTATTGGTGAAATGAGTTGTGAAATTATTGGTAAAATCAGTTGTGAAATGAGTTTTGAAATCTGTTGTGAAATGAGTTGTTAAATGAGTGGTGAAATGAGTTGTGAAATTAGTTGTGAAATTAGTTGTGAAATTAGTGGTGAAACGAGTTCTGAAATTATTGGTGAAATGAGTTTTGAAATTAGTTGTGAAATTAGATATCTCACTGCATGTACCTCAGATGTGTGGAATTAGATATCTCACTGCATGTACCGATGCGATGCCTACGTTTAGTCTCAAAAGACAACAAATAACCCCCGTAAGGGTAGCTACGCATATAATAGTGTTGTAAGGGTTCTGCAATCTCCAATCATACCTCTCCTGAATCGGCAATGCTTTGGTACAATAGCAAGAAGTGCAAGACGACGATATAATGAAAAGAGCACATACAAGGACGAGGCTTAACGTAGCTTAACTTGGGTGATCTTAACCTCGTGATGATACATAGAATAAAACAACCATTATATGTAACACATTTCCTTGTTGGGGATCGATAAGAATTGTGCACTACTAACAACAAACTCGGATCATAACCTTTCGACAACTTCGACGCACGTGACATTTATAGATACTATTTCGCCTCTTTCTGCGCATCCTTCTAATGGCCATCTAACTAGGTGACAGAATGGGAGTAATATCAGCAGCAGCTTATTACCTGTATACAAAAGGTGCGTTTTTGACGCTCGTCATTGATATCAAGGCTTACCTGAAAACTCACCGTCAGGCAGCATGAAGATCCGACAACAGCAGCCATAACCGAAATAGCAGTTTTCGACAGACGACGATTTACAACTACCTTAGCAACTCTGTTCCTATCTACTAAAACGAGTAGCAGCGATCTCGGCTTTTTTTAATAGGAAGTCACCACTTATCAAGGCTTGGAGGCCTCTTAATAATAAGGATTAATGAGGATACGGTAGTCATCAGAACAGTATAGTTATCGTTAGTCGGCTACCGAGAGAGGAGGCCGGTGAACATGACAGCGTGACGTCATTACCAGATCAACACGAAAGTAAAGGGTGCCTAAAGTTTCCTGTGTTCAACCACGTGGCCATAAAAAAATATTTTTCGTTGCCTTAGAGAATAACTGTGGTAATTTTATGAAGGTAGTCCAAACGTACATGGATTTCCTTCTCCTAAAGAGAAAAAAAAACAATTCTCCATTTGGATAATGATATAATTTCAACAATTATAATTGCATATTCGGATAATGCTAATCAAGCAAAATATAAAAGTAAATGAACTAGTTTTTCAAGTTTTATTTCTATCGAAAAAAAGTCGAATATTTCATTTTATTATGCAAAACAAACAAATTTTATATGAGAACATTTTTTCAGTCCGTTATTTTAATAATAAATATAACTTTTCATTGAGTATTTCCAAATAGTTTAAAGTTAGAAGCATTTTTCACGACAATTATATTTTTTGTTGTTTTTTTCGCTTTTTTTTTTTGTTTTTTTTTTTAAACTAAACCGATCGATGAATTCAATATTTTAGCACCAGGTGTAATTTATTTCTTTGAAATATATTTAAAGCTTAAAATTTTTGTTTGTTTGTTTTATAACATTTTATTTGTAAATAATTTACATGACTGAAATGGGGAATGAAATAGAAAATTCTCTATTTTCTCCCTGAGACATACAAACACAAATTCATCTTAAAAATTCAAGGAGGAAAAGAACGGGGTAAAAACCTGACGATTATACTGTTATGACCACCGCCAAACCAGAAGTGACATTTTTTTAAAATTAAGGCTAGACAATCTAAAGGAGAGGATAGCTTCCAAAAATATCGGCGAAAAAAGTGGCCCCCTCCCTGTAGAAAAGTGCCTAGTTGAAGGTGAAGATATTAATGTTTTTAGCCAATTTTTCCATATTTATCATATGAAAGGTCGAATTTTAAAACGATACTGATCTTGATAAAATCCGTCGCTCTGTCGAAAGTTTTAGGAAGACATGCAAACATACATACATACATTTATATATTGGTAACTAAAAATTTTCGACCCAAACCGATGAAAAAGCTTGCCTTATCTCTGAATACGCTTTATGTAAAATTTCAAATGTTTAGACAAGTAATTGTCTGAGTAATTTGGAAGATACCGCAGAGGTCAATTTAAAAAAAAAAACTTTGACCCTTATTATGACCCCTTAACATTTAATGTTTCGGACTCAAATCAAGTTATTAAGTTAGATCCATGTCCAAGGAACCTATATCTAGAATTTGAAGTGTTTAGACCCCAAAATGTGGGAGGAGTTTGGTAGAGTTCTCAAAGGTCAAATCGTTGAATTTTGACCCCTTAACAGCCAATTTACTGGCCGAAAACCGATCACATAGATGTTCCCAAATCTCAGTACCCTGTATATCAAATTTCGAGTCTGTAGACTGAAAATTGACAGAGATATTGCGGAGGAAAATGTACACAGATACACAGACAGACAGAAAGACAGACAGACAGACACCTTCACTTTTATAGATATATAAATAGACTTTCTGCTTTTGTCATATTTATCAAACCTTTCCTTTTAGCAGGGTTCGCGGTACACTGTACGATCGGGTATAGTAATTGTACCGTTGTTTGCGGTACACATTCTTCTTTATCAAGATATCTGCAATTACATTTCTGTTCACTTTCACGAAAAGATAAACGAAATACAGATGTATTTTTAGACTTAATTTTTGTTATTATTGCATTTTTACTCCAAACAAGACACGGTGCAAGTTTGATGTAGGGGAGGGAGGTTACTATCTGGGATATAATTTGCAAGGATACTATGTAGGAAGTTGAGCAGCAATATGTCTGTTTGCATTACACTTGACCTTCTGTATGTCAGTACAGTCAGTAATGCAGGGACCTGGGCTAGAATTCCAAAGTCTACCAGTCCTAGGGAAGAAACTACTATGGTGACCTAAAAAAACGGGCTCCAATTCAAAGTGTACACGGGCCCCGTTTTTTTTTTGTCACCCTTTATTAGAATAGAAGGCTTTCTAGCATCTATAGATATCTACTGTGTAGGGGTGGGATTTTGCTGCTTGATAAAGGTTTTCATATCAAGTGGATACAAAGGCTTGTTTGAACACCTACCATTAAAACACTTGTAAAACAGGCAGAATGATGCAACATTTCGTCGATAATACAGAGGTTGAAACCTATGTAACAGTGCGGGATTAAGTTGGCGACTCTCTTTTGAACACTGTCTAAGAAACTAGTAGCAGATGTGCCAACAATACTTTATATATGAGCGAATAGTAGCCTTGTAGAAATATAAGATAAGCTGAGGCGTAAGTAACTACCTAGCACGGTAGAAAGAGCCCACTTTCTTTGCAGCATTCTTGGCAATGCACTCAGTGTATCTGCTCCAATCCATGTTTCTTGCCGAGGAGATTAAACAAAGTACTTCCAGGTAATGTATCATTAGCCATTAAGGTTATGTTGAGAAGGTTTCTTGCAATTATTTCAAGAATGAAGCTTAGTCTTGGCAGTATTGAATGTACCTATTTACTATGCCTCCCCACGGGACAGAGTTAGACACCAGGGCCGTTTTTTTAACGTGGAGAAAAGGTACAAAAATAAAAATTGTCTCAGTCGTAAAGGATTTCTCCTCCACCGAAAGAGAACAAGAAATGGAAGTGCAGCATCTGAAGAACAGATGGTATTTATTTGCTCCCCCACCGAGCAAATTAGGCACAAGGCCGATTTTTAATGTGAGGAGTGAAGGGAGGGGGAAGGGAAAAAGGGGACCAGCTCCCGAGAGGTGGGAAATGGGAGCTGGTTAATGGTCAGGCATGTGGGGTTGCCCCCACATCTGGTCTTTGCTAGTCATAGCTAGTCATAGCTAGTCATAGCCTGCAGCATCTGAAGAACAGATACTACACTTTGATCTGGACCAAATTGAATGCCCCCATTCTACTACAGACTGGAGGTCTTCCTCTAGGTTTTCTGCCATTGCTTGGTATATGTGTTCATTCGTTTTTTCCTCGTATCTGTCATAGGGCGAGGTGTCGTCAGCAAATATACCCATCTCGGAGACAATTTTATTACGCAGATCATTTATGAATATGAGGATATATAAAGGTTGAAGGATCGACTTCTGGGGCACACCCGTATTTATATGATATTGTTTTGAATTTTTTCTCTCATATTTTACGGTTTGTCTACTTTTTTTTTTTTTAATTATTCTATTTTTCATGCATTCCGTCGGAATATATCCTAATATTAATTGTATTCATAACACTCTTGTTCGATAGAGTGAATGTGTCGCCTAGGCAGTGGGTGAGAGAGTCCAGTCGACCGACTGACCAAAATGGCTGGCCGAGCATGACAAGTACGAGCCGAAAAAGAACAAGGCAACCGAAGTTGAAATGGGCAATTAATAAAATTCTAATGGGAGCAGATGCAATCGAGAGAGAGAAAGAGGAGAGAGAGGAGAGAGAGAGAGAGAGAGAGAGGGGGGGGGGAGACGGGGGGAACAAGATATAAAGAAAGTGGAAAGACATGGAGAAATAGGCAGGAGGTGTTTGGAGCGATATAAGTAATTTCAGAGAAAAGGGGGAGTGGTAAGGTGTTTGACGTCATGAAAGGAAGATAAATATCGGATGAAGTGGAGCAGAGAAGGAAAGAAAGAGAAATGGGACGAAGAAGGTCAGATAAAAGTGAAGGAGGAGAATAAGGCGATGATCGGAATGAATAAAAGGAAAGATATTATTATTATTATTATTATTATTATTATTATTATTATTATAATAATAATAATAATAATAATAATAATAATAATAATAATAATAATAATAATAATAATAATAATAATAATAATAAAGAACTAAAAAAATGACGAGATCTTTAAATGCGTCCATTCAATCTGTGTGTTCAGCGATGGAATTGAGAATACAGACTTAACTGTGACAGAAAAACGAACAGACTTTCTGTCAAATATCTCATCTTGATTAAACGCCCTTCAAAAAAAAAAAAAAAAACGATTCGGAAGCTTTATAATCCACTGTTTTTTGGTTTCTTTTTTTTTTTTTAATTTTATTTTATTTTGCAAGCCAGACATTCACCTGATATCCCAGACAGTCCAGCCGAACGATCTTTTTTTAAAGATTCTAATCGTGCCTTTAAATGTAAATGTTCGTATCTCCTTTGCGCTTGGTTCACCTGGTATATACGCCAGGTAGTTTTGTATTATCTTTTATGAATCCAGTGCTTCCTATAATTATTACAATGATGGAGATTTTTCTAAGATTCTGTTCGTGCTGTACATAAGATTTTTGTATTTTGTTATATTCACCCCCCTCCACAGCATCATTGGGGTCATTAGATTTTGCTGGGATCGCTTCGTTACCCTTCCTTTCTCGTATCATGTCACGACCATGTCAGGTTTATAATAGCTTCGTTTACATGTAACCGATGAATCCTATTACAAAGACGCTCGTGCGTATTTAAATAATAAACTGTGTTTAGTGATGACAATGTTTTTGTTGTTTTGTTTTTTTTCAAACTCAACTTTAACAGATCGATTGCTGAACCGACCGACAGACAGTCTCTTTTGTGGGTTTGAGGACGCATCTTAGAACAATAAAAAGATGAAGAACAGATCGGGAACAGAAATAAAAAGGAAGATTGAAACAACGCCAAGAACAAAAGTTGCCAAGGTGAGTGAATCAAAGATAAAAGATAAAATAATTTGGCAGACAACATAAAACCGAAGTATTAAATCCACCCCGGCCACACCCCGAAAAGAAAATACCAATAACAAAAAAAAATATTTTCGTATCGCGTAGCTGCAAGTAATACCGATAAGATCTGCCGGGCAAAGATTCTCTCATTTTTTTATTCTCTCAATAAAATGTTTATAAATTCAGTATTGTGCTACCTGTATGTCTATTAGGCACGGATAGGCGCTAAAACTACGCGACCGAATCACAGAAAATTTAAGACGGTGTATTGATTAAAATCATATTATTTGGATTCTTTCGGGCTACTATTCTCATCTTGAGTGTCATTTTCACAATATTTCGGTCGATTTTTTTAGTTATTTTTTTTTTAATTCAATTTTCACCCTAAACAAGGCACAGTGCCACTTTGAAGCAGGGGGCTACTATCAGGGACTTAATTAGCGGGGTCATTATGAAGGGAGATGAGTAGAAAGATGTTTGTTAACATTACACTTGAACTTCTGCATATTAGTGCAGTTGGGAAAGCAGAATCCCGGAAGGGAGTTCCAAAGACTCGCAGTTCTAGGGAAGAAACTATCGGAGTAAAAGGCTTTCTTGCACCTAGGGATCTCTACTGTAAAGGGATGAGACTTAGTAGCTTGTCGAGTTTGTCGGGGGTAGTTACGTCGGGGAGGTACAAGTGTTTGCAGTTCGTCAGAGCATTCACCATTAAAGTATTTGTAGAACAGGCAGAGGGATGCAACATCTCGTCGATGGGACAGAGGCTGAAGCCTAGATGACAGTTCAGGACCTATCAGGTTGGCGACTCTCTTTTGAACCCTGTCCAGGAGCGAGAGACAAGCAGCAGATGCACCAGCCCAGATGTGACAACAGTACTCCATACATGGGCGAATGGTGGCCTTATAGAGGTATAGGATACTGTCAGGCGTAAGTAGTTTTCTAGCACGGTAGAGGGAGCCAACCTTCCTTGCAGCAGCCTTAGCAATGCTCTCAATGTATCTATTCCAGTTCATATTCCCTGTACACGTTAGGCCGAGGAGTTTAAAAGAAGTACTTTCAGGCAATGTGTTCTTGTCCATTGCTATTGGTGGTAGAGAAGGTTTCTTGTAGTTATTGAAGGAAACAAGCTTATTCTTAGCAGCATTGAATGTGACCAACCATTTTTGTCCCCATTCCACTACAGATTGGAGGTCATCCTCCAGTGTTTCTCCCATTTCCTTGGATATGTGTTCATTTGTTTTCACCTCATATCTGTTATAGAGAGTGGTGTCATCGGCAAATATACCCATCTCCGAAACAATTTTATCAGGGAGGTCATTTATGAATATCAGTAATAATAGAGGTCCAAGGATAGACCCCTGAGGTACTCCCGCATTTATGTCATATTGTTTAGATGTACGACCGTCGAGGACAACTTTGATTTTTCTATTACTTAAGAAGGATTTAATTACATTATGAATTCTTCCAGTGATTCCATATGATCTAATTTTCCTTAGAAGACCATCGTGCCATACCCTGTCAAAAGCCTTAGATAGATCAAGGGCCACCGCTCTACCCTCCCCTGTTTTGTCCAATGAACGGTATATACGTTCAGAAACTACAGTTAAGATATCTGCTGTTGAACGGGCTTGCCTGAGTCCATATTGTTTGTCAGTCAGGAGTTTAGCAGCTGTTAGGTGCTGGACTAGGGCTTGATGAACTAAGGACTCAAATATTTTGGCGAAAAGCGGGAGGAGGCTAATGGGGCGATAATTTAGTGGGTAAGTTCTTTCACCAGAAGTTTTGAAGACTGGTACCACAGAGGCGGTATTCCAGCAGTCGGGAAAGCAATGTAACCTCCGACTTTCTTCGGATATATCTTGAATTCGGGAATGTTTTTGTCAAAGTCAGGAATTTGGACAGATGTTGAACGGAACCCGTTTATTTACTATACGGTGATAGCATGCACTCGTTCCATCAGCCGTAACTGAATAGAGGTCCTAAGTAATTGGCAATTATATTTTTGAAAATTGATCAGTTTGGGCGACCTAAAAATACAAATGAAACCCAAGATGAGAACAGTAGTCCAAAGAATCCAAATAATGCGAATAATAAATCATCTAAAAAATTCAGAAACGTAATGTTTTTTTTAATGTTGGGCGTGTTCTTCTTCTTCTTTTTTTTTAAGAAGATACATCTATTTATTTAATCTACTTCCTTTTCGAAAGTTTAGCACCGAAGTAGATTCGAACTTGACACCTCAAGGTTTCCTATCTGTGCCATTAACCATTTAGTCACCGTCACCCCTGCCTGTTATACTGCTATCAATAATATAGTATACTAGCAGATGTACGCGGCGTTGCCCTATATTAAACGTGGCGTTAAATTCACTAAAAAAAAGAAGTAAAATAAAAACGAAAAGAAACTGAGACGTGTGTATACGAGTATCATGTTTTTTCTGAACAGTTCACTTCTTATAAGTAATAAAAATACTCGAATTGAGATTGAAACCAAAACCTAAAGACAGTACGTCAAGTACGATAACCGTTAAGCTAGCTTGATATGATATTTAAAATGTGTTTTAAACGCCACTTATTCTTAACACGAGGAAGCTGTCATGTGAACGATTCGCGCATGCGCAGTCGTGAAACAGCTGATAAACAGATAAAAATCCGATGACCTCCGAGTACAATTGTTTTCCATTTTGACCCCTTAGCAGCCTTTTTTTCGGATGACCACCGATTAAAAAAAAAAGTTTCCGCATGTCTGGATACCTTATACATAAAATTACAAATCTGTAGATAAAACATTCGAGTATATAGGTTGAGAATTGTCCTTACACACGCACACACACGCACACACAGAGTTTCACTTTTATAGATATATAGATAAATAATGTATAGCATAGTAATATAATTATATAAAATATGTGCTACTGTTGACAAACAACTGTTTATGCCGATATAACTAGTATTACTACAGCCACTCCTTCTACTAAACAACTGTGAAGAAAATTGCTACTATTACTACTACTGCTACCACTGATAATACTAAAAACTTACGGGTTGAATACTATTGAGTCAAGCTATTAACAAGGTCGCCAAGGTCAATTAAGTAAACCCCAGGTTCTTTATTTGAAAAAGAAACGATAACACTCGATGTCAGATTTAATCTTAATGGATTCGTGATGAAGAAAATTATTCCACAGCAAGAGGGCTTCACGCAATTTGTCAAAAAATCACGTCATGGGATTTACATCCATAAATAAGGTAGATACATAATGGAAGGATTTCAATAGCTATATAGATAAAGGTCGTGTAGCCTCGATTCGCCTGGTACGCGTCTGATGTCTGCAATGACGATGGCCATCTAGCGATCCGCTATCTTGAATTCGAAATCTGCAATGACGATGGCCATCTAGCGATCCGCTATCTTGAATTCGAAGTCTGCAATGACGATGGCCATCTAGCGATCCGCTATCTTGAATTCGAAATCTGCTAGTCATTTCAAAATACTGTTACTACTGGTCCTGGATATGACCTTAAACTATATCCAGTGGTGAGGCCCTAGCTTGCGGGCCTTGGGGAATGTGGAGCCACCCTTTAATTGCCATTGCTCCCAGGTCCACTCTGACCCGGAGACCCGGAGTGGTGGTACCTGTTAGGGTCCCAACTATGGGTTAAATAGAAACCGACTTAAAAAAACAAATATACTCTATTAAAAAAATTTTCTTCAAAATCACTGGGTTCGGCATTAAATAACCTGAGAGGGTTGATATGCCGTAAAACAAAAACAACCAACCAACCAACTGTTACTATTACTCGTCCAGTAATCCGCCAGGGTCGTAGGGGCGTTGCATAATGGATAAACGGTGGACCATCTGACCCTATTTGGTGAGATTGTAGGCGAGTGCCTGGGTGACATCAAAGATTTTCCCTGACCATTCAAGGATGTACTCGGTCCACTTCTTTGGAAAATGACTTTGACCAGGTTCTGGATCAGTATCTATATTTTAACTATAAGACTAAATGTATGCATCGCTCGTGTTCCTTGTAATGCACGTAAACGAATTTGAGTATTACACCAATGATTAACGGGACCTGTGGAAATTTCACAGTGTTATTCTTAATCTGTTGTATATAGTAAAAAAAAAAAATTAAAAAAAACTATGTATGTAAACAAACAAGCTAAACGCCATAATAATAAATGTTTGGAGGTATAAAAAATTTAAACTATTTAAGCTGATAACACTACCTTCTAGGGCAGCACCTCAAAGACCGTAAACGATCAAATTCTGTCTGATTATCTCTCTTCTGGTCGTGAGCACGTGGTACAATGGGGAAAGAGGTCGCTGGTTACTTTTAATGCATCTAAAACCAAACTTCTATCTTTACATCATCAACGCCCTGATCCAATTGAAATGAATGGCTCTCGTCTTGAGGAGGCTTCATGTTTTGACAAACTTCTTGGCTTGACCTTTACTGAAATGGAACACATACATCAAATTAGTTGCCAAGGTCGCTGAAAAAATGGTGGGATTCTTCTATCGATCCAGTAGATATCTCACTGCTGATGCAATTTTCTACGTATATAAGAGCCAGGTACGCCCAAGAATGGAGCACTATTGCCACATTTGGACAGGAGCTGCTAGAAAGGACTTATCCTGCCTTGATATAGTTCAAAATAGACTTTGTAGCCTAGTAGGGGATGTTCTTTTCTCTTCCCTGCAACCTCTTTCTCACAGAAGAGATGTTCAGTCTGCCTCTGCTTTGTCGTTATTTTCATGGCAAGTGCTGGACTGAGCTCCAATCTATGGTTCCCCCTTCGTCAAACTTTAACGAGAAACACTCGTCTAGCTGAAAACACGATCAATAATTTCCTACACTATTTATCTGTGCTTTAACCTAAACGTAGATTCCATGAACAAAGTTTCTTTCTTAGAACTGCACGCCTGTGGAACTGTCTTACCTTTACCTATTTTCCTGCTGACTACAATATGGTTGTTTTCAAGTCCAACGTAAACAAATTCTTCGTGAGCCGTTCCACTTAACAAATTTACTGAATTTCCATTACTAACAATTACTATATTGTCCAATCGACTACTGTACACTGTTTAACTCTTATCCTTCAGTGGTCTCTGGGCCTTGATAAGTGGTGATGCCTGTGTATAAAAAAAAAACTTTTTATCCGAAATTACTGGATTCGGCATTAAGTAACCTGTATAAGTTTGAAACATTGTCAAATAAAAAACACACATGAATAAATATTTGAATATATAAAGAATTTATGGCATGAAAAATTTTCTTTCCAAAATCACTAATGTCAGCATTAAGTAAGAGGTTGCTATGCCTTAAAAAATAAATGAACAAAATCACATGAATAAACGTTTCTGAATTTTTGAGATGAGGATTGGTTGTTCGTATTATTTGTATTCTTCGGACTACTCTTCTCATCTTGAGTGTCATTTTCACAACGTTTCTGGAGCTGTAAACTCCAACCTTCTTCAGTAATATCCTGTCGAAATCGAGAATGTTTCTGTGAAACTTGAGACCCGTGGAGCAATGCTTACAGTACTTGGAACAAACTGTAAATGTGAAGGCTAAAGGTTCAATTCCCAATTGCGAATTACGTAGGACCTCTCTCCAGTCATGGTTGACGCAACGAGAGCATGCTATACCCCTGAAGTAAATAAACGATTCTGTTCGAAATTCCATTCAGATTGCTGGCAGAAACGTTTCCGAGTTCGGCAAGGTAAACCTGAAGAAAGTCGGAGGTTACATCGACTGAGTCGTGGTGAAAATGACACTGAAGATGAGAACAGTAGTCCGAAAGAATCCAGATAATACGAATAACCATGAATAAATATTTGAATCTATAAAAAATCTAGAGCATAAAAACTTTGTTTCCAAAATTAATGAAGTTGGCATTTAATAAGAAAAAAGGGTTGATATGCCGTAAAGCAAAACAAAGAAAACTTCATGAATAAATATTTGAATATATGAAGAATTTGAAGCAGAAAACTTAAAAAAAATATTTCATTCGTCATTGAATAACCAGAAATGGGTTGATATTAGAGTTGGGACGATTAATCGGAATCGAGAATTGGAAAAATCGGAACTTTGGAGTGTTTCGGAATCCGAATCAGAATCGGAAAAAATTGTGCCTATATTCCGATGCCAAAAACAATTTCTTTAAATATATATTTTTTATTTGATTTTTAAAACAAAATCTTCCACTGCTGGTAATAATAATACAACAATAAATACGCATTGATTTTAAATTAATAGTAAAACTAAAATCTATATATCATCCTGTGTTTTTATGCTTGAGAAAAGATCTGCACATTTATGTTTTTTATGCCAATCGGGAAAAGATAACAATCTCATAGTTAAATATTTAGAGATTTATAAAAAAAAAAATCGGAATCGGTAATTGTTTCGGATTCGGGAAAAATATTGGAATCGTCCCATCAGTTGTTGATATACCGTAAAGCCAATGAGCAAAACAAACAAACCGTACATACAAATATGCCCATTGAAAAACATCCGCTACGAACGCGAACCCCACGATATTAATTTAATCGCTTTCTTCAAAGTGAAACATATTTAACAAAGTGCTTTTGTTCATGCATTGAGTCGGCCAAAAACCTCCATCGTTTTTTGGATGTCAAAATTTCGGCGTACTAAAAATCATTTTATATTTTTATTCTTCAAATCTTGTATTTGTTTTTATGGGTATGTTGCTGTCAGTGTATGTTCAGCATTCCAGTGGAGGAGTTCTTATTTCATTGCTTGTATTTCAGGCCTTGAAATGGAAGATCATCTGATTTTTTTTAACTACAGAAAAGGGGGGGGCATAGAAATCTGCAGAAAGCTACTTACGCCTGAAAGTATCCTGTACCTCTATAAGGCCACTATTGGCCCATGTATGGAGTACTTGTCACATTTGGGCTGGTGCATCTGCTACTTGTCTCTCACTCCTTGACAGGGTTCAAATGAGAGTCGCCAACCTGATATGTCCTGAACCGTCATCTAAGCTTCAGTCTCTGTCCCATCGACGAAATGTTGCATCCCTCTGCCTGTTCTACAAGTACTTTAATGGTGAATGCTCTGACGAACTACAAGCGCTTGTACCCCCTCGACGTGAATACCCTCGACAACCCCGACTAGCAGCTAAATCCCACTCCTTCATAGTATAGATCCCTAGATGTAAGAAAGCCTTCAACTTCAATAGTTTCTTCCCCATAATTGCTAGACTTTGGAAGTCCCTTCCGGGATTCTGCTTTTCCAACTCTACAGAAGTTCAAGTGTAATGTGAACAGACATCTTGCTACTCATCTCACTTCATAATACCCCTGCAACTTATGTCCCCGACAGTAGCCCTCTACTTCAAAGTGGCACTATGCCTGGTTTGGGGTAAAAATTGAATAAAAATTTGAATAAAATAAGCTATGTTATATGTATAGGGAGAATGCTGTTACAGAAATTATTTGCTCGATTTAAAAAATGATATCTTTCAGCAAAAGATGTCTCTCGTTCTGACCGGTCAAAGATATTTAACAGTGAAAGCTGTAGTTGAACAAGATTACCGTTTGACAACCACACAAATCGCAGACATTCTCAAGATTTCCCAATCGTTTGTGAAAAATATAATTGCATTAATATACACTTAAAAAAAAACAAATCAACTTTTTTAGAAAACCTAGTAGTTTCCGAATATATTTGGTTACTGGCATTGATCGCCTAAATCCTTGTAGGAGTTTGTTAGATATTTACGTAAACGTCTGCCGAGAATGCAGACTCCACAGTATTATTGTAACCTTTTTGGATAGATCAAATCCTACTAGTTGATCCTAGCTTAAACGCCAGGAAAGTGTATGATAGTTCGGGCTTCACGTTGGATATGACAAGATTATCAAATGAATTTTTTGGATTATTTTTTCGTATTACATCTGTTGAAGTCTGTTCATCTGTTGAAGTCTTAGAGTGTGATAACGACCTAGGAACACAGCGTATTATTATATTGATATAGAAGATCTCACTTACTATAAGAAGTTTAATTTAGGTTAAAAGTTATAGGAAGATAAGAATTATCTGAGATACTATTCTCATCTTGAGTGTTAAAACCTCTGTTGAGTGTTGTAACATCCGACCTTTTCAGATGTATCTGGTCGAGCTCGAGATTCTTTCTGCTGAACTTTTGGAATCTGAACGAAATTTGTAATAAAACTCTTTACTTAATCCATTGGGGTAGCTTGCTCTCCTTTTGTCAGCAAAGTGGAAATTCTAAGCAATTTGGGTCCTGGATATGACCTAAAACTATATTCGATGGCGAGTGCAAATGAAATTCATTTATTCGTGGTTCTTCCAAAACAACGTATTTCATTATATTTCCAGAATCTTTTTGCACACACATTCGCTTTTTAAAAGTCTCTATCTCTTCATCACCTGGCGGTTGCCAGCGCTTTCTCTCCCTTGTATTTACACGTCCATCTTCCGCGACTTGCACGCTGTTTCTCTCCTCGTCAACGTGGTGTATTTTTCTCCATTTTTGTGACGCAAGCTCGCCAACATTTGCTAATTTACATGCATGCTTTAACGGCTGCTGCTAATATTTTCGCTAGCCAGCTATCCTACAGGTGCTGATGATTTTCTCACACGCGCTTCTACGCGCTCTGTTATACTGAAAGTTAATTTTTATAACTCAAATATTTGGTCCATTTTCTTTTCATTAAAAACGCTAAAGACATTAAATGGTAATTACATTTTAAAACAGGGTGTGTCAGCTACTTCAAACGTTTCCGATGATAAACATTTAACCGAATGTATAACGTTACCGATAGGAAAGACTGCATTTAAATTTTTAATTTACAATACTCTCTAAACAAATGAATTGCAGTCGAATGATATTGAGAAGCTAAATTACTACTTAGAATTTAATATACTTTTCAACTATTTAAATATATGAGCGATATTTCCGAATATCGTTAAAATATATCACACGTGTCAAATGATGAAATAGCGTTGTGAGTATGCCATGTTTGGATATATATATATATATATATATATATATATATATATATATATATATATATGTATATATATATATGTATATAGTGTTGGCAAAAAGAAAGTCCGCACTTGCAATTTTTTAAAAAACTGCAACTTTAAGCTAATGCTGTCAAATTGTAGAAGGTCTATGCTACTAAATAATAACTAGCCTATTGTATTCATGTTATATTTGTGTTGCATTAATGTCCTAAAGTTATATTTAAATAACAATTTTCCATTGTGCGGACTTTCTTTTTGCCTCCACAATTTGAAGTTATTTTTTTAAATTGACGTGAACACTAGAATATTTCAATTATATGTCAAATACGAACAGGTAAAATTATAGAAGAATAAAAGGAAAATCAAATGAGGTATAGTGTGTTTAAACAGTTACATTAAATTTAGCTTAAATTTGCAGTTTTTGAAAAAATTACAAGTGCGGACATCTTTTCCGCCTGTATATATATATATATATATATATATATATATATATATATATATATATATATTCGTATTCCTGTTTGATTTGTTCGTTCACAATTTGATTTATGTATACAAAACTTTCCTTACTTTAATCTTTCATTTATTTCTATATATAGTATGATTCTTTCACAATATACAATTAAGAGATCGCTTCATTTGCATATTACATTATGAAATATCGATTTTATTAAGTAGCGATATCTTAGTTAATGTTTCTAGCGAGAGAATTTTTAAAAGTGTTCTATTTAAAATTGTTATTTAATAAACTTTAAACAACAATTATATTGATAATATATTTAATTTAATTTATTTGGAATTATTATTTCCAACATCGATCATTTTAAAAAAGATTTTTATAGACATTTGCCCCTAGAAACTTCGAAACATAAAAAACAAACTCCCACCAAATCAAATAATTTGGTAATCTCAATAATTTTTTTTTAAGCTGCAAAAATAATTTCGTGTAAATAGAAAAATGTTTGGCTTTTATTGTTTTTTTTTAAATATTCAAACAAAAAAAACACTTACGAAAAAACTGAAAAGATTTCATTTGCTTTTTTTTTTACTATTCGTTAAACGGCTATTACAGTATCGGTAATTTTTTACTATGTGACCCAGCGTCGTTTAACACCTAAAAAAAATGAAGATCTAATTTCCACAATTTGCACTTTTTCTTTTTTCACGTTAATCTCATCGATTACAAACTTAACTTCTGATTAAAAAGGTAATTTGTTACGTGATCCAGCGTCGTTTAACCCCTAAAATTATGAAGATCTACTTATTTTGGTCTAATACGTTTAAACAGCCTTTATAAATAATATAAAAAAGAAATTTTGAAAAAATTAACATTTTAGACTGGGGAATCACTTTTCTATATAAATTTAACGTAAAATGAACACCCACTTTTTGGCCACCAATCTTTTGTAAAGATTTCCACATCCATGCCTCCTCACTTCCTCCATCTTTTGGTCTTGTATGTATATATATATATATATATATATATATATATATATATATATATATATATATATATACAAGTTAGAAAAGGATTTCATCCTAGGCATGAAAATTGTTAGACAAAATGTTTTTTACTATAGGCTTTAAAAATAAAGGTACAAGATTCAATTTGAAATTTATTTATCTTCAAAGTGCACTTTTATAAATTTTACAAAGTAATGTATAAAAATTTAATTTAAGTTGAATAAAAAATTACCTTGTATTTAGTTTATGTAATGTAATTCTGTTGCACTTTTTAAAAAAATCATTGAAAATTTTATGTCTATATCATTAATTGCTAGATGAAACATAATGTTTTTAAATTGCAACAAAATGTACATTATTTATTATTTTTCTTTTCTCCCCTGTCTAGGACACAACCCCCTCCACGTACAGGCTGCCCGCGAAACCCTGGTTCCTTTACAAAACAGGGTGAAACGGGCGGTCTAGCATTTCAAACGTAGTTGGGAAGGTCTTACTAACTGCATTTTTATTTTTAATTTTATTTTCCCCCCTCCCTCGACACAAATGAATTTTTTATTAATATTGTTATATTTTTTTGTATTTTTTGTATAAATAAAAAAATGTTTTAAAATTGGGTTCAAGTAGAACCCCCCCCCTCCACACACACAAATACACATCTAAAAGGGTATTTATGATAAAAGATGCTGGTCGAGAGAAAAATCCGTTAAAGTTTACAACAGAGACGGAATGGACAAACCAACCTCACCCCCCCCCTGCTTTTTTGAGTTGGCCTTGTGTCTAATTTTTTTGTTCACTTTCCCTTTTTGTATTTCTTTTTTTTTTTCGAGTAAATAAAACAATTAATATCTCAAAGTATAGTATCTGTTTCGCCATATGCTGCAATCAAAGACCATTGCTCTTGTAACAATCAGTTTCTGGTCCATGTAGGTACTTCGTAGCTTACTGGGGGATGCCCTTTTCTCTTCATTGCAACCTCTTTCCCACAGAACAGATGTTGCGAGCCTGTCTCTGATTTATCGTTATTTTCATGGCAAGTGTTCAGCTGAGCTTCAATCTATGATTCCACCCTCGTCAAACTTTCACAAAAACCACTCGTCTAGCCAAAACCACTATCAATAATTTCCCACACTATTTATCTGTGCCTAAACTTAAATGTAGATTTCATGAACAAAGCTTCTTTCTTAGACCTGCACGCTTGTGGAACTCTCTTCCGATTGGGAAACCCTATATACCAAGAGGCTCTCACTACCAGCCCCCTCCCCTCCTCACGGGAAGATGGTCCCCCTTTCCCTTCCTCCTCCCCTCTCTACATTAAAAAACGACCTCATGCCTTATTTGCTCTCGTGGGAAGCAAATGAATACAATAAACGGAAAAATGAGCTTTTAACATGAATTTCAATGCACAAAAAACTAAATTCAGAAGAGTAAGAAAAAATATTATTATTGGAAATGTATTCAAATTTTTAAAACCACATTATAAACCTGTAAAGAAGTATACAAAATTTTAGATTATCCGATAAGGGGTGTAAGTAATTTCGCCTGCTACTTAATTAGCGTAACGCAAATTGCCTTGTTTGTAAATAAACAAACAAATCGAGCACTTTAAAAGTAGCGGTTAAAATGTTTTCTGAAACAGATATTTGATGAGAACGTTTGCGGGCTTGATTCCATGGGCTAATGGTTAGAGCTGTCGACTACATCAAGATGATTGTAAGGTCGATCTTTTACTCAGAATATGTGCTAGTCTAGCCGCACTGAAAAGCTGTAATACAACGAAACATGACTATATATATATATACTTGTTTATAAACTTTTGAATAGTCAAGTCGCTGCCTGATGATATCTGTTGTTTGATTGAAACAAGTGGCTATTTGTAGCAGCGGGATGTGAGCATGTTTATATAACAATAAACAAGTATTATCAGCTCTTTTTATTGAGCACTATCTAACAACCTCGTTGAATTCATTAGTCCATTACTTTTGAATAAAAAAACCCGAGTATATATATACATATATATATATATATATATATATATATATATATATATATATATTGAGAGAGAGAGAGTGATATGTATGTATGTATATATATATATATATATATAGCTAGAGTGTCTGTAGGTATTTAATTATTATAGTAGAAAATAATTATGACAGCCCCTTTAAGAAATTCGTTTCTTATCGTTGAGCACTTTCAGTTGAATTAAAAGTCGGTCAATTTAGCTCTTATGCGTAGATCATCGTATAACGATCAGATCACTGTCTGCCTGACGTAAATGAAAACTTAAAATTAAGATGTTTAAAATTCAACGTTATTTCAAGCGGTTAATGGTAGCCGAATGGATACGGTCCCCGCTAATCGAGCCAGAGATGTCTCGTGATGCGGGGTTCGAATCGTTCGACTGGTAGTAATCGTGACACCCTGCACTGAAGATTCCCGAAAGGATGAAACACTAGTGTCTGTAGGTATTTAATTATTATAGTAGAAAATAATTATGTATATATATATATATATATAGAGAGAGAGAGAGAGAGACACGCACACACATATAAATTGGCTTTATAAATGTTTTTATTGTGTTGTTTTTTTGTTTTAAATGCCTCATGACCTAAATGCACTCCCAAAAACTGAATAGCACCGAAACTTCATCCCTTTGGTGTAGAGGTCCCTAGATGCCGGAAAGCCTTCTATTCTATCAGTTTCTTTCCTCAAATTGCTAGATTTTGGAATTCCGGTCCTATTTCCGGATTTCTTTACTGTGCCAACACGCAGAAAGAAGATGAGCCTATTTTCACTTTTTTTTATGATTTTTCACTTCAACATGTCTTTCTTAATTTTAAGTTCAATGTGTTTGATTTTGCAATTCATCTTGTTTAATTTGCAGTTAAACTTAATTTCAACCTAAAAACACGTATCAGATGATAATATCTTGATTATTCTCTGTGTTATGTCTTTATTCCTTGTTCTACGATCGTTATGGTTTGCAATAGAACCGAGCTTGAACTGATCTATATCTATCTATATATGTATAAAAGTGAACATGTCTGTGTATCTGTCTGTCTGTGTGTCTGTGTAGCTGTCTGTGTGTTTCCCTACGCAATAACTCTGTAAATTTTAAGTCTACAGACGAGAAATTTGATATACAGGGTACTGAGATTTGGGGACATCTATGTGATCGGTTTTCAGCCAGGAATTTGGTTAAGATGTAAAAGTTCAACGATTTGACCTTTGAGAACTCTACCAAACTCCTCCGACAATTTTCGGTCTAGACACGTGAAATTTTAGATATAGGTTCCTTGGACATGGATCTAACTTATTAACTTGACTTGAGCCCAAAAGAATAAATGTTATGGGGTCAAAAAAGGGGTCAAAATTAATAAAATATTGACCTTTGCGGTCTCTTTCAAATTACTCAGACAATTTCTGGTCTAAATATTTGAAATTTTACATAAAGGCTATTCAGAGATAGGGCAAGCTTTTTCATCGGTTTGAGTCGAAAATTTTTAGTTACCAATATATAAATGTATGTATGTATGTATGTTTGCATGTCTGCCTAAAACTTTCAATAGAGGAGACGGATTTTACCAAGATCAATATCGTTTTAAATTTCGACCTTCCATACGACAAATATCGAAAAATTGACTAAAAACATTAATATCTTCCCCTTCAACTAGGCACTTTTTTACAGGGGAGGGGGTCACTTTTTTCGCCGATATTTTTAAAAGTTATCCTCTCCTTTAGATTGTCTAGCCTTAATTTTTAAAAAATGTCATGGCGATGGTCGTAACAGCATAGACGTTAGGTTTTTACACCCTCCTTTTCCTCCTTCGTGGTACGGGTTCGAGCCTGACTTCCTACTTCCACATTTTTTTCTTAACATACACATCCAAACACCTGGGCAATGCCGGGTTGAAATTCTGGTATATATATATAAAAGTGAACGTATGTGTGTGTACATTTTCCTACGCAATAACGCTGTAAATCTTTAATCTACAGACTCGAAATTTGATATACAGGGTACTGAGATTTGGGGACATCTATGTGATCGGTTTTTGCCAGAAATTTTGCTGTTAAAGGGTCAAAGTTCAACGATTAGACCTTTGAGCACTCTACCAAACTCCTCCGACAATTTTCGGTCTAAACACTTGAAATGTTAGATATAGGTTCCTTGGACATGGATCTAACTTAATAATTTTATTTGAGCCCAAAACAATAAATGTTAAGGGGGTCATAATAGGGGTAAATATATAAAAAAATTACCGCTTTTTTTTTTTTTTTGCTCAACATACATCTTCAAACACCCGGGCAACGCTTGGCTGAAATGCTAATACAATATAAAAGGAAATTTCAAAACAACAAACCAAACCTTTTTTCTATTTTTACAACGTATGTAGTGCAGCATAAATGTACAACAACTCAAGAAACTGACACTTTCATTTTCACTAAATAATCAAGAAATGATATTCTTTAAAAATAAATGTCCCAAAATAACCAATAAATTCCATCTTCGAGATAAGCAACTTTATGCGAAACTGTCAGCATATAACATTTAAGGGCCGCACCCACGGGACACCAGAATCGACAACGCAGACGAGCTTCCTCTAAGAATGTTAACGCTTACGATATGTTGGCTTGAAATAGTTTTTTATTATCTGAAAAGAAAAATATTAACAACGCTACATGGGTGTATAAGGGACCCATTAAGTGCTGTCGAGGACATCGGGTTGTACCTAATTAACACTGTGAAGACATAGCAATAAAGTAAGACAAAACAAAGATGAGAAATCTCTATGCATTCCTATTTCGTATAGACGTTACTGTAGAAAATTCCAAATGTATTCATTGTTATGTCGGGTAATTTGGGTTTATTTTAAAGCCATCTTTGTTATCCACGGCTTATTTGTCTCTTTTTTAGAGAGTTATTCAACAGGGGAGATAATTCGAACATTATATTTCTCGATTGTTTTTTGGAAGAAAAAAGGCTTTGTATTAATTACAATCGTTGCTGTTTTAATTCGATGGAAGTTATAACTATGAAGAAGAGTT